>NC_086444.1:842110729-842423229 GCF_028390025.1 Pseudophryne corroboree
GTCACTGCCCCGGGTGGGGTTCAGAAAGTCACTGCCCCGGGTGGGGTTCAGAAAGTCACTGCCCCGGGTGGGGTTCAGAAAGTCACTGCCCCAGGTGGGGTTCCGAGGGCCACTGCCCCAGGTGGGGTTCCGAGGGCCACTGCCCCAGGTGGGGTTCCGAGGGTCACTGCCCCAGGTGGGGTTCAGAAAGTCACTGCCCCAGGTGGGGTTCAGAAAGTCTTAGCCTCGAGTAAGGTCAATAGTGACCAGGTCCTAGCAAAGCACTTTAGTCAGTCAGATGGGAAGGAAGCAGATCCTGACTCTGTTGATATCTCAACATCTATAATCTTTGATGGGGACTTAGTCCAATTTCTGGCGCTTTACAAACACTATTACACCATTTTGTTGTTTAGACCATTTCTGGGAATCACTTCAGAGAACCTTGTGCTCTATCTTATATATTCCTTTAGAGGTGAGCCTTTTGAGTGGGCAACCAGCCTAATGAAAGCTGAAGATCCCATTCTTCAGGATCCCCCGGCATTCAGTGATGCAGTTATTAAGAGATATGGTTCCAAAGAAATTGGTTCAGGTTCCTCTAGGTCACCCGTCTTATCTGCTGAGAGTTCACCGTATTCTGTAAATTCGGCACAAGAGTCTCAGCCCGTTGTTTTGAGTGCAGGATGTGCTTTTCTCTCTTCTTCTAATAGTAGTACTTTGCCTGAAAGTTCAGCTCCCAAGGTTAAGAAACCAATCTCTGATTTGAACCCAGCCTTGCTGGGAGGTACCATCAGTTCAGACAATGTTTGGGGAATTACCTTGGTCAGACCTCAAGAACTTTGTAAAAAGAAGAAGAAAAAGAAATGATTATTGACTCTTGCCTTGTTAAAAAAAAAATATATATATTTTTTTTTCCTTGTCTTGTATCCAGTGGCCACCGTCAAGGGGGGGGGGGGGGGGCACCGTTACAAGCTGTTGTCACAGCTTGTTTCTGTTAGACCAGTGTGTCAGGTTTTTTTTTGTATCCCTTGTTTTGGAAAGTCTGAATTTTGGGGTCCTTTGACCCCTCCTCAAGGGGGGGGGGTAATGTTATGAGCCACGGCTGTGGCTCATTCCTGTTTTGCATTTTTGGTTATGTATTTTATGTTATACTTCTGTTCATGTTCCTCGTGGGTGTCATGGGGTGTTCGGAGTTCACCCTTAAGGGAAGGGTACTGTTATGAACCACAGGTAGTGGTTCATTCCTATTTTATGTTTATAGTTGTCTTGCAGGCCAGGTATTCCCGTTGCTCTGGTTTATTTATGTATTCTTGTTTGCTGTCAGTGGTGAGTCTGTGTAATTGCAGCTTGTTCCCATGTGTTCAGCCTCACCTGTCTCTTGATTGCACCTCTCAGTTGTGCAGCAGGGCAGCTGCACGACATAATTAATTAAGACTCTCTGTTATATGCTGGCTCAGTGCAATTCACAGACGCTGGTGATATTTCCAGGTTTCTAGACTTCCAGAGTTCTTGCGTTCTGAGCTAGTCCCTGCCAGTTCCTGAGCTCCTGTCTAGCAGTGTCTATCTAGCTGCTTCCAGTGTTGGTTCATGTGTCAATTCCTGTGTCGGTTCCTGTGTCCTGCCGTGAAGTGTTCCTGTCCAGAAGTCCTGTGGCTTTGTCTGTGCCTAGTCGAGTTTCTGGCTTCTTGGTGTCCACCGGTCTGTCATTTGGGATTCTGCCTGTCCTCCGGTTCTGAGAGTCTGTGTCGGCTACATTGGGGGTTCCTGTCCATTTGCCAGTGTTTGTACTGGTTCCGTGAGTAGCGGCTTTGCCGCGTCCGTCGGCCTAGGCCGCAGTATTCTTTGGTTATATTTTGTTACTGGTGTTTTGCAGAGGGTTCTGCTTATGCTGTCACCGCCGGTACACAACAGTATTGTGTCGGCGAGTGGACAGCATTTCCTTGGTTGTTCTTTTCCTTTGGCGGCGTGCCGCACATATATTTAGTTTTAGGGTAGTTAGTAGCCCCTAGCTTTCTGTTGTTTTAGTCAGAGGTCCCCTTGTTATTATCCTGTCTCGGTTCACTCCTTGTCTCACGCTAAGACCTGGGGGCATCGGAGTTGGGCAGACATAATCCGCCCTTCAAACGCGGCTGCCGTGGGCCCAAGAAACCATAGTCACTCAGGCGTGAACTGACCACACGGGTAAAACAACGGAGGTAGGGTGCTAGGGGCTATTTCCACACCACACCTTATTTCAGCATCACGTTCTGGTGCTCAGGACTCACTACGCAACATCTCCCTTGTTCTGAGCACCAGGAACCTAACACTAGACAGAACAGGTATCTTTAAAAGTGAAACATACAACAGAATAAGTAATCACTTTAATTACTTTAATTAAATAATGCTGAAAAAAATGCCTATTTAATGTGCTGAGTTTCTACTCTTTATCCAGCTTCCAACAAGTTTTCTATTAAGTAAATGATTAAATGCAATAGTCCACAACAAGTCAATTACCACACTAACTAATCCTTCAAACTAAAAGCCAATATGAAAATTAAAATGTACCAAATTATCATACAACCATTATATTATTTTTTTTGCCAAGAAAACAAATAACTTTGTTTATTTGTAAATACAGTATGTATTCCTGTTATGTTTCTTGGAACGTGGTAAACATGACATTAAAAGAATTTGAGAATTAAATATTACCTGAGATACAGGTCCCAAAGTTTGTGTAACAAAATTAGCCCAAATTATTTTCAAACAACTCAAATTATTTTCACTACCACATATTACTGTATATACATTTTTAAAATTGTGTGAGTCCCATAACAGGAGCATTGGGTGCTGCTGTGTTTAGTCATTATACCCAAGACTCCACCATTTATGTACAGAACCAGTAAATTTATTTATTTACCAAGTTAAGATGAAAGCATAGAGGACTGTAGAGAACCAATCAGTAATCTCCTAGTTTTCAACAAGGGTTGAGTGAAGACCCACCAGAGCTGCTCCATGGAGATATCCTCTAGGGTCTCCCAAGAAAGCAAAATATGTAGTGTATGCTACAGTAGGTGGTAATGTGCTGTATCTTAAACCAATGAAGCAAATAACTGCCCAACATCCTGCAAATTGTGGCATCATAGCCTGGAACTTAACTGGGGAAAATGAAGACTCATGGGCCCTACACATTCGGCGACAGCACGCCGAGCTGCCCGACAGCCGATAGGACCGTCAGACGACCCGGCGGCGGGGGAGTGGATGGGTGTGATGGGGGGAGTGAAGTTTCTTCACGCCCCCCTTTTTTCTGGCTCCATGGCCCTGCAGGCTAATATGGACGAGATTGTCCATATTGGCCTGCAGGTATGAATGAGCCGGCACAAACAATGAACGAGCTCGGGGCCGCGCATCGTTCATCATTGGTGCCCACACACTGAAAGATATGAACGATGGGGGTCATTTCGAGTTGTTCGCTCGTTATTTTTTTCTCGCAACGGAGCGATTAGTCGCTAATGCGCATGCGCAATGTCCACAGTGCGACTGCGCCAAGTAAATTTGCTATGCAGTTAGGTATTTTACTCACGGCATTACAAGGTTTTTTCTTCGTTCTGGTGATCGTAATGTGATTGACAGGAAGTGGGTGTTTCTGGGCGGAAACAGGCCGTTTTATGGGTGTGTGTGAAAAAACGCTACAGTTTCTAGGAAAAACGCGGGAGTGGCTGGAGAAACGGAGGAGTGTCTGGGCGAACGCTGGGTGTGTTTGTGACGTCAAACCAGGAACGAAACTGACTGAACTGATCGCAGATGCCGAGTAAGTCTGGAGCTACTCAGAAACTGCTAAGAAGTGTCTATTCGCAATTCTGCTAATCTTTCGTTCGCAATTTTGATAAGCTAAGATTCACTCCCAGTAGGCGGCGGCTTAGCGTGTGCAAAGCTGCTAAAAGCAGCTTGCGAGCGAACAACTCGGAATGACCCCCGATATCTCATTCATTAATGAACAAGATCATTCATATCTTTGAGTGAAATCTTTAAGTGTGTAGGGCCCTTTATTCCTGTTTGAGCTTCTGTCATAAAGATGGACTTTTTCAAGTGGCCTATCAGATCATCCAATCAATAGTATTTTTAATAGTATGACATCATAATAACAACCTTAAAACTCATTTAAGTTTCCATGTCAGTTATGTTCACTACATGCTGTTTAGAACTGTCAACAGGGTTATGAATCTAGGGTGCATGAACAAGTATGTGGGGTATGGCCATATATAGTAGGGAATATTGCGCTAATTCTTTACAGGCACTGAATGGGTGTGGCTGTATACTGTACACATTTTATGGTACAGTATAAACTAGACAGCAGTTTGGCCACGCCCCATAAGACTGGTCTATTCCTGGTCTCTCTGATTACAATACCATGTAGACACAACCGAAATGGGGATTTAAATATTTATTATGATTGTTATTATCATGCAATAGTTTGTAAAATATTGTTGAGTGATTACAAAAGGAAAAAATACCTATTGTTTTCATTCTTATTACTGATACTGTAGATTCATTCTTATTAACATTGCTGTCTTGTATGTTCTAGGGGTATATAGATATTTCCCTTACTAGGAGCAGAATATTAAATGTATTAATATTATCTGTGTACCCACATTTTTTTTTTTTTCCAAGACTGGTTAAACTGGCAACTTCTTCTGTCTAGTTTTTTAATATATATGTATTTTATGGGTCACAGATGCCCAGAGACATAAAGCTTATATAATGAATACATTTGACATGTCTTGTAAACTGTTATGGGGTATATCAAGGGATATTGCTCCACTGAAGAATGTGATTGACTCTATAGCTTCCAAGTTAATATAGAACAAAATTATGTTAAAAGTATTAGAATATGAGACTTCCACAACAATTTGTTTGCTAAAGTGAAAGTACAATGTATTTTGTAAAATGTCTCAACTTCCACACAAGTCTCTTTGTCAGGGCCTTTTTGTGTAACCTGATCCAATAAAGGAGGCAGTGGTGCTAAGCAGGGAGGGAACTTTCCGCCTGTTGGTTTTAATAGACTTGTTATAGCATTAATTCAAAGAGCATAATGCACTGTATACTGAGTTCATTCTATTCTTGACTACTGCCCCAGAAGGCTGCTTTGGGCTAATGTCCATTGTATGACTTTAACCTACATCTTAATCTAGTGGGTCTTAGTAACTAAAAGGCAAGTTACTAACATACACATACAGTATGGAAGTGTGTACAGTGGCACTGCATTGAAATACACCAAACAAATGGCAAATAATTCCACTGATGAACAGAGAGCAATAAATCACACCGAGTGTAAAAAAAAAAATGAACTTAGGGGGTAATTCAGATCTGATCGCTAGGCAGCGATTTTTGCAGCCCTGCGATCAGATAGTCGCCGCCTACAGGGGTAGTGGATTTTCGCTGTGCAAGTGTGCGACAGCATGTGTAGCAGAGCTGCACAAACTGATTTTGTGCAGTCTCTGCGCAGCCCAGGCCTTAGCCGCTGCGATCAGATCAGGCTTTTCGGGACCGGATTTGACGTCAGACACCCTCCCTTCAAATGCTTGGTCCCGCCTGCGTTTATCCAGACACTCCCTGAAAACGGTCAGTTGACAACCACAAACTGCCTCTTCCTGTCAATCTCCATGCGAACGTCTGTGCTAAAGGATCATTCGCACAATCCCATCGCTGACCGGCGATCCCCTTTGCAGCTGTGCGACGCGCCGGCGCAGTGCGGCTCAGACGCATGAGCAGTTCAGATCTGATCGCACGCTGTGCAAAAACGCACAGCAGTGATCAGATCTAAATTACCCCTTAATGATGAAGATATTGCTAAGTTTGATATCAATTTCAATATATGCCATTTTTACCACAAGAAAAGCTATCAATTTAGGCAGTACGACCCAGTGCAAAAAAAAATAAGCCAAATTTTCAAATAACAGAAACAAAAATAGAGATCTATAAAAGTCTGACATCCTACTGGCACTGTTAACCTACATCATTTATGCTAGTACAAAGGGTTGCTTTTGAATAAATTGTAAATGGGATGCAGTCATAATAGACGGTAATAGTCTCAAAGTCAACATTCAGCAACTTGACATTCACAATGTTGACATTTAACATGTTGACATTTATATTGATACTGACCAGCGGTGATTGCTGTCCCGGGCTGCAGCACCAACCAAAGACTGCAGGGGGGAGCCCGCCAGCACATATAAACATACATGTCAAGTTGACATGTATGTTTATATGTGCTCCCCCCTGCAGCCTTTGGTCGGCGTTGCAGCCCATGGTCAGCAGCCGCAGCTGACACTGACATAATGGGAGTAATTCAGAGTTGATCGCAGCAGCAAATTTGTTAGCACTTGGCCAAAACCATGGGGCTTATTCAGACGTGATCGGTGCTGTGCATTTTCGCACAGCAGGGATCAGGTCTGAAGTGCGCATGCACCGGCGCCGCAGTGCGCTGGTGCATGCCACACAGCCGACGGCTGTCGTAGCCCAGTGATCGCCTCTGCCTGATTGACAGGCAGAGGCAGTCGCTGGGCGGGCCGGCGCTTAGGGTCACGCGGTCCGAGCAACGTAGGTGTGCCTGGACCGTTGGGGGGGGGGGGGCTGCAGCTACATGACATCACACGCAACCTCTGTGACCTGGGTAGCGACGAGTAGCTCCCTGCCAGCACGCAGGAGCTGCGCTGGCCGGGAGCTGCTCCTGAAGTACAAAAGCATCGCCGCTGTGCGATGCTTTTGTACTTGTGCGACGGGGCAGGTACTGACATGCGGGGTGGGCTAGCCCTGTGCTGGGCGTCCCCACGCATGTCAGTGTGACTGATCATAGATGTGCTAAATTTAGCACATCTATGATCAGGTCTGAATTACCCCCCATGTGCACTGCAGGTGTGGCAGATATAACATGTGCAGAGAGAGTTAGATTTGGGTGGGTTATATTGTTTCTGTGCAGGGTAAATACTGGCTGCTTTATTTTTACACTGCAATTTAGATTTCAGTTTGAACATACCCCACCCAAATCTAACTCTCTCTGCACATGTGATATCTGCCACCCCCCCTCCCCCCCTGCAGTGCACATGGTATTGCCCAACTGCTAACAAATTTGCTGCTGCGATCAACTCTAAATTAGGCCTAATGTCAGCATTGTCAAAATGTTGACATTATGATTGTTGATAGAATGAAATTAGGTTTAGGGTTAGGCTGCAGCTAGGATTAGGCTGCAATTAGGGCTACCGTTAGTCTAAAATAGTGTCAACATTCTTACTGCTGACACATTCTAAAAATGTCAACATTATGTCAGTGTTGACATTCTAAACATGATTACATTCAGACCATGCCAACATTGTGGTGTTAGCATAATGAATGTTGACATTCTGTATGTCGGCATATGATACCACATCCCTGTAAAGATATCCCCAGTAAAAATATTGAAAAAGACTGGCAAGCATGCTGCAATCACACAATTAATGGGCAACCAACCACAGCCATGTTGTTGTCTATTCTTTTTAGCAGCAATTTGTAGATACAATGGTGTAACAAATAGAATGCATACTGTATGGTGTGTACAGAAAGTGTGTAGGTGTGATTGGCCCATTCTAGATCTTTAATCTTGATTTTCTCAATTGAATTGTGCTTTGGATCTTTTGAAATAAGGTAATATTTCTATCCTGGGCAATTTAGAAAAGCCCCTTGCCATGACAGCAACACCCATAAGACTTCTTCCAGATTATCACCTAACTGCTGGATTTAGGCCAAACTTATCCCAGCAGCGTTCTTCTGCGCTCAGCCTTTGGTAGAATGCAGGTATATTAAAATCATGAGGAAGATACTGTTTCCATATCATTTAAGGGGATGATACATTTGATAAATAGACCCCTGACACACAGTGGAGAAATCCCTAAATATTTGATTTCATCTGAGTATAATTATATGGGTGTATCCTTCATTTATACTCCTTTCACACAGCCAATGCCGGATCCCACCCGGGAATTGGAAACGGGTCCTTCCCAGGTGGGATCTGGCATTGCCTGCTGCTGCAGGCTTCTCCGACCCGGCAATATGCTGGGCGGGTTGCCATAGCAGCAGGGGGTGGAGCCAGCGGCGGGGGCAGAGGTGGAGGCGGTGCCGGGAGATGAGATCATCTCCGCGCCGTCTCTCCCTGCTGTAATAAACGGATCCCGGGACGCATCGACCTGGGAGCCCGTTTATGCAGCCACTGACCCGGTATTCAACCCGTGTCAAACACTGCTTTATTGCTGGGTCAGGCGACCCACGATTTTGGCTATGCCCCTTTCACACCGCACGCCGACCCATGTCGACCCAGCAATATGCCGGGTCGATACCGGGTTATTTGTGCTGTGTGAAAGGGGTATGAGTATTATGAATTTCTGCAGTCAGCTGCCGTGTTATGCTAATTATACCTACAGCTTTCCTAGATACAAGCCATTGTAAAATATAGCACAAGCACAGCTACATTTGCTTACAATACAAGCCAACATGGTTGCATACCTGTTGCCGATTCACAGACATAGGCAGGGTGCCACCAGAAATTGTGGGGCCTGGGACTGACAAAATAGGCAGGGTCCCCTCCCCACCCACTGCCCCATAGACACAAATACACACACACTCACTCATGTGCTGCCCTACAGCCACACAAACACTGCACCATAGTAACACGCACACACATACACACACACACACACACACACACAGCCCCATAACACCCCCCCCACACATACACACTGCCCCATAGCCCCCCACACACAAACACATACACACCCACACACACTGCCCCATAGATACACATACACACACTCTGCACCACCCACTCACAGCTCCAGCAGCTTACCATTCTGTGCTGGATCACAGCAGTACATACATTGTGAGGGGACCCAGGTGGCAGCAGCATTGATCAGGACCAGCGGTAGAAAATTATGGGCAGGTAGACATAGGCTGAGGTGGCAGCGTTGTTTTTCCTTTAATTCAGTGTCGGCCGCTACCCAATTGGAGCTTGTGGACCAGCAATAAGAAGCTGCCACCACTGCCGGGTCAGCCTTTGTCTCTCCATCCATTGTTGTCTGCCGGTGGTCCCAATCAACACTACTGCCATCCGGGGCCCCCTCTTGGTCCAGGCCCGGGACTGTAATCCCGTCCTTCCTCTCTTAATGGCGTCACTGAAAATAGGAATATACTAATGTACAACAGTGTAATCAGCATTTGCACACATGCTCATGTGCTGCATTCTGCAAATAACTATTCTCCATAGGGCTTACAATGTATCTGGTGCTCTGGAACACAGAACATTTTTCTTTGCAGATTTAAACAGAAATCTGAACCTGGGCCTCTGCAGGTTACTCCAACTCTTTTACAGTCAGGCCCATCAACCTCTTCCAAATGTTTCACAAATGTTCCCAATTTCCTAGTTATGTTATGTAACCAAGGTAAACAGTTCCTTATTCATTATATCAAAACTTATCTTTTACCTCCAGCCAATATAAGATCTCACAGCCCATGAATGTCAATGCATTCCCAATAGTATTGGTGTTACAAATTCAGTATCTCAATATACTCTCAGCTGCTCTGAGAATTTATTTCCCAGAAGCAATGATTCATTGGCGGAATTAGTAAAAACAGAAATGGATCACCATCTGCAGATGTCATAGCACACAGTTGACAGATTTTATTTTTCACCTCTAAAGGACACAAAGGCAATCATTTTTTAAAGGGGCAAAAGGGTACGTAACTGCAAAAGGTGTCACAATTCTGCTGTGTAAATCAAAGAAAAGATTCAGCATGGAAAAGTGTTGCAGATTTTGTAATAACAGTAATAAAATATAGTAATGCAAAGAACAATCATATAATACATAAAATACACTTGCATAGCCTTCCAATTTAAAACACACATTGAATGCATATGTCAAAAGAAGGGCCTTGACAAGCATAATACAATAGTACGGTGCTCAAGATGCATAGTTTCTTTGTGCAGTTATATTAAAAACATTACTTAGTCATGGGCAAAGTCACATAAAGTAGCAGTTCATACCACCGTTTAGTCTCAACCAAACTCCACTGTTATAATCATTTTCACCTTGGTTACAGATTCCCCCAACACATTAATTAGCAGTTATCCCAGCTAATTTCATACCCATATCCACATTCTCTCAACAGCACTAAAGGTATAAGTAATTAGTAAATTAGTAATTAGTAAAGGTATTAGTAATTGTGGTACACCCACAACTTGTTTCAGTCCAGATTGACACATTTAATAGCATGTTTAACTTAAATTTCCCAGCTGTGTATGAAAGATATCTTGCGATAACACGCTGCCCTGCATAGATTTTTGTAAGTGTAGTGATATCACTATTATTTCACTGCTTTTACTGACGCTGCACATGCACAACACTGTCATTTTATGAAAAGCTATGGAGGAAGACAGAGGGTCTGATTCTAAGATCGACGCAGGAGACCCGACTCTTGCACATACCCGATTATCGGTAATTTGCGCCGGCGCAAGGCCCGTTCTGTTAATGAGCAAAATGGGCCTTACGGTGTCATCCGTAGCTCCCCTCTGCCGCTATCTAATTCATAGACAGAGGCCTTGAAGGGGTTAAGGAGGAGGCGGGGGAGACCTGTGTTCTGATAATGGGGGCATTTTGCCCACACTTTCTGGGAGGGGAGAGTCAAGGATCTCCACTCAGACTTCCTATCCTCAAAGATCCTTCTTCCACTGGTCAGCTGCGTAAGGTGAAGCTTACTCACCTCATGTCATCTGTCTGTCGCCCCTACCCACTAGACTGTTAGCTCTTCAGAGCAGGGCTCTCTTTCCTCTTGTTGTCAAAGCTCTCTTCTCGACACATTTCACTCACAGCTCTCTCCTACTCAGCAACCATTTTAAACACTTTTTCTCCTGCTGGTAAAGTCTCATCTCTATCTATGGCCACCAGCTCCTAGTAGTGCGCTGATCACTCACTCGCTACTTACATCTTAGCTGTATTATGTCTTGAGAATTGTGGTGCTCTTTGTTACCTATACTGTATTTTTGTTATTTATTTACTGTAATGCTTAGTTTTGTCTCCCTGTACTGTGCTTCGTACGGTACTGCGAAACACTTGTGGCGCCTTACGAATAAAATGTAATAATAATAGTAATAATAATAATACTCAGCTTACTCTCTGCATGAACATCGTTGGTTCTCAGCTTGCAACAAAAGTTACAGTGCTGGGATCGCAGCTACATGCAGGAGGCTTCTCTTGTACTGAGACATCTTCTGCATGTTACCTCCTTAAAATTGGACAGTAATTCATAGCTGCTTATAATTGTCTTTGAATTACCGTCCATCTCTGAATCAGGCCTGGAGACTGCAGATGAGGAATCGCAAGATCCCTCTCCAGCAAGAATGCCTCAATAGACACAAAGCAGCTAATGCCATCTTCAGATGACATTAGCCAATGAGGCCAGGGACCAAAAAGCTAAGCTTTTTATAGTTTGATACATAGGTGCCAGACCACAGTCCGCATTGAGAATCTGTTATATATTCTGCTTTAGGCTATTGTTACATAGCCCCGATATTTAAAATCATGTGCACACAGTAGTTTCCACAAGATTTAAGTAAAAAGGGGCTTCCTACACCCATAATTCTTATATGTTTTTAGAAATATTTATTGAAGCACTCATACAGTAAAATTGGCATTACCCATTTCATGTATTTGACTTTTACCATACCTGTTCCTAAGGTTAGTCACTGAAAACAATTAAGTAGGGAGAGTTGTCAATTAATTGTAGGGCTACTGAAATTTTAATTTACAAAACATAGTTCACAAACAAAGTAAGAAGTACATACAGTACAGTAACATTTTATTCCCAACCTTGCATTAGGTCTGCACTGGATACTGTCTATATTTCCACATGCAACAGCTGTGCCACCAGGGTCCACACACAGAAAATAACATTAACTCAAATATATGGCAAAAACCTATCTTGCTCCACAGTCTGCTGATACTATAACCAAATAAACTAGAGGTCTATTTATTAGGTGCCAGTGAATATTTCTTCAGCCATCTTAAGGGGGACAATATATCAGCAATTAATTCCTCATACTGATGACTAGGTTGGGTGATCTGCAAAATCCAACATGTTAGATTTTCCAACCCCCCCCCCCCGTCAAAAAAACAAAAATGAATAGTTGAGTCTGGGATTTTTAACATGTTTTATATTGTCGATCACCCAAGAAATCGACGATCATCGGACTCCGCCGTTCGGTAAATCAGATTCCGATCGGCATGGGAAGTGGGTATTCACCAATTAGATGTATGGGCTGCATTACTGTGATATTGTCAGGCAGGGGTATGACTACTTTTACTGCTTCTCAAGTTAATCCTTCCTGTAACAGGCAGTGGGCTTCTAGCTTCACTATCAATAAAAAAATAATGTATGAAAATTGAAAAAAATATATATTATTTTAATACGGTTAACATTTAAATAACAAAGCATTTTTTATGCTTTGCGTTCTCTGCTATTGCCATGCTTAGATGAGAGGATAGCGGTGGTACTACTAATTTGCGCCTCCTTACACTTAGACAAGCGGAATGGGGAGGAAAGGGATATGTAAAAATAGGTACAGTACAGCAAATTGGTGTTCTCTTAACTGCTCTCTGCTTAGAGGCGGTCACAGCTACAGATATGCCTATCTGGAGGTGTAGCAGTTGCGGATGTTATACTCCTGAAGCAAAGTTTGAGGCTAGGGATGATGGTCATCAATACAGATTTTTGCAGTTTGTAAAAAGAAATCTAAATAAATACTTGACCAAAAAGAAAAATAACAAACACCAGATTTACTAACATATGCTATTGCAAATTCTGTAGAGTTAATGTGGGGCTAAGTGCATTTGCAAACGGCTAACTGTGTATACCAGCCCCAAAACCCACCATCATTAGTACGGGCACTTGCACCAGCCCCATGCTATGTGTAAGAGATCTATCAGAAACAGGATTTCCTTTATGTATTACTGAGAGAGCTTTAGACATACTGTATGCCCACAGCACTCCTGTGACACAGCCATGACGCTCCTACTAGTCAATGTGGTTCCGTACAATTGTATTGTTGCTGGCCATTTCTTGCTCTGAGAAGACAGATCTGACCAAGTTCTGTGTGACTCAGATTAGAAATAGGGAACTAGCATTTGACTGCACATTGAATAAGGCATAATTAAAATTAAGTCCTTTATATATTTATATAGTGTCAGTTTTGGAGTGAGCATTGGGGTGTAGGGCTTCCTGAGCTACTGTGTCTGAGCCTCTTCAGGGCATCACCACTTTACACTTATTTTAACATTTTATATCACTTTCTTTGTTTGTTTTTTATCTATGTATATTTTTTCACACACTTGTCACTGTTGTAACACTGCTAACACTGAGTAGCTGCTTTCACACACCTGATACTCTGTAATACTCCACTGCTATCTTTCACTTGTGTGATGCTTTGGCAGGGTTTTGGCTTGGCTGGTTTGGGGGTGCCCTGTGCTACAGGACTGAACTGCTAGAATGTTAGGAACTTGCCTGATGAGGTGACTTGGACGTTGGTGGGCAGGCTAACAACCTTTTATAGGATATTTATTTGTAATATTTAGTATGTAGTACTATAACTCTCATTAAGGTAGCACCTCTCATTACAAGCAGCTAGGGTGTGCAGTCCAGAGCCCCTCCCCTATATATAGGACAGATATATGCAAGATGTGTAAATTCACTAAAACTTCTATCTAACCTAATGATAATAATAATAATAATAATAATAATAATAATAATCTAATAAATAATGACACAGAGACATTAATATAGCTGGAAAGTGTTAGTTATTATTTATGTAAATTTTAATGTAAGGGAAAGTTTGGTGGCAAAGGAAGGACGGCAAGAATCAGCACAAACCACAGTACACAATAACAACCAACAACATGCATTGTAGACGGATACTGCCCAAGGTGCACAACTCAACTATAACACCACCAAAGGTATCCATTTGAACTACTAACTTCACTACCTACCCATTTAGGTGATGATGATGCTCCCCATTATGGTAGTACAGCCAACTACCAGTCAACAAACGGAGCGCACCCAAAATAAATTATTCCATTCAGACTGGTGAGCTGCCATATTTCCCCGCTGCAGAGTAGCCCACGATCAATCACCAACCAAGAAACCATAAGGGAGGGAGAGTGGAAAGACTGGAACAAAGAGACTTAGGGGGTAATTCAGACCTGATCACTGCTATGCGTTTTCGCACAGCTGGCAAACAGATCTGAATGCGAATGTACCGCAATGTGCCAGTGCGTCACACAACGGGCATCGGTGCCTAGGGACTGAAAGGTGCAAAAAAAATGATCGCACGGGCGATCGCAAGGTGATTGACAGGAAGTGGCTGTTTGTTGGTGTCAACTGACCATTTGCAGGAGTGTCCGGAAAAACGCAGAGAGAGTGTCTGATGTCAGCTCCGGTCCCGATCACCAGGAATACATTGCAGCGGCTGAGTAAGTCCTGGGCTGCGCAGAGGCTGCACAAACTGATGATAGTGCAGCTCTGCTAAAGAAGCGAGCGCACATTTGCACAGGCTTTACACCTCCCCCTGTAGGCTGTGACTATCTGATCGCAAGGCTGCAAAAAACGCACCTTATCGATCAGGTCTGAATTACCCCCTTAGACCCATAGCTTAACCTTTTACATAACTCCCAACACAGACACACCCCTGGCCATACCATTGGCAGGCTAAGTCATGTGATCTTCATGCCAGCACCCATCATAGAGGTTTAACATACCTAATTTCTTACAGCAATTATTCAGTTTCTCTTCTGCGCATGCAATGCATACAAAAACTCGCAGTGCGATTCAGAATCAGCCCCATAGAAAATGATGAGTGTAGCATTATGTTTATTATATCCTTACATTAAAATAAAATACTTTATTTTGTTTACTTAGATAGTATATGCACATATTTTCATTTTATAAGCATTCTTCAGCTCTGAAGCATCATTCAAACGGCACTAAGGGGGTCATTCCGAGTTGATCACTCGCTAGCAGTTTTTAGCAGCCGTGCAAATGCTATGCCGCCGCCCACTGGGGAGTGTATTTTAGCTTAGCAGAAGTGCGAACAGTTGTATCGCAAAGCAGCTACAAATATTTTTTGTGTAGTTTCAGAGTAGCTCAAATCCTACTCAGCGCTTGCGATGACTTCAGACTATTCAGTTCCGGATTTGACGTCACAAACCCGCCCAGCGTTTGCTCAGCCATGCCTGCGTTTTTCCTGGCATGCCTGCGTTTTTCCACACACTCCCTGAAAATCGTCAATTGCCAACCAGAAATGCCCACTTCATGTCAATCACTCTGCGACAAGCAGTGCGACTGAAATGCATCACTAGACCCTGTGCAAAACGACATCATTCGTTGTGCCCATACATCGTGCGTGTGCATTGCGCCGCATATGCATGCGCAGAACTGCCATTTTTTAGCCTGATCGCTGCACTGCGAACAAATGCAGCTAGCGATCAACTCGGAATGACCACCTAAAGTTTTATTCTGTTTTTTGCAGACTGAGTAGTGATTCTATAATAAAATTCAGAAAGATTGGGTAACTGTAATTATTTCATTACCAAGCGATGGCAGGTTAATACAATAGTGCATCAAGAGTGGGTCTTATATCTGTGCCCTAATACCACTTGCAAAAACACAAGGGACAACAAGTAGAATTTTGTTCCAAAAGTCGGGTATCAAGCAGAGACGGTATAAGAGAGGAGGGGGCTCATGTGCTGGCTCCGATCAGGCTCCCTCCTCTTCGATGGTGCAGTAGACTCTGGCATTGTGTCAGTGTCTACTGCGCGTGCGCAAGTCCCCGGAAACATCTCTACTTTGCATGCGTGAATCACTGAGAAATATGGCCATGGTGGTAATTTTTCCTGTGTTTTCTGCAGCCAGCGTCAGGTCGATGGAGCGGTAAGTACAATTTTATTGGTGCAGGGTGTGCGGTGTGTGGGCCTCCTGGACCCAGGGCCCGTGTTCACCACACACCTTTCACATATTATATATACGCCAGTGGTATCAAGTGCTTCTACGAGATCAGCAAACAAAAAAAATGGCAGTTTTTATTGGTAATTATCCTCTGTAAAGAATTGCTTCTTCTGTTTTTATTTATGTATTTGATTTTAATATTCAAGACAAGATTATGCCGTTTATCAAGATTCTATATAGCAGCTTATTGCAGTGATTGAGAAGGTATTTCTGGCAAGAGAGTGGCATACCTCCCGACATTTGAAAATCTTGGCATGGGATCAAAAAGGGGTGTGGCATATAGGGAAGGGGCGTGACCTCATGGCAGTGCCACGATGGCGAGCCATGTCTCCATTTTCTGTCACTGTGGAGGCATGCCCAGTGCTCTGTGAGCTGCTGTAATGCCCCCAGTCCCTCTGTCTCCATCGAATCGACACTGTCCCCCCCCACACACACACACACTAGCGGGACAGTCCCCAAAAAAATGAGACTGACGAGCGAAAATCAGGACAGTTGGGAGGTATGCAGTGGTGACAAATCACATCTCTGGCCAGTCTACAGTACTTTCTTCATGTGCGTATGTGTAAGCCAAAAAGTTAAACTGAACATTAGTATAATACGTTAAATAAATAAGCAATTAGGAATGCCCCTTTAAGTCATTTGTAGGAGGAGGCTCCTCAGTTTTAAAGTCTCCCTTATCCAGACAAAAGCATTAGGTGGGTTGGGATGCTTCCTCTTTTGGACAAATGCCCCTTTTGCCCAGGGCTCTTTATCACAAAAGCCTTGCTACTGTACCTAGGGGGGTATTTATCAAAGCTCGAAAAGAGATAAAATTGTGAGAGATAAAGTACCAGCCAATCAGTTTCTCCCTTAGATTTTAAAAACTGTGTTTAAAAAATGACAGTTTGGAGCTGATTGGTTGGTCCTTTATCGCTCAGAATTTTCTCTCTATCTAAGCTTTGATAAATACCCTCTTCAAGTGTATATAATCTCATTTAAAGAACTGTATAATATTGCTGAAAAGTGTGTCTTTTGTTACATAGAGTATTACTTTGTTATAGTGAAAATATAGATGACTGTTTATGAAAATATTAAGATTCTAATTTGTTGAGAGATCATGAAATTACTGTAACCAAAAAAAAGAACACAGAGCATAGATTCTCTCATTAAAATTCACAGAAAACAGCTTTCATAATAATATCAATGCTTTCCGCCTCATTTTTCATAAGTGCAATCTCAACACTAATGCCTTATGATATTTTAAAATACAGACAGTATAATGTAAACAGAAATTACAAATTATTTCATTGAAAACAATTAATATATCTGAGGCTAAAAAAATGTAGGACATTTTGGAATTTGTAATAATTTAATAGTTGTAATCTAGAGTAGGATACTAAGAGCAATGCTCTCTATGGAGAGCTTACTTTCTGCTGCTCTATAGTGTTATAATAATAACAATGTTTTATGACAATGTGCCCATAGTAATAGATAGGTTAATTAATGTGTTCTTTTTAAAACTTACATAGATGAAACATACTGTACAGTATATAAGGTCACCAACAGTATGTGGGAAATTAAAGGATACGTATATTTTCTGTAAGGAGCTCTCCTGCCAACTAGGGGAACTATGGAGGCCTCATGCCAGGGACTTGAGTAGTTCTTGAGTGCCCATCTCCTGCATTAGGTCCTCTCCTTCTTTTCTAACATTTCTAGTGCTTTAAAAGCAAAAATGTATGGATTTGCCATGTTGGTATGGGAAGACTATTTAACAAAGATCCTTCTCTTCTTGTTGCTAGGATGGCAATAACAGTAAATAAATGACTGGAAAATGCTTTATTATCTAAATAAAGCATTCTTTTCATTTGTGTAAATACACATTTATTTGTAAGTTGTTTTTAATAAATCTATTTCAGGAAATTTTTGATGGCTTGCAATTTATTGATTATCTGGGTCATGGGTGCACATCTCTCCCAGCCCAGCAAAGCGCTAAGTTAAGACTTTACTGCTCCTGGCCAGTATCACCCCACGGCAATATTTTATTGATGAATTGCAGTAATAGCCAATAGCAGATAAACAAATATCATTAAAGTGGTATATACTGCAGATGCCTGCAAGGTGGCTTAAGGGACGCTTTAAAAAAAACCAAGCTGAACAACCTAATTAGCAGGTTGAATAACCTAGTATTATATTCCAAATATGAAAATAGTAATCATGAATTGCTCAGTTCATTTTGGTGAATTATCATTGGTACTTTTGTAACCAAGCCCCATCAATCAGCGTCAATTTAAATGTTAATTTATGGCATTTAGGACATCAATGAATACACAGCTTTTCTATAACAACAATAAAATGTAACTGCCCAGTAGAATATTTTTAACTGAAAGCTGTCAGTGAGTTTATAGTTGCAACAGGTGTTAGAATGGTTATAAAATTTGTAGTTCAACAAATAATATTTGCCAGAGCATAATCAACCATTACAAAAGCTCTTTTAGAAGGAACATAAATTATATGTTTTTTTGTTGGGTTTTTTTCTACATAGAAATGACATTATTGGAGTATATAATAACTAAAATTTGCCATTTTATTTGATACAATGTGCTGGCCATGACTCTTTCCTACCATAATATCAAAATATGTACTGTATGCTTGGTCCCTTGGTGAAGATACATGAAGACAAGTGTGACACTGATTTATCTGATACTCTAATAGTGGTACTAAATGTCACAATTGCAAGAACAAATATAGGTGTGAGAATGAGGCCGACATTCTATAATCCAAATAAAATTGTCTATCATTTCTTTTGTGTCATTTTGCATATTCTCACTGTGAAGCAATTGGGAGCACACTAGTCAAGAACTGTAGAAACGAGAAGCAATTGGGAGCACACTAGTCAAGAACTGTAGAAACGAGAAGCAATTGGTAGCACACTAGTCAAGAACTGTAGAAACAAAACATTTTTTGCTTTGCATAACTGTGATGAGGATGGAAAAAGAGGCAACATGACTGTACAGCTACTGTGACCGAGCTAATATAGAGATTAGGTCACCCATCCATTTTTCAAAATTCTGCAAACAATGTCATTTTAACATTTTTAGCCTGCTCTTTAGAAATAGTAGGGTTGCAAAAGCAACAGAGGAAACAGTAAAATAAAACAATAATAGGAGCATAAGTAAGTAAGCATGAAATCTTGCATATCTTGTTTCTGTACTCTAAGTTAAGTGAGTAAAGGGCCATATTCACGGCCCAATTTGGGTAGAGATGTGTGTTATGTGTGCTGAGTGAACCACTCAGCACACATCTCTCCCCCCACTCAGCACAGCGCAATGTGTGCTGACCGTTCGGGGGGAGACTGGGGGAGCGCTCATTTCACCCAGCTGGTGCATGCAGGCCAATCTAGCACCAGTGATAGCGATGCATGGGGCCGAACATCGCTATCGCTGTGGGGGGTACATACGGAGTGATCACTGCTTAAAATCTAAGCAATCTAGTCAGATTGCTTAGATTTTAGCAGCGATCGCTCCGTGAGTACCCCCCTTAACTGTTGCTCACTGGTGATTGTATTCAACCCTTTGCAGATAGATAGCAAATCTACACTGCAGATCATGTCTGCAACAAGTTAGGGCCACTTTTCTACCCTAGTTAATTCCATCAAAAGGTCATATAGGTTTTGTGTTATGAGCAGATGTGAAATAATAATAATAATAATAATAATAATAATAATAATAATAATAATAATCATTATTATTATTATTATTATTATTATTATTATTTGGATAAGGCATTACCAACTTCCAATTATAGGTATATTAAAACTCACTAAGGAATTACGTGTACATTACATACCGTAGGTGACAGAAGTCCGAGATGATTTCTTATATCAATAATAATTGTAAGCCAAGTGGTGGTCTATTCATCATGACAGCAGAACTTACCAGTTATAAGCAACATATATTATTCACAGTCATTTCTACTTATATTTGCATCACTTATGTTCTATTATCATTATTATTGTTTTCAGTATCATTGTTATTATTATTGCATTCATTTTCAGTGTTAGTTTTAATATCATTATCGTTACTATTACATGATATTATTGTTTTATTTAGCATTGTATAGTTTAGTGTTTAGTTTGTATAGGTTCAACATTTTCTGTAGTGCTATGCAAAATAAGCAATATTTACTTAACAAAAAAATAACCCACTAAGTCATGAAAGCTTGCAATCTACTGTAGTATGACTTGAGTACACAGTAAATACAAACCGCACCAAAACATAATCAGCTATTTTGATTACAATTTCATATAATCACCCTCAAAAGGTAGATGAACAAATACAAATAAAAACTTTTTGAATTATGAAGACACAAAAAAACAACAACACATGCTGTATCTCGTCTACTAGACATGGCATACTGTTTAATTGGTGTTATCTGCTGTGATAATGCAATTCCAAACAGATCTATGTGTTATCCACAGAGAGAATCCTGTGCTACTCTGCTACTTGCATATGGCTCATGAAAATGACAGCACTGCAAATTCTGTTTATTATTTATAACATATGGAAAATGTGCTCACACAATGGATAACATATTATACCAATGTTCATAAAAATGAGTTATACATCTCTCAGTGATTAATATTAATTATGATTCTTCTTGGAGAAAAATAAGTAAATGGAGTTTTGGAATACTGTAAGATAAAATATCAAAAATAGCACTGCACATATGCCGTGTGTTAAATCCTGTTTACTTACATCATTTTCATTTTTCGCTTCAGTGGCACATTATGCAAATTAATTGAACAATACTTTTAACTAAAGACTACATTTCAATAAAAAGGAAGTCAAAAAGTGAAAAAATAAAAAAAATCACCGTCTTATGCTTTTTCTTAGCTAATTACAATATAACACTCAATAATTGATTACATACAGTAAGTGTACACCATCCTTGGTAAAATACTTTATAGTGGCGTCTTTGGCAGCAGTTACAGCTGTGATTTAGGTAAACCTCTGCCAGCTTTACACATCTGCACACTGCAATTTTCGCTCATTCTTCTTTGCAATTTTGTTCCATCATGTGAGTGAACAACAATTTCCCAATCATTCCACAGACTCTCAATGGGACTGAGGTGTAGGCTATGACTGTAAGCTTTGCCTGTACCCTACAAGAATATTGTTTTTTTAAATGTATTTACAGAAAGCTACTCCAGTTTGTCTTTGCTGTATGTTTTTACTTATTGTCCTGCTAGAACAGAAATCTTTTCCCATACAGTAGCTTAGGTCTTTTGCAGATTTTCCTCCAAAATATATTGCTCAATCCAAGTGGATTCCCAAACTTGGTCTTCAGGACCCCAAACAGTTCACATATCCCAGGTCACCTAGCAGATACACAAGTAACCCAAAAAACAAACAGTTTGGGGGTCCTGAGGAACAATTTTGAGAACCACTGCACTATTGCCTCTATTTTCACATTTACAAGTTATTGAAGTAGAGAAGGATTAAGCTTCCACCACCATTTCTCATGCTAGAAATAATATTGTTGTAATAATGTGCAATGTGAGGCTTTCCCCAAACACACCCTACGGATGAGACCATATCATTTAATTATGGTCCTGTTAAACTATAGATGGCCCGGGCTATTGTTGCTCTTTTCTCTGCCATGGTAGACTGAAACTCTGTCAGAGGTGCCATAGGCCTCTTGGTGAACTCTCTAATGAGTGCTGTACAGGTGCTCAAATTTAGGAGGAAGACCTGTTCTAAAGAAAGTAAGTTATGTCATATTTTCTGCCTTTCTTTGGGGTGGACTAGTACTTCAGTGGATAGTGAAAGTCTTTGAAATAGTTTTTTATCCTTGGTGCTTTTCAGTAACCAGATTTCCTTTTATTGGACCCTGCCCATCATGTTAAAGGGGATGTAGTTAATATCCTGGTGGTCAGGATCCCGGTGGTCAGAATACCAACCCTGGGATCCCGATCGCCGAGAATGCCGACAGCTGCGCCAGGGCTATTCCCACTCATGGGTGTCTACGACACTCGTAGAGCATTAATAGAACCTGTGGTGAGCACAGCGAGCCACCAAGCCCACAAGGGCTTTCTAGCACTCGCACCGCATTCTGGCGGTCGGGATCCCAGTGTCGGTAGACTGACCTCCAGGATCCTGGCCGCCGCAATTTCATCCCCAACCCTGTTAAAGGTCTTGTTTGGAAGCTCTGCATTTAAGTGTATATTAGTGAAAGGACATATAAGTTTGTAATAATTTATAGTTTTATTTTTATTTGCCATTAACTAAGAAAACACGTTAAAGCTATTTATTTATTTTTCATCTCATACCACAAAGTATTTTTGTTGGTCAGTGGTAATAATTTCATAAACTTACAGCCCCCATACATCTGCAGCTGTGATTTCCTGACCTGCTGTCACCGCCGACCCACTGACTGGATCTGCTGTATGGCATCCAGCGATGATTAGCAATCCGTCGGGGAATTAAACATGATAAAAATTATCAATACCCCGAACCCAATGGAAAATGGTCGGGATCGGGGAATCGGGATTTTTAAACTGTTTAATGTTCCTGATTCCTCAACTGAGTCATCATTGGATCGGGGAATTGAAACAATAAATTGCTTATGTAAGGGGGCCATAAGACTATGAAATATGAAAGGGGAGGGAAAGGTATCATAGCCATATTCTTTCTAATATACATACGTGTGTGTGTGTGTGTGCGCGTGTGTGTGTGTGTTAATGCAGTAATATTTTGTACTTGACTATTATAAAAAATCCATGTGAGTGCGCTAAACAAAAGAAAAGCCTGTTGGTAGTGTTAAAAGACTACAAATATAAAATTGATAATCAGTCCTGTAACACTAATTAAGTCTAAAGCAGCAATGGACCATGTGTATAAAATGATAAAAAGAAGCAAGCAGGGAAAGTACAAATTGATTTTGTTAGATGAAATAAAACTATATAGTTAAATTCTAAAAAGCATCAGGGCATGATGATGCTGAATGAAACACATACAGTAGTGAATAATGTTGGTTTCTCGCACTGAAATAATGGGTGGAAGTGCATCACCATGTGACTGGCATGTAATTTCCAGTATGTGAGTCAGGATCTATATCCATATGAGTGCTCTATCAAGCAGCACTAAATCCTCCTACCACCAACGTTGTGTGCAATCAGCCTTTATTTAATTAGAAATATTAACGCAAACGGTTTTACCAAAGTAGAAACTTTTTTTGTTTTTCTACCCATTTAGGCACCATTTGTCTGTTCTCATTGATCAATACTGTAAATACGGCAAGGAATTGAGAGTAGATCCATGTATAGTATCCTATACTCACATTTAGTTACGCAGTTTTGATTAATCCAACCAAATCCTGTTTTTAAAATATATTACACCATTTCTGCTCGACAGACAGATAGATAGATAGATAGATAGATAGATAGATAGATAGATAGATAGATAGATAGATAGATAGATAGATACTTTTTTCTTTTAAATAAAATAAAACCACAATAAATACGTAGTTATGAAAAACCAGATCTTTTATAATAGACTCTGTATCACAGAGGAAGTCATCAAATTATTGTAGGCCTATTTCTTTCACCAGTATGCATGAGCTATTTACCATAATAAAGGTTTCACGTTTTTATTCTTTCAAAAACAGCAGAAAGCCTCAAACAATTTCTGAAATGTCTGGCCTCATGTGCCTACCCCCTATGCTTTGTTATCTTCTGTTTTTAGCAGGAAAGGGTCAAAAGGGGCACAGACGTTGGCAGTAAAAGGGACAGCTTTTGTGCTGCATGGTTTAAGAGAGAAAGAATAGGCTTAGTTGGGAGTTTTGTAACATAGGGATTTTACTTAACCTCATTAGTTCCAGATGGGCCCTAATACAGTGACATCCCTTTAGGCACTAAAGTGGGTAAAATCACAAAATAACTGGTTTTATATCATAAAAGTGATTTTGTTGAGTTATAGTAGTTTATTGTGTTCATTCAATTCTGATTTGTAAAAACCCATTTGAAAGACTCAAAAATGCAGTTCCACCCTGTAATTCTATACATCATCTCACACATATGTTGTGACTTCCAGCCTATCATGCCATTGTTTGTCTGTTTGAATCTTGTCAAACAATATTCTAAGGTAGCTCATCAAAGTGACGTTGTTAAAACCATGACTGGTTTGGTTACAGTATTAATTCTTCTAGCCTACAGGATTTACCTTTACCATCTGGGTATGAAAAAAAGATCAAAAGTTATCTTTTGTGTGTATTATATAACAACTATATTTACCATATGACTTTTAGTGACGATTTTAGTTTTAATGTCATTCAGCTTGTTTTTATTAGTGGTACCAAATGTAATGTGATACATTATTTTAACAAAAAAATACATTTTTATTATTTTATTATATATGAAATAAATTAAACTACAAATAATAATATTTTTCTAGAGTATAATATGAAAATAAGACATTAAGACATGTATTGTAATAATATGAGTATTATTATAGAGTTGAGTTTCATGTGAATCAAGGTTTGCAGTTCTGTTTGCAAAGTTTCAAAGTTTTTTTAAAACAATCTTCAAGTTCCTCCTTTGCTTTGTCATTGTGCACAGCAAATATGATCTGACAGTATATGAATAGAATTGAACGATGACTGTCATTAACATCTGCTGTGCGGTGTGGTTGGGGTAGGACTGATACACACTTAAGGCCAATTTCCAGCAACATAATGTGTAACATTTTGTAGCCAAATGCAAATTGAGGTGACTATTACGTAGAACAATTCTGAAAATGTGACTTATCCTTACTCTCCAATACTACAAGTCTCACACTAATGTCTGGCAAATAGTCATTTGATTTTAGTTTTTATGCACTGTATTATGCTTTTGCTACTCATATTGTTAAAAGTCACTGCTAGTTAAATAGTAATCAAAAACGCATGCACCCAACTATACATACACATTTAAGAAATATCTAATCATTTAACACCATTCACTTTATGCACTTAGTTGTAGCCATCTAAACTCGCATTGACATAAAAAAAAAAAAAACCCTGTCAAATCAATCAAATAATGTAAGGATATATAACAAACAAATAATAATATATTTTAATATCACTTATGTTTTATCATTACTATACATATTATTTTTATCACTTCTGCTACTACTTCTTCTACTACTACTACTACTACTACTACTGTCATGCACTAAAATATTGAACAATGCTGTTAAAAAGTTTATGCTCATATACACAATTGAAAAATAGAGAAACATGTCATGACATCTTATGCAAAAGTACATTACGGCTGCATGAATTTTTTTTACATTTTAAATGCAGTTATTAAATCAGATTTTTGGATATTTTTTAATTATATATAAACCATATAGTAATTCTAAAAAACAGTTCTTTCTAGGTAGAGTATACTGATAGGTTGCTTTCCACATCACTCACTACCAAGCTGTTACGTATACTTGTAAAAGTATAAATTAGTTGTAAAACATGCCCTGAGCGCTATCAGTACAATATAATAATAATTTTAAAAAAATTAAAAATTTAGCCATCATCTTCACATGTATTACTTTAATATATTTGAAGGTAATGTTATGCTAAGCTTTCCAGCTTTACCTAGTACACTTTTTGTGCAAGTATTCTCACCAAAACACCTCTAAGAGGTAAAACATTGTACTGTAGGTTATATCCATATTTCTCAAAGAAACATTTAAGATACATTTTAAATTTAATGTTCTGATTGGGTATTCTTTTACACCCACCCAGTGTAAGATTTAGTTTTGTCCTGTAGTTTGATCTACCGTAGCACAGAGGTGATGGTCTTAGCATGGATTATTCATGCCTACCAATGCTGTTAGTTGTCCTCCATTTCTAGAGATGATACTGATAGAGGCCTCTGCCATTTGGACACTTCTAATTAAAAATGTTATATATATATATATATATATATATATATATATATATTTATTTACTGTTTCATTTGTAAGTACGGTAAGAAAAAAGACGCCTTCAGTAGAGATTAGAAAAATAAATGACATGGTACAGGTTTGCTGTTCGAGATATAAGGCTTATTATAAGGAAACATGGGCCTAGTTTGTCTTCCTGTTCTGTGAAGTTTTTAACCTGAATCTCAATTTCCCTAGATGCTTATATGGATCTATTAGGTTTTATTTATATATAATTCCATAGGCAACTGAAAGTAGCTATCATAATTACTGTAAAAGACATGCGTCTATTTATGTCCAGTTTTAGAGTCAATCTCTAGTACCCTGGAAATTGGTGGAAGTATCAGCTTTGTTGCCTAATTTTACGCACTCGAGTTTTGATGAATGTACCAGTTTGGTCATCTACAGTACAGCCAACCATTGGTGATGCATGGATTATGTGAGCAATCCAATCAGAGATGGCCCCAATATAGTCACACAACACTTTTTTGGTTTTCCTCCCTCATAATTTTGTTTATAACATGTAACAAAAAGGTCACATGTTTGACTGAAAGGATAATTCTATTGTGACTCTGGTACATGTGCGATATTATAGTTTCTCAATAAGGAAAATATTTATGTTATTGTAGATCATTGCTATATTGTATATCGATGATTAGATTTGTTATGAATTGCTGTAAATGCATAGGATCAAATATGTTTTTTGTCAAACAAGTAAATAAAGGATTTTTTCTATAAAACATACTGATTGATACTTTATTTTGGGATGACATAGAATGAAAATTGTTGCTATTGTCTAGAATCACAAACTGTCCCAACAAAGTGCTCCTACCATAGCAATCATAACCTATTGTCTAAGTCCATATCACACACGCCAAACCTAGAAATTAGCTCATACTGTATTAGCCCAATGTGCCATTCATCTGGAGTCTCCCATTATCTTGATCTTTCTGAAATAACTATACACAAACATTAGTACAAAACGTATTATTCTATAAGAAATGTTTAAATATTTCAAGGTTTCCTACTTTTTAAATAAAAATTGGTTCAATCATATTATGTACTGTTATCAAAATAATCAATAAAAATAGAATTCCATCAATTGACACAAAATGCAGTAAAACATGAATTTGTTGGATTGATTACAACCAGTTAAAAACTTTTAAAATGTACTTATTACTGTTGATTTTTTGTTGTTGTTGTTGTATTTACTATTTATCTATTTTAAGACGTTTAGGGAATGCCAATATGAACTTGTTGATTAAGGTGCACATACCTGTATATACACACCTTACAGTTATTTTTTAAAGTTCTCCACTTCTATGGATGGTTTAAGTGTCTGATAGAATGGAAGAGTCTCCAAACTCAACAAGTACTGTAAGATTTTTTTTAGATTAGAATAGTTGTATACATTTTTGCAAATGATCTCTACTACCATATATGTTTTTGCAAACAAATGTATCATGCAATTTTCATTATAGCCATGGTTTTGGTTAATGAATTGTGCTGCACACACTCGGGCAAAATCCCATTTCAGACCTATGTGACTTCAGTTCTTGTCTTAATTAATCAGATAATGACTATGGATAAAGTTATTTTCATGAAGAATTGAAAAGGTCATGTATGTAGTATTTCATTTATGGCTGAAATATTTTCACTACAATGAACTGTAGGGGGAACTGATGGTGCCAAACTTAACTTAATACAACGCAGTATATTATGCATACATAATGAATGTCTATGACAGAGAGATTATACATACAATATTCTTTCTATACCGATATAACCTATAATATCCACAATTTATTTTAATTTAAAAAAAATATTATACTGCATAACTGCATTACATTGAATTCTAACATATTCTGATTGTCTTCCAGCTTACATTTCCACACCTGTATTTTGTAGTGTAGAAATAAGGGTGTTATAAAAATAGACTGAGATAAGTAATGACCCTGCTGTATAGCATCTATCAGTCTGCAGTCCATTGTACATTTTAGTAAATGTTCTCCTTATTCTCCTTTGATTGACCACCATTCAGTTGCCTTCCCTTTCCTGTCATGACTAACCCTGCTACAAGCATGATCTACACAAAGATAAATGATTGAAGTAGTTTGCACCCTAGCAATAGTAATCTAATAAAATCAGGGACTTCCATAGCTCTTGACTCATTTCCAACGCTCAAGGAGCAACTTCCTAACAAGACATCAGCATAAACCCTTCAGCACTGCTCTGACCCAAAAGTCAACTACATTCTTATCTCCTCCACAATATTACCAAAGCTGCACAGCATAATATTGCATTGGTGAACTCATATACTACAGTGACCAATACAGCAATACAGTGACCAATTGGTATTTTTATTTTATGTATATAGTATTCGTTTAGCAGTACTGTATGCCGGTATATAATGCAGTAATGTGAGTGACATATATGTAAGTATATTGATTAGTTATAATAGATTTTTTCTCTGGGAAAATGAAATAATATAATCAAACAGCTGGAGAACATGACGGAATACAGAATCCGTTGAACAACACTGTCCTGGAGTCATCTTTCCCAAGCATCCAGCACTGTACTCACACTGTGATTTAAGGGAAATAGATTGTAAAAATGTTACCAAGTTTCTGAATAACGAGGAAGTTATATAGCATCAATGGTAAAACTGCTTATGTAATGACAGTGGGACCAATGCCCCCCCCCTTCCGCCCCCCCCCCCTCCACACACACACACACACACACACACACACACACACACACACACACACACACACACACACACACACAATGCCCTGTGCACATATTCTACATAATCAGTTATATCTATTCTCAATATACAGGACCATGTAGAATTTGATACATTTTTGTATATAGCCTGTATAATAAAATGTCTTTAGTCTAAGAAGCATAAAACACTAGTTGTCCAAGTGAATGACTGATAAGCAGCAGTTCTGGTATGTAATGCCATGTATGCCCCCCTCTACATTGCTCTAAGTAGTGATGGTTGGCAAAACAGGATGAATGGCACAGTATGGATGCAGCACATATGGTAAGAAATGCTGCAAATCAGTCTTGTCGCACACTTTTATCATCTGTTTGACTGTTCCTACATGTATATATGATATGATTGCTAGCTTCGGCTGGCAGAGAGTGATGCTGTTAGAAGGATGCAGGCTTAGCCTTACCCTCATTGCTGGGGCTGGCCATGGTCCTCCACTTGCTGCAGGTGATGAGCCATATCCACAGGGTTAGATGAGTGCCAAATCCCCCCCAGGTACCAACAGACCAGGAAGATCCACTATTAAACCAGGGCAGTCCGGCACCAAGGCTGGCATCAGGGGCATGCAGCATCTTCCCGCACCGGGGACTCCTGGCAGCAGGAAACCTTAAGCACGGCTGTGTGGCTGTCTCAGTGAGCCCGGTCCTGGGATCACGGTGATAGATCCGGCAGCTGATGAAGTTGTCCCCTGTCCCTCCCTGCAGCCGGGTCTGGTTCCTTCTGCTGAGATGTGATCAGGTGTGAGGTCCCCCCTCTCCTGCCTCCTCCTTCCCTACAGATAGCCCCGGTGCCTCCTCCTCCTCCCCTACAGATAGCCCCGGTGCCTCCTCCGCCTCTCCTCTTCAGCACTCTGGACGTCTGTGTGATTGCTGAGCAGAGCGGATGATGAGGTGGCGGCGGGACCGGATGATGGGGGTGGTGGGTGAGGGAGGTGACAGGACTAGCCCCCCGCACACTTATTCCCAGCAATAGTCAGGGGTTAGGCAGCAATGTGGTGTGCTGGGCAGGGGGAGAGGAGGTGAGGGGGCTGGCACTGAGCACTGGGGAGATTGCAACTAGCAGTGATGCCCATATCGAGGTGAGCAGCATACAAGGACATCACACTGACAGGGCACTGAGTGACATGCACCTGGGCTGGCATGTGAGAGGCATGGGAAGAGGGAGACTGCACAGACACGCTTTCTGTAAGGTGACAGGATGGGGAGATGTTACAGCTGCAGACAGCAATGGATGACAAGCAGTGAGCACCCAGCATGTAGCTCACACATCAGTCAGTCAGCTGGCAGGGACACACTGCTGAGTACAAAAGAGAGGAGGGAGAGTGAAGTTCCGCCTGTGCCAGCACTCTCGGAACCGTCGTGTCCTCAGCACCTCTGGATGGGAGTGAATGGCAGCAGTCTCCTGTGATAGCCTCCGTGTGCTGTGTGTGTGTGTGTATGTATGTATGTATGTATGTATGTATGTATGTATGTATGTATGTATGTATGTGCGTGTATGTATGTGTGTGTGACTGATCAGGGTACAGTCAGCGCCTGCTGCCGCCCCCCCTGTGCTTTGCAAAACACAGACCATGCACTCAGCAGTCACACTCTGCTCAGCCTTGTACCAGGACAATAACACCACTGCCAAAGGGAAGCAAAACAACACAGTCACAGCCTGACGCTGGTCACTTGCAATCTCACATAATAAGGAGAAGAATCTGCGTGATAAATAGCTATTGTCAGTCTACATGGAATATAATACTTCCTTGTGAGCTGATGATATCTGATCTCTGCTGCCAGCAAAACATCACCCTGGAAAATGCACTGACTGGTGCTTTCCAACTTTAAGTAGTGTCTTTGCTTCAGTCTTAAAACATGGACTCCTTATTTAGAAACATTTTTACAGACTCAAGACTTACAGACTTATTGTAGATTTAAAAAAGCTGTTAAATATGTATCCACTTCTTTTAGAGATACAGTAAGTCTTTATACCATATTTATATTTCCAGAATGTAAAACAGTTGTTTGTCAACGGCATTAGCCAGAGAAATAAAGGCCCTCATTCCGAGTTGTTCGCTCGCTAGCTGTTTTTAGCAGCCGTGCAAACGCTAAGCCGCCGCACTCTGGGAGTGTATCTTAGCTTAGCAGAAGTGCGAACGAAAGGATCGCAGCGCTGCTACAAAAAAAGATTGTGCAGTTTCTAAGCAGCTCGAGACCTACTCCTAGCTTGCTCTCACTTCAGACTGTTTAGTTCCTGTTTTGACGTCACAAACACGCCCTGCGTTCGGCCAGCCACACCTGCGTTTCCCCAGGCACGCCTGCGTTTGTATCTGACACGCCTACGTTTTTCCACACACTCCCCGAAAACGATCAGTTACCTCCCAGAAACACCCACTTCCTGTCAATCACTCTGCGGCCAGCAGTGCGATTGAAAAGCGTCGCTAGACCTTGTTTGAAACTGCATCGGCTGTTGTGAAAGTACGTCGCGGCAGAAGTGCCATTTTTTTGCCTGACCGCTGCGCCGCGACCGAAAACAGCTAGCGAACAACTCGGAATGACCACCAAAGTGTGCTGCAAAAGATGTTTAATGATAAGTAAATCATTGGTGCTGCTATTTAAAGATTTTTTGGATTCCATTTTTATATTGTGCTGACGATAGTGTAACTTATAAAATTGATTGTATTATCCAGGAAACATAATGTTAGACAGTGTACTTAAGCTCAAAGAAAAGGTTTAAAGTTTGTTACAGCACTTGCTAGTATTACCAACCATATTGTTTAGAACACAACGTTTCAAATTATTTTATTAATTATCAAAAAACCTCATCTAGAATTTTAAGTATTTAAGATCATTCTTCGACCCTGATGGCAACACTTATAAAATGTATCTAAAAATACACTAGGGATAGTGACTAGAATTCTGTTTGGAGTAATACCCATGAATGTGAATCATGTATGAGAGCCATGTCTGTTGCACTGTGATTATCAATAGGACAAACACCTTACTCTCATATACCCCTTTCACATCGCTAATGCCGGATCCCACCCGGGAATTGGAAATGGGTCATTCCCGGGTGGTATCCGGCATTGGAGACTCTCCTACCTCTTTCTGATGGCTTCCAGACCCTGCAATATGCCGAGTCGGTTGCCATAGCGGTGGAGGGTGGAGCCGGCAGCAGGGGCGGCGCTGTGAGATGAGCTCATCTCAGCGCCGCCTCTCCCTATCTTGTAAACGGGTCCCGGACTGGCTCTACCCGGGAATCCGTTTACAGAACCACTGACCCGGTATTAAACCCAGGAATAACACTGCTTATAACCCGGGTTGAATTACCGGGTCAGGCAACCTGGGAAATCTGACAAGGCACTTTCATACCGCACACTGACCCGTGTCGACCCAGCAATATGCTGGGTCGATACCGGGTTATTTGTGCGGTGTGAAAGTGGTAATAAAGGGGCCCATTTATCATTGAATATGTGGCTTAGTCCCCGAATATACCCATTTTCGGAGGTTAACCGCAAATATTTACCGATAAATAAGTATGCAACTCACTGTGAGTAGCAGCGGCAGATACAAAATCACCAGAGCAATTCAACTTTGCTCCGATGTGGAAATAGTTGCTCCGGAGATCACCTGTTTCAGCGAATCCCTTCATCGCTACTTTAGCAGTGAAACTTAGCACTGTCCAGTCTGACTCAGTAGTGCTACTGTGCATGTGTGAACTTGGATATCCGTGACATCTCCTGCATTACCTTTATAATTAATGGCCCTGACGCTTAATTTTAAAATGTTAAGTTTCAACTTCTTTTGTAGAAATTAAGGGTTGATGAAAAAACCCCATAGACACAATCCCAGGTGGATGTAAGTATGCAGTTTATAAGTGTTCCTGGAGTGGAGAATACTTTTCTTTATACAGACTAATTGCAGGGTCTACTTGGAGACCTTTCTCCTTAGGTTACAGATTCGAATACACATTTATAGGGACCTGTTACTGCTATATCTTCACTGTCTTTTCTGAGACTGCACGAGCATAACAATGTCATTTACCATATATATTGAGAAAGGAGTACAGTATGAAGGCTGCAGGGGAGGAAACACAAGCTCTGTCTCCTGCCAGAATGCCTCCATTGACACAAAGTGGCTAATACCATCTGAAGATGGCATTAGCCAATGGGGCCAGACTCCATGAAACATAGTCAAGAGTAAGAAACATCTCTGATCTCTCATGAGTCAGACTATTGCCCTGAAAATTAAAATCTTGAGGAAAGTGTAGATTACTCATGATTTAAGTGGTCTTAATAAATTGGCCCCTTACTGACACGAGATTGGTAATCTTTATTGCCAAACAACCTAATTCTTCTTATTTTCTGCAAACCCATCAAGAAAGTTGCCAATTAGTTCAATAATACTAGACTTTATTGGTTCATCCAAGGAGGAGTTAAAGAAAACGTCTAAAAATGAAAACACTTTTCTCTAACGTCCTAAGTGGATGCTGGGGACTCCGTAAGGACCATGGGGAATAGCGGCTCCGCAGGAGACTGGGCACAAAAGTAAAGCTTTAGAACTACCTGGTGTGCACTGGCTCCTCCCCCTATGACCCTCCTCCAAGCCTCAGTTAGATTTTTGTGCCCGAACGAGAAGGGTGCACACTAGGTGGCTCTCCTGAGCTGCTTAGTGAAAAGTTTAGTTTTAGGTTTTTTATTTTCAGTGAGACCTGCTGGCAACAGGCTCACTGCATCGAGGGACTAAGGGGAGAAGAAGCGAACTCACCTGCGTGCAGAGTGGATTGGGCTTCTTAGGCTACTGGACATTAGCTCCAGAGGGACGATCACAGGCCCAGCCATGGATGGGTCCCAGAGCCGCGCCGCCGGCCCCCTTACAGAGCCAGAAGACAGAAGAGGTCCGGAAAATCGGCGGCAGAAGACGTCCTGTCTTCAACAAGGTAGCGCACAGCACTGCAGCTGTGCGCCATTGCTCTCAGCACACTTCACACTCCGGTCACTGAGGGTGCAGGGCGCTGGGGGGGGGGGGGCGCCCTGAGACGCAATAAAAACACCTTGGATGGCAAAAAATGCATCACATATAGCTCCTGGGCTATATGGATGAATTTAACCCCTGCCAGAATACATAGAAAAACGGGAGATAAGGCTGCCGATAAGGGGGCGGAGCCTATCTCCTCAGCACACTGGCGCCATTTTCCCTCACAGCTCCGTTGGAGGGAAGCTCCCTGGCTCTCCCCTGCAGTCACTACACTACAGAAAGGGTTAAAAAAGAGAGGGGGGGCAGTAATTACGCGCAGTATTAAAGATACAGCAGCTATAAGGGGAAAAACACTTATATAAGGTTATCCCTGTATATATATAGCGCTCTGGTGTGTGCTGGCAAACTCTCCCTCTGTCTCCCCAAAGGGCTAGTGGGGTCCTGTCCTCTATCAGAGCATTCCCTGTGTGTGTGCTGTATGTCGGTACGTTTGTGTCGACATGTATGAGGAGAAAAATGATGTGGAGACGGAGCAGATTGCCTGTAATAGTGATGTCACCCCCTGGGGGGTCGACACCTGAGTGGATGAACTGTTGGAAGGAATTACGTAACAGTGTCAGCTCTGTATAAAAGACAGTGGTTGACATGAGACAGCCGGCTACTCAGCTTGTGCCTGTCCAGACGTCTCATAGGCCGTCAGGGGCTCTAAAGCGCCCGTTACCTCAGATGGCAGATATAGACGCCGACACGGATACTGACTCCAGTGTCGACGGTGAAGAGACAAATGTGACTTCCAGTAGGGCCACACGTTACATGATGGAGGCAATGAAAAATGTTTTACACATTTCTGATAATACGAGTACCACCAAAAAGGGGTATTATGTTCGGTGAGGAAAAACTACCTGTAGTTTTCCTGAATCTGAGAAATTAAATGAGGTGTGTGATGATGCGTGGTTTCCCCCGATAACAACTGATAATTTCTAAAATGTTATTGGCATTATATCCTTTCCCGCCAGAGGTTAGGGTGCGTTGGGAAACACCCCCTGGGGTGGATAAAGCGCTCACACGCTTGTAAGAACAAGGGCTCTACCCTCTCCTGAGATGGCCGCCCTTAAGGATCCTGCTGATAGAAAGCAGGAGGGCATCCTAAAAGGTATTTACACACATACTGGTGTTATACTGCGACCAGCAATCGCCTCAGCCTGGATGTGCAGTGCTGGGTTGGCGTGGTCGGATTCCCTGACTGAAAATATTGATACCCTAGATAGGGACAGTATATTATTGCCTATAGAGCATTTAAAAGATGCATTTCTATATATGCGTGATGCACAGCGGAATATTTGCCGACTGGCATCAAGTCTAAGTGCGTTGTCCATTTCTACCAGTAGAGGGTTATGGACACGACAGTGGTCAGGTGATGCGGATTCCAAACGGCATTTGGAAGTATTGCCTTATTAAGGGGAGGAGTTATTTGGGGTCGGTCTTTCAGACCTGGTGGCCACGGCAACAGCTGGGAAATCCACGTTTGTACCCCAGGTCGCCTCTCAACATGAGAAGACGCCGTATTATCAGGCGCAGTCTTTTCGTGGGCAAGCGGGCAAAAGGTTCCTCATTTCTGCCCCGTGACAGAGGGAGAGGAAAAAGGCTGCAGAAATCAGCCAGTTCCCAGGAACAGAAACCCTCTCCCGCCTCTGCCAAGCCCTCAGTATGACGCTGGGGCTTTACAAGCAGAATCAGGCACGGTGGGGGCCCGTCTCAATGAATTTCAGCGCGCAGTGGGCTCACTCGCAAGTAGACCCCTGGATCCTTCCGATGTCTCCTTCTGACAGGGAGACAGTTTTGGAAGCCATTCACAAGCTGTATTCCCAGCAGGTGATAATCAAGGTACCCCTCCTGCAACTGGGAACGGGTTATTATTCCACACTGTTGTGGTACCGAAGCCGGACGGCTCGGTGAGACCGATTCTAAATCTAAAATCTTTGAACACTTACATACAGAGGTTCAAATTCAAGATTGAGTCACTCAGAGCAGTGATTGCGAACCTGGAAGAAGAGGACTACATGATGTCTCGGGACATCAAGGATGCTTACCTTCATGTCCCAATTTACCCTTCTCACCAAGGGTACCTCAGGTTTATGGTACAGAACTGTCACTATCAGTTTCAGACGCTGCCGTATGGATGGTCCACGGCACCCCGGGTCTTTACCAAGGTAATGGCCGAAATGATGATACTCCTTCGAAGGAAGGGAATTTTAGTTATCCCTTACTTGGACGATTCCCTGATAAGGGTAAGATCCAGGGAACAGTTGGAGGTCGGTGTAGCACTATCTCAGGTAGTGTTGCGGCAGCACGATTGGATTCTCAATATTCCAAAATCGCAGCTGATTCCGACGACTCGTCTTCTGTTCTTAGGGATGATCCTGGACACAGTTCAGAAAAAGGTGTTTCTCCCGGAGGAGAAAGTCAGGGAGTTATCCGAGCTAGTCGGGAACCTCCTATAACCGAGCCAAGTCTCAGTACATCAATGAGATGGTTCTGGGAAAAATGGTGGCTTCCTATGAAGCAATCCCATGCGGCAGATTCCACGCAAGAACTTTCCAGTGGGACCTGCTGGACAAATGGTCTGGGTCGCATCTTCAGATGCATCAGCGGATAACCCTGTCACCAAGCACAAGGGTGTCTCTCCTGTGGTGGTTGCAGAGTGCTCATCTTCTAGAGGGCCGCACATTCAGGACTGGGTCCTGGTGACCACGGATGCCAGCCTGCGAGGCTGGGGAGCAGTCACACAGGGAAGGAATTTCCAGAGCTTATGGTCAAGCCTGGAGACATCACTTCACATAAATATCCTGAAGCTAAGGGCCATTTACAATGCTCTAAGCTCAGCAAGACCTCTGCTTCAAGGTCACCCGGAGTTGATCCATTCGGACAACATCACGGCAGTCACCCACGTAAACAGACAGGGTGACACAAGAAGCAGGAGGGCAATGGCAGAAGCTGCAAGGATTCTTCGCTGGGCGGAAAATCATGTGATAGCACTGTCAGCAGTATTCATTCCGGGAGTGGACAACTGGGAAGCAGACTTCCTCAGCAGACACGACCTCCACCCGGGAGAGTGGGGACTTCACCCAGAAGTCTTCCACATGTTTATAAAACTCGACAAGTATTGCGCCAGGTCAAGGGACCCTCAGGCAATAGCTGTAGACGCTCTGGTAACACAGTGGGTGTACCAGTCAGTGTATGTGTTCCCTCCTCTGCCTCTCATAACCAAGGTACTGAGAATTATAAGATGGAGAGGAGTAAGCACTATATTCGTGGCTCCGGATTGGCCAAGAAGGACTTGGTAACCGGAACTTCAAGAGATGCTCACGGAGGATCCGTGGCCTCTACCTCTAAGAAGGGACCTGCTCCAGCAAGGACCCTGTCTGTTCCAAGACTTACCGCGGCTGCGTTTAACGGCAGGGCGGTTGAACGCCGGATCCTGAAGGAAAAAGGCATTCCGGATGAAGTCATCCCTTTCCTGATCAAAGCCAGGAAAGATATAACCGCAAAACATTATCACCGCATTTGGCGAAAATATGTTGCGTGGTGCGACGCCAGTAAGGCCCCGACGGAGGAATTTTCAACTAGGTCGATTCCTACATTTCCTGCAAACAGGAGTCTCTATGGGCCTGAAATGGGGGTCCATTAAGGTTCAAATTTCGGCCCTGTCAATTTTCTTCCAAAAAGAACTAGCTTCAGTCCCTGAAGTTCAGACGTTTGTGAAAGGGGTACTGTATATACAGCCTCCTTTTGTGCCTCCAGTGGCACCTTGGGATCTAAATGTAGTTTTTGGGTTCCAAAAGTCACATTGGTTTGAACCACTTAAATATGTGGAGTTAAAATATCTCACATGGAAAGTGGTCATGCTGTTGGCCCTGGCCTCGGCCAGGCGCGTGTCAGAATTGGCGGCTTTATCCTGTAAAAGCCCTCATCTGATTTTCCATACGGACAGGGCGGAATTGAGGACTTGTCCTCAGTTTCTCCCTAAGGTGGTTTTCAGCGTTTCACCTGAATCAACCTATTGTGGTGCCTGCGGCTACTAGGGACTTGGAGGACTCCAAGTTGCTAGACGTTGTCAGAGCCCTGGAAATATAGGTTTCCAGGACGGCTGGAGTCAGAAAATCTGACTCGTTGTTTATTCTGTATGCACCCAACAAGCTGGGTGCTCCTGCTTCTAAGCAGACTATTGCTCGTTGGATTTGTAGTACAATTCAGCTTGCACATTCTGTGGCAGGCCTGCCACAGCCAAAATCTGTAAAAGCCCATTCCACAAGGAAGGTGGGCTCATCTTGGGCGGCTGCCCGAGGGGTCTCGGCTTTACAACTTTGCCGAGCAGCTACTTGGTCAGGAGCAAATACGTTTGTAAAATTCTACAAATTTGATACCCTGGCTGAGGAGGACCTGGAGTTCTCTCAATTGGTGCTGCAGAGTCATCCGCACTCTCCCGCCCGTTTGGGAGCTTTGGTATAATCCCCATGGTCCTTACGGAGTCCCCAGCATCCACTTAGGATGTTAGAGAAAATAAGAATTTACTTACCGATAATTCTATTTCTCGTAGTCCGTAGTGGATGCTGGGCGCCCATCCCAAGTGCGGATTGTCTGCAATACTGGTACATAGTTATTGTTACCAAAAAATCGGGTTATTGCTGTAGTGAGCCATCTTTTCTAGAGGCTCCTCTGTTATCATGCTGTTAACTGGGTTTAGATCACAAGTTATATGGTGTGATTGGTGTGGCTGGTATGAGTCTTACCCGGGATTCAAAATCCTTCCTTATTGTGTACGCTCGTCCGGGCACAGTATCCTAACTGAGGCTTGGAGGAGGGTCATAGGGGGAGGAGCCAGTGCACACCAGGTAGTTCTAAAGCTTTACTTTTGTGCCCAGTCTCCTGCGGAGCCGCTATTCCCCATGGTCCTTACGGAGTCCCCAGCATCCACTACGGACTACGAGAAATAGAATTATCGGTAAGTAAATTCTTATTATAAAGCACCCTTTAATGCTAAGAATGAGTGTGACTCACTCAGAACACTACTGTGAACCATTAATGAGTTGCTAATTTATGTGTACATAAAATACAAGAGCTTCAAATACATTTGCAAATATATGAGAAGCCATCCACCATGTCAGGTCTCTTCTGCTATCAGAGTGAACCTAAGTATATTGAGTTATATATTGAAGTGTTTATAAAATGAGAACCAACTTGCCCTGGAGTATCCCAGAGGCCTACAAAATGACAATAGAAGGTCCAGCACTTCATGTTATCGAGTGATCCCATATATGCCTCTTAGGCAACGATACAGAAATGGAAATTGAGCAATCATCTAAAAGTTCACATCAGGTGCTAGAAAGTGTGGGGTCATCTGTAAAATATAGAAAAAAAAGCAAAATTACTCAGTACTACTGGCTACAATAAACTCATGGGCACCCTCATTTAAAGTAGTGGTCTCCTCTTTAAACTTATGTGACCCAATACTGCAGGGTCATTGAGAGGAGGGTCGAGTACAGTGTATTCAGGCCTGTCTAGGGACAACACCCTCTACAATGCCGAAACCATGACTCCTTCTGCAAGCATTGCTACTCTGCAACCACATGCACCATAATAACTTATGACACGATGGGGTGTAGGCACGACCCCTCTAGTAGCCAGGTCACTCCCCATACCAGAGTCTGCCGATATCCTTTAAGGCCCTGCCAAGTGGTTGCTGTCACATGTGATCAACAGGCAATGGGCAGATGTACAAAACTTCCAAAAGAGGATAAGTGGAGAATTGCCCATAACGACCAGTCAGCTTCTAGCTATCATTTATCTAATACATTTTGTAACATGAAAGATAGGATCTGATTTCTCTTTAGAATGTTTGATACATATCAATCAATATCACTTAAATATAAGTAGATCTCAGATTCCTAGCACCTACACACTCAGGGGCACCTTCAAAAGATGGCAGTCTAATGCCCAGATCTCTATCATCGTGTCTTCAATACAGTGCATGAAGAATTGATTTGATGTGCTTGCTTGCATAGTTTCCCAATGGTATGCTTTGTGGCGCTACCATATTGTTGCACATTTCGGGGGTAATTCAGATCTCTGGGCAGCGATTTTTGCAGCCCTGCAATCGGATAGTCGCCGCTTATAGGGGGAGTGTATTTTAGCTGTGCAAGTGTGCGATCGCATGTGTAGCAGAGCTGCAAAAACAGTTTTTGTGCAGTCTCTGCGCAGTCCAGAACTTACTCAGCCACTGCGATCACTTCAGGCTGTTCAGGACAGGATTTGATGTCAGATTCCCTCCCTGCAAACACATGGATACGCCACACACCTTAATTTTACCAAACACTCCCTGGAAACGGTCAGTTGACACCCACAAATGCCCTCTTCCTGTGAATCTCCTTGCAATAGCTTGTGCGAATGGATCCTTTGCACAAACCCATTGCGGAGCGGCGATCCTCTTTGTAGCCGTGCAATGCGCTTACGCTTTGCGGTACATACGCATGTGCAGTTTGTGTCTGATCGTCCGCTGTGCGAAAATGCATAGCAGCGATCAGGTCTGAATTGGCCCCTTCATGTATTTCATTAGAACTAGCAAAAAACATAAAATAAAAATGCATTATAATTTTCAAGTGCAGATTTTATTATAAAACATATGTCTAAAACCTTACTTTTTTGTTGTTTAAGAAAGGTGGATTAATATTGAACCAAGAACCACAAAGTATTTCTTAGTGCTGGGTAGAAATAAAAATACACATTTGCTTTTAGATCAATAATAAAAACAAACAAACAAACAAACAAACAAACACTTTTTGCCTATTTTTTTCATTGCCATGTACGGAGATGCAAACAAAGTAATGCTGTGTTCTAAAACTCAAATGTTATCTGGAAAATGCAAGGTATAATTTGTGTCATACAGTACTACAAAAAAATATCTGATATTGATTTTGGAATGTGAGCAATCTGAAAAGACAGAAAATAGGCTTAGCACAAAGGAGATAAATACCTTGGCGACAAAGAGGTTAAATGCTAACTGGACCAGTGCAACAATGGAAAACTAAGTAAAATAATAAAAAAGAAACTCACATTGTGCTAAATATAATGTTTTACATTTCCACAACTCTTGTTTTGAAGATGTATTGGTTTCACAAGGGAAACTATTTTTATAGCAAAATAATATAGCTGTTTTATTATATTTAGGGTATCCGATAGATACAACAAATTCATATTTCTGCAACGGGGTACACTGTGTTCCATAGGGAATACATTAGGGTGTAGAGATGGATCTTGATCCAGAGGCACCAACAGGCTAAAGCTTTAGACTGTCCCAGAATGCATTGCGGGGCCTCCTCTACAACCCCGCATCCAAGCACTGTGAGCTCAGTTTTAGAGTTGGTGCCTGCATGAAGCAGGTCACTTAACAGGGAAACTGCGCTAGGCAGCCCTGAAAAAGCTTTTTAGAAGACTTCAAGGGCTACCGCACTTCATATGTCAGTGTGACATACTGTGCTGTGGCTCCATCACCTCTTAAGCGACGTCGCATACTCCCAAAGGCTCTGTTCCCAGGTACTTGCGGCGGAGGCGCTCCGGTTCCTAGGCACACCACCGCAGATGCTCTCCTGGATCGCGTGGCTGCTACTAAGGGAGGAGGCAAGAGGGTCCCCCAGATGGGGCCCGCCATTAAATCGTGTTCCGGTCGCAGTTTAAGGAGATGAACCGCGATGCTGGCGTGGACACTGTGACAGAGCAGGGACCCCACTATATCCACCAGGGCATGGGAGCACAGGTCGGATAGTAAAATATCTACTTTAATAAAGCTCCATAGTACCCGGTGGTGAGGACCAGCAGAGGGGAAAAGGCACTTGACCTGTAGCCCCTCCTCCAGCACCAGGCACCATCTACTGCTGGTGTTCCCACCCTAGAGCTGCCTCACACTCTCCCTCACTCCCTGACTGAGACACTGGGCAACATTTTCTAAAATAGATGCGACTGGTCTCCGGGACTGCAGGGCAAGGTCTCCTTTGTAAACGCGCCTGTACATCAGCGCCGTGGTTCTACAAACACTTAAGTATTCTACATGTCGATAATAAGACAGTGTTAATTAAGAACAAGTGTACCTGTGCCAGAATATATTGTACGAGTATTCTGATATATACATCCAGTCTCGGACCGCGCATTGTTTTATATATACATATATATATATATTTATATGTGTTCATATAATAATCCAATGCAATTTTATTGTCACGAAAATAATTATCTGAATTGCAAACGTGACTATGTGTGCCTGTATCTGCTATGTGATTTCACTGCGGTGTATATATCTATCACTGTATACTGTACCCTAGGGGACTTGGTGCGTCTGGGTCCATATATAGTTCATCACAGTATTTGCCTATTACGTGTATTCTACTGTGTACTCAGTCACATAATACCGGATTTATTCACAGGTGTTGTGTACTGGGTATTCAGTCACATGCTAATGGATTTATTCACAGGTTTTGTACTCTGTCTGGCTTCATCATAGTAAACTACTCCATGTTGCATTTGGGTATAATGTTTAACATGTATGGCAGTAAATCTGGGGATGCTCCTGCATCCTGCAGAGCATGCGCAATGGATTTACTTGAGGTAGAAGTTTTGTGTGATAGTTTGTGTGCTATGTCTCATACATCTCCCAGTCAGTCCGCAGCTCCTGTAATCAATCAGGAGCCAACCTGGGCTGCGTTCTCAAACCTACTGGGTTCTCTAGTTGAATGCTTTATGCTCCCTATGGGACCACCTGTAACATTACAGTCACTGATGTCCCCATGGTTGCTCCCTTTTGGGCAGGAAAATTTTGCCTCACGGATTGTAGTATATGACTCATTCCTTGGTCAGGCAAAACCCTATTCCAGGTCACTCTCGTGTCTCTGGGTCATCTGAGCGGGCTGCTTCCTCCTCCCTATCCAATAATTTCTCTGGTATTTTATCTGAAGAGAGGGGGATCATGCTGTCCTGTCAGTCTCTATATTAATTGTTCCTGACAAGGATTTTCCATTGCTAAATGATAGCACTGCCCTTGTGGTTACTGGGTTAAGCAAACGTATATGTTCACATGTCAGAGGGTAATTAAACTCTGTTACCACAATCTGACCATTAAGTGTACATCAGACAAGACCCCTGGTCTAATCCAGGGAAGACATTCCCCCTGTCTACAACGGGCATTAGCTTGATATCCTCCCCTTGCAGAGTTATATATCAAGTAGGTAATTCACTGCTAGTGAACTCATGTGTCACCCATCAGGTGTCGTCCACTCTGCCTCTCACCACTGTCCCCTCACTGTAGGAACCGACAGGTAAGCGTGTGAAGTGATGACTAAAATCTATTACTCCCTCACGGGTGTTTAGACCATGATTGCGTCCTCTTGGGGCTGGAAAACAGATTGATCAGGCATTAGAGGAAGAGCTGCCCGAGGATATATCTGACAATGACAGGCATTCCCTGTCTCACAGTACCACTGCCACCTTTTTCTACACCAGGAGGCATCCCCTGAGGTGGGTGTGTTGGCTGCCTGGCTCGCCACATTCTGTGGTTGAGGTCATGGATGGTGGACCTGGACTCCAAAAGTCCTTGGAGGTATTCCCCTTTTACTGGGGACATCTTATTGGGGAAGACCTAATTAAAAATAGGGTCTGAATTGGCTGCTACTATGACTGCCTTTCTCCCAAATACTACTCCTTCTGCACGGAAGGCAAAAGGTACCACTTTTCCCTGCTTTCAGCCTTAAGGGAAAGCAAAGGTCAGGCATACCCAAGATTGTCTCGTGCTCCCAACAACCATTAAGCCCAAGGCCTAATGTTCCTGGGCTGCTCATCAGCCTGCTTCTCATGACAAGCCTGCTGCATGACGGGGATCCCAGGGTGGGGGGCCGACTTCTATGATTCATCCAGATCTGGTTAATGACCACTTCAGATGCATGGGTGTGAGAAGTTGTCTTCCCAGAGACGTTCCCCTCACCAGTTCTGCACATTGGTTATCCCTTCAGATCCATTAATGGTGCAAGCTCTACTGATGGTTGTACGTTCCCTCATGGTAACAGGAGTGATAGTGCCGGTACCTCTGTCCCAGAGAGGCAAAGGATACTACTCGACCTTGTTTCTAGTCCAGAAACTTGATGGGTCTTTCTGGCTTATTCTCAACCTCATATCACTGAACAAGTTTGTGAGCGTGTCCAAGTTCCCTATGGAAACACTGCGCTCAATTGTGCTGGCCATGGACCCGGAGACTATATGGTATCCTTGGTTATACAAGATGCTTACCTGCATATGCTTATTGCCATATCGCATCAGCAATGTCTGCGGTTTGCTATTGGCAACCTTCACTATCAATTGCAGGCTCTGCCGTTTTGGACTGGCCATGACCCCTCGGATCTTCACCAAGGTTATGGCCGTGATGACGGCTCATCTCGGTTGCCAGGGAGTCAGGTTCCTGCCGTATCTGGACGATTTGCTGATTCTGGCAAACTCCCACAATGTCCTCCTCAGTCATCTACAATTGATGGTAAACTTTCTACAAGCCCTCGGGTGGCTCATCAACTGGAAGAAGTCCTCAGTGGTCCCTGCACGGAGCATGGTGCACCTAGGGGCACTACCGGACATACACAGTCAACGGCTGTTTCTGTCTCCAGAGAAGGTCCTGAAACTTCAGAACAGGATCAGATACTTCCTCTCTCGCTGAAGAGTGTCGGTACACTCAGCAATGCAAGTACTAGGCCTCATGGTGTCGGCCTTCGACATGGTAGAGTATGCTCAATTCTATTCCCACCCTCTACAGAGGTTAATCCTTTCCAAGTGGGATGGCTTGCATCATCGGATCAGGTCTCACATGATCTCCTTGACTCTGGAGGTTTGCCTGTCGCTGACCTGGTGGCTACAGGACCAGCAGTTGAGCAGGGGCCGTCCCTTCTGGATCCCCAACTGGGTCCTACTGATTACAGACACCAGTCTGAAGGGTTGGGATACGTGTTGGAGCAACACTCTTTCCAGGGTCGGTGGACCATGGATGAATTACTCCTCCCAATAAACATTCTGGAATTGTGGGCATTGTTCAATACTTTATCTCTCGCCCTGCCTCTGATACAGAACAGGCCTGTTCAAGTACGGTCAGATAGTGCTATCACGGTGGCATACATAAACCATCAAGGCGGCACTCAAAGCTGCATGGCAATGATGGAAGTGTCAAAAATCCTTTGTTGGGCGGAATGCCTTCTGTCGGCAATATCGGCAGTGTTCATTCTGGGAGTCATCAACTGGGAAGGTGATTTCCTCAGTCATCAGGACGTGCACGCCAGAGAGTGGAATCTTCCTTAGGAAGTCTTTCAACTCCTAGTGAACAAGTGGGGCCTACCAGATGTAGACCTGATGGTGTCTTGTGGATGCTATGGCAATTCCATGGAACTTTCGGCTGCCCTACGTGTTCCCTCCAGTGTCACTCCTGCCCAGGGTACTACCAAAGTTCAAACAAGGAGGAATACTACTTATAGTCGCTCCAGCATGGCCCAGACGGAATTGGTTCTCAGAGTTGCAGGGTCTATCAATAGAGCGTCCTCTTCTACTTCCTCAGTGCCCAGATCTCCTCGTTCAGGTCCCTTGTCTCTATCCAGACCTGGCCAGACTGGCTTTGACGGAGTGGCTCTTGAAGCTTTACTCCTGAGGGCCAAAGGATTCTCTGAGGTGGTCATCTAATCTATGCTGAAGGCCTGCAAACCGGCATCTGCACGGATTTATTATAGGGTCTAGAATTCTTACTTCACCTGGTGTGCTGCTAAGAATTACGATGCTTGCAAATTCAGTACTTCCAGACTTCTGTTTTTTTTGCAACAAGGCCTGGATTTAGGCCTTCATCTGGCCTCCCTCAAGGTTCAGATCTCTGCCTTGTTGGTTTGGTTTCAGAGAAAAATTGCATCTATTCCTGACGTTCATACTTTCACTCTGTGTTTTACGGATTCAGCCTTCCTATGTCCCTCCTGTGGTGCCATGGGATTGGTCTGTTGTTCTGAATGCCCTGCAAGAGTCTCCATTTGAACCTCTTGAGTCAGCGAACCTTAAATGGCTCATGGTCAAGGTCCTGTTCCTAATGGCTATTGCCTCTACTGGGAGGGTGTCAGAAATATACGTTTTGTCCTGTCGTCCACCCTTTCTGATATTTCACCGTGACCGGGCAGTTTTTTTTAACTAACCATGGTTATTTGCCTAAGGTGGTGCTATCTTTTTCACCTTAACCAAGAGATTGTGGTTCCGGCCTTCATCTGTTCTGGTTTGTCCTCCAAAGAGCGGGCTATGGATGTGGAACGGGCTCTCCATATATACGTGGAAAGGATTGCCTCTATCAGGAGGTCAGATTCACTTTTTGTACTTTTTGGTTTTCACAACCGTGCTTGGCCTGCGACTAAGCAAACCTTGGCCAGATGGATTAGAATGGTGATTGCACAAGCTTATGCACAGGCTGGACCTCCAGCTCCTGCTGCTATTAAAGCCCATTCTACTCGGTCTGTTGGTCCCTCTTGGGCGGCCCGCCGTGGCGCATCAGCTGAACATTTGTGCAAGGCGGCTACATGGTCCTCAGTGAACACGTTCATTGGGTTCTATGCCTGTGATACTTCCGCCTCCCAGGATGCTTCCTTTGGATGCCGGGTTCTCATACTCGTTAAGGCACGTCCCTTCCCTTGAAGAACTGCTTTGGGACATCCCCGATGTCTTCCCTGTGGAACACAGTGTACCCCGCTGCAGAAAAGGAGATTTATGGTAGACTTACCATGGTTAAACCTCTTTCTGCGAGGTACAGAGGGTTCCACAGGGTGCCCACCCTGACGCACTGAGCTGCTTTGGGTTTGTATGGCATTAGCCACTAGTCTCTTCTCCTGTCGTGAGAACATGGTTCTATTTGACTAACATCTGCCTTCTTTTTTACCTGCTTCTGCACTGGACTGGTTAACAAAACTGAGCTCACAGTGCCTGGAGGCGGGGTTATAGAGGAGGCCCAGCAATGCATTCTGGGACAGTCTAAAGCTTTAGCCTGTTGGTGCCTCTGGATCAAGATCCATCTCTAGACCCTGATGTATTCCCTGTGGAACTCAGTTTGCCTTGAAGAAAGAGATTTAACCATGGTAAGTCTACCATAAATTTCCTTTTTTCATCTCTAATGCTTTCAAGACTATCATTGAGGTGTCCCGGTTACTCTGCGATGCCAATAAAACTTCACAAAAGCTAATTATCCCAGAATATGCATTCATCATCTGTCTGGGACATTTTTGTTCCTAATTAGAATGCCTGTGTTATGTTTTATTTGGACAATCATTGTTTATTGGTACTGTTGTTGATTCCCAATTTCTGAAACAAATGTCGGAGAGGTTAACAACAGCATTTGTTTATATGTAACTAAACGGACACAGGACCCTTAACCACTTTGACCCCTCTTTTTATGTTCTACTTACAGTATATCCCAAAACTTTTTTGTCCCATTGTAGCGGCACACTAATGTGCATGCTGCACACAGTGGGGGTAATTCCAAGTTGATCGCAGCAGGAATTTTGTTAGCAGTTGGGCAAAACCATGTGCACTGCAGGGGAGGCAGATATAACACGTGCAGAGAGAGTTAGATTTGGGTGTGGTGTGTTCAATCTGCAATCTAATTTGCAGTGTATAAATAAAGCAGCCATTATTTACCCTACACAGAAACAAAATAACCCACCCAAATCTAACTCTTTCTGCACATGTTATATCTGCCTCCCCTGCAGTGCACATGGTTTTGCCCAACTGCTTACAAAATTCACGCTGCGATCAACTTGGAATTACCCCCAGTGGGAGCTAGAGAGCACAGTAGGTGTGACATGCGTGCAGTCGTCATTAAGCCAAACGTGATGACCTAATTCTTATAAGTCTCCAGCAGGTGGGTAAATCTAACTGACTGGATTAACAATTAAGCTACCTGTGCTCATGCATGGATATCCTTAGTACATGGAATGTGAGTGGGCCATGAGGAATGGGTTTGGGAAACACTGCATTACATACTTACCTACTGTAGCTGATTCCTCTCTGGGAGATGTCTGGAGAGGAGATGCAAATGAACAGTGATGCGGACGGGGCAGGACTGGGATAGTTGCATAATTTGGGCTCACCTCTTACTGTAAAAATACAGTGATTGGTGCAAATAGGGGTGGGACCAAAATGCTGAGTTTCCGTAGAAACACACCACTATGCTCCGCCCCCTCCCTGATGTCCGCGCATTCCCTGTGTTAATCTCTCCATTCTGCTTACTTCAATAGGAAGTAGGCAGGTTGCAGGAGGGTTGCTGGGGGTGTGGTGGGACTACCCGAAAAGTCTGGTGTTTCCCACAGGATCTGGCAAAGTAGGCAAGTATGTTGTGCTAGGAATTGTTCCTTTTAGTGTTTTTTTTTTAATTAGTAGAGTGTCAGGTTACAGAAATAGGTCCAAGTGGGACAGAGTGCTAAGGAAGAGAGAATGCCATGGAGCAGGTGAGGGGACTGGGTGTCAGGAGAGGGGAGGGTGTCAGGGGACAGGATCCCAGGAATGGAGACTGGGGCGGGACTGGGGGTGGTTTGTACTAAAGCCTAATATGTAAAAAGCAAAAAAACAAAATCCAGTTTTCAGGGTTTTTACTACATTTTCCATATACACCAAGCTCCTGGATCATGGACACGGTGGGTAGCGCCAACTTTGGGTAGCGATACCCAATAGAAGCCTATGGACTTCTTTTTGCATTTCTTCCTGAGAGGGGTCCAATCAGATTTCTCCCAGTGGCTGCAGAAGGGCTCCCGGGTCCTAAACCCGGAAGTCCTTCTATTGCAAAGGACAGGTCTCATTGGGAGTTTCTTGGTACAAACTGCCAGTTTGTACCCACCCACCCTGTAAGTGGTGGGATATACTGCATAATGGATGTGATGCTTAGTACATCTTGCCCTAGGTGACTGAAGAGAGGGGAGGGTGTCAGGGGACTAGATCCAAAGGGAGACTGCTCCAGGAGAGAGTGCACAAACACAAGCAACAAGAGGAGCTTATACTGTAGATGATTTTATGAGTAATTAGTTGTTTTGATATGAAAATTAATACAGGCTAGCACAGTTCATTATTCCATAGAGCATGTAGAATTAATGAGGGTCATTCCGAGTTGATCGTAGCTGTGCTAAATTTAGCACAGCTACGATCATGAACTCAGACATGCGGGGGGACGCCCGGCACAGGACTAATCCGCCCTGCATGTCAGTGCCGCCTACCCCCGCAGAAGTGGAAAGGCATCGCACAGCGGCGATGCCTTTGCACTTCAAGAATAGCTCCCAGCCAGTGCAGCTACTCTTCGCTCCCCGGCCCGCAGCAGCTGTCTGTGACGTTACGCAGCCGATGCAGGCCACTCCCCGCGCAGTCCGGCCACGCCTGCATTGGCCGGACTGCGCCCACAAAACAGCGGCAAAATGCTGCTGTTTCTCCCCCTCCCGCCCATTGACCGCCTCTGCCTGTCAATCAGGCAGAGGCGATCGTAGCGCAGCGACGGGCGGCCATGCGCCGGCACACTGCGGCACCAGCGCATTTCTGACCTGATCCGAAAAACTGCAGCATGCGATCGGGTCAAAATGACCCCCAATGTGTGCTGGTACCTGTTGCAATTGAAACAAAGATCAGGAAAGTGTGTGTTTGAAAGCAGTTTTCTGATGCTTCAGTTTGGTGTGTTTATGGTTGCAGCTTATTACAGGGCAAAACAAAGAACAGAAGGAAAAAATAAAGAACAGAATTTCTATCTATATCTATCTACATCTCTCTCTCTCTCTCTCTCTCTCTCTCTCTCTCTCTCTCTCTATATATATATATATATATATATATCACTGCTCAAAAAAATAAAGGGAACACTAAAATAACACATCCTAGATCTGAATGAATGAAATATTCTTATTAAATACTTTGTTCTTTACATAGTTGAATGTGCTGACAACAAAATCACACAAAAATTATCAATGGAAATCAAATGTATTAACCCATGGAGGTCTGGATTTGGAGTCACCCTCAAAATTAAAGTGGAAAAACACACTACAGGCTGATCCAACTTTGATGTAATGTCCTTAAAACAAGTCAAAATGGGGCTCAGTAGTGTGTGTATATGTATATATAGTTTTGTATTCGGCACTCATGAAATAAACATCACAGTCAGCTTGCCCGGTGCCCTCTAAATCAACTTTGCAGGTTAAAGATATAAGCACAATGAAGCGGCACTCCAGGACTTAATTCAAATAAACGGGTCCAGTCTCCCGATTTTGATGTGCAACGTTTCGGTTCAATCCGAAACGTTGCACATCAAAATCGGGAAACTGGACCCGTTTATTTGAATTAAGTCCTGGAGTGCCGCTTCATTGTGCTTATATATATATATATATATATATATATATATACACACATACACACACACACATACACACACACACACAATATATGCCATATTTTACTACTTGTGCTGGTGGTGCTTCGGGTGGTATTTCGTTTGCCGGCTGTTGGGATCCCGGCACATAGTTTACCATCGCCGCAATCCCGACACCCGGCATACCGACACCTTTTCTTCCTCTTGGTGGTCCACGACCCCCCTGGAGGGAGAACAGATAGCATAGTGCTCCACCATGCCTGCAAGGGGCTCATTTACGCTCGCCCATCTGTTGGTATGCCGGCGATCGGGATTCCGGCGCTGGTATGCTGGCCGCCGGGAGCCCGGCTGCCGGCATACCATACTACACCCGGTGCTTCTTTGCGCTTGGCACATGTCACTATTCCCAATCGTAGTCCACGTGGATCGTAAAGTATGGAAAAAAAATAAAAATTTGAAAAACTTTTTCCATGTCAACCGTGTTCATGTCAACCTAATGACCATGTCGACTTAGTGACCATGTCGATCTAGTGACAATGTCAACCTAATGCATGTCGACCAATAGTGGTCGACCTAATGACTGTTGACCTAAGTCTGTTCGACCTAATGACCGTATCCCCCAGGGATCATTAAAGATTACATCAAACATGATATTCTAGACTTATAAAGGTACGCTATTTGTACAAAAGTATTTGGCCACACCTTTTAATTATGTGCTTTCCAACCCTCCCCTCTGTTCCAGCATGAGCTCTGGTCACTCAGCAGAACAAGTGGAGAAGGTGCATCCTGCACATGTAACCTTTAATGTTACAATTTTGTTTCTATTCATTCACTACTGTGTTCTCACTCTGACTCTAAGGAATATTATTGTGAATAAAATAACTGTATCCTATCCATTTTATGGTTTTGAAAATCCAGTGCATAATCAAAATATAATCTGTTCAAATCTGAGAGGATAAAACTACAGGATGCTATGATAATAACAACTCCTGCTTTATAACAATTAAATAATGGTGTGAGAACACTGTACTGAATGAATAGAAACAAAATTGTAACATGAAAGGTTACATGTGCAGGATGCTACAATTGTAACAATAACACACACAGGGGTATATTTACTAAGGTCCCGATTTTGACCGAGATGGTGTTTTTTCTTCAAAGTGTCATCTCGGGAATTTACTAAACTCAAATTACGGCAGTGAAGAGTGCATTCGTATTTTTATTATGGCTGTGTAGTAAAAGTACGAATGAATACACCATCGGTCAAACGCGGCTGATTAGATATAGAACTCGGTCATTTACTAAGCATTCGTATTTGTATTTTCTACCGTGAAAATGGTTTTGCGGTCATAAAAAATTACTAATCGTACAAAAAGCCTAAAAAAAAGTAGACCTGGTTTTGAGAAGCGTGTTTACATGTGTTGTCAATTCTACATTACTCACACCTGACGTTTTTGGCCTTTAAAAGGGGCCCCAACACATTTCTCAACACTCTCAATCTGAAATGGCTGCTACTGTATGTCGTACTGCTGTATTGTTTGCTGGGGGATACCTGACCCTGCTCCATGAGGCTACAATAAACCCAGGCCAGGAAAATCAACAGGGTCAGCAGGTTGTACATATTCCGCGTAGGCTGGGCATGCCTTTTTTTTTTAGTGGTAGTTTAAACTAAAACAAAATTGCTGATGACCATGTTATACAGATGCTCAGACTAAATGTTATAAATAATTTCACTCTGTATGATCTGGTCAAACTGACCCTAGACCCTGAGACAGCACGCTCTCGCCCTGTCTCAGGCCTGCACAAACTCCTTCCTGTGTTGCACTTTATGGCTACTGGCAGCTTCCAGCCTGTGACTGGCGATGTAATTAGTATCTCACAGGCCACCTTCTAGAAATATGTAATTCAGGTGAGTGAAAACATATATACACGTCTACGTCTAAGTGTTGCTTCTGTAATGTAATTTAACACAGTTTTGACTTGCTTACAGGTCATGACACTCACCTTTAATTTTTGAAGGCCCACTCAGGTTTTGGATGTCTTGGCTGGCTACATAGATGCCTCTCTCTGCTTCCCTACCCAGGAGTCGCAGTGGCCTGCAGTCAGGGTAGCTTTATGTGATCTTGCGGCCATGGCCAATGTGCTGGGTGTCATAGATTAGACATACGGTGAGCTGAGGACACCTAGGGGCAGGCAATATATTTATACCAATACTCATCTGGCCCTAGACACTAATGTGGTGCTTGTTTTTGTTGCTAATTAAGCAATACACATATTTGGTGTTAACAATTTATTTTTAAGAACACACCAATTTTGGCATAACAGAAAAAGAAAAAAATTAAATGGCCACCATATTCTGGCCAGTCATTATTATTATTTTTTTTGGGTGCTGGGTGCGGAGGATTGTGCTGGCTCATGGGCGCGGCTTCGACTTGAGCGTCGAACTGGGGATTGAACTGGGGTGTGGCTTGGTGTTGTTGTCCCTGAGCTTGAGGTCACATGGTGTGAGGCCAACACACTTAGACTTTGGCTAAGAATGTTCAAACTTGCCGTGAGCTGCGTATTAGCGGCAGTGTTGTTTCCGATCATTCTAGACAGATTGTCATTGATCAATTGATTATGCTGGATCATCTGGATAATTGTTTGTTGCTGCCGCTGCTGATCATCCAAGATGCGTTGTAGGTTAGCCTGCATTTGGGTGTTGTCTGCCCTCATCTGCTACATAGAGTTCGCAATTCGGCCCACCTGCACTATGAGTCTGCCTGAGTTGCGACTCAGTCTTGGCAAATGATGGGGCAGACTTGACAGGTATTGGCTGTGGGTGGTGAGGCACGCGTAGTGTTGTGCCTGTTGTGAGGACCAACTGGACCAAAACTCTGGGCCCATTTGTGTTGGGCCTTGTGTTGTGCTCATTTGGGGGCTTTGGGATGTTTGTGGTGGTTGGGGTATGTCCTGAGGCATGTTTGGCTGTGTTGGATCGATGGGCTGCAGGTGGAGTGTGAAGGTCTCCTGGTCACGGTCCTGCTGGACATCCTCGGTCATGATGGCTGGGTCTGTATGGGGTTGAACACAGGCAATATTTATTACATATGTCGCATTGGTCTTACGATAGTTTTACGTGAACATGCATTACTTCTTAATATTAATGTAATAGCTAAATAGATTGTGGACTAAACTTAACTATGTTGGTCACCTTTTATTTAAATGATGTGGCTTCAAACGTATACTACTCAGTTGTTTAAAGTTTGAGGAAATAGTAGGATTCAGAGTCATAATTACTGTTTAAACTCCATGAACTCTAACAAAATCAAAGTACTACATTTTCATTTGGATTATGAAGCTTTCTTTGGAACAACACACACAAATCAAAAAATGTGTGGAACAATGCACTCATACATTGGTCAAGGCAGTCAGTGGTCTGGCCAAAACGTTAACTAATATAGTGGAATAAAATGTACACATTATCAATGTTAGTGAAATTTTTAAGGTGCCCTATGTTTTGAAGTGGTATTTTTGCCCATGTCAAACAATTGTTTTTTGTTTTTTTTTATTTAGGTTGCAAAAAAGCAATTGTGAAAATGTGTTGATATGGCCAGCATCAATTTGACAATTAACCTTCTAAAAATACGTTAACACCATCTGCTTGTATTTGTTTATTATTGCAAGTATGAGTGGTCATTTTGTGTTTTGTTTTTACAGTACTAACAGTGGTGCAGATGTATAAACCTGGAGAAGGCATAAGGAAGTGAGAAACCAGTGATATGTGCAAGGTGCTAAAGGCACAAGGCAAGCAGCTCCAAAATGTACATTAACAGTTGTGTTCTTTTTGTACTGCTGCCTTTATCATCTTGCACATTACAGTGTTTTTTCACTTCCTTATGCCTTCTCCAGGTTATTAAATCTACTCCACTATTTTTTAACTTATTTACACAAAAATTTTAGGTTTACTCACCAGACAACTGTGGGGATTGTGGATCCTCACTTTGGGGGCTGGCCAAAAGAGCGAGTGGTGGCACGGCAGACACTGCGGAGATGCGCCTTTGGGGTGGTGATGCTGGTGCTGGAGCCTCAACACGGGGCCTCTTGGGTGGCCTCGGAGCCACAGTAACCGTGCCCTGTGATGGGCGCCTTAGTGGAGGCGGATTAGACGAAGAACCTGTGTGATAAGATCTTCATTATCATTTTGTGTTTCTATGTGTTTGCAGAATATGTGGTTACAGTTAAATCTTACCTGCATTCCCACCATCTGCAGCTCTAGGCAGTGTTGGATGTGGCCTGGCTGTGCTGCTTCTCTGGCGTACTGTAGAAAGATGAAGAATGTCGATATGAACATACTCTTTGGTTGTTATGTTTATGCCAAATACTTTTTGGGATGAAAACATATGTGGTACCTGCTGTGACTTAAACTAAGCGATGCTTAGCCTTGAATGCATGACTACATTGGGTGTGTATACTTTAAATGCAAAACAAATTAACCATACAATACATACACAAAGGCAAATAATGCGCAATATTATACTACTTAAAACACATACGTCGTAGCTTTACACAGCCACAATATTGCATGCTCAGTTACCAATTTTTTACGCTAACAAGAATACAGTAGCCACAAATATCTGCACTAAAATGAAATCATCAAACCTACAAATGCATGCAAATACACATAATCAACACAAATGATAACCCAGAACACCACAAAATAAGCATACATCCATTGAAAATGAAATTATATGAAAACATATGCATAAAACACAGTCATCACACTTCATTAAAAAACACCGACTAACATTTACTTGGAAAAGCAGACAGCAGAAAAAGCCCAACACAACCAGGAACATTGACAATACATAATGCCAAAAAAAAACAGAATTAAGAGTAACACTACATCAGCCCTGGCCAACCTGTGTCTCTCCAGATGTAGTGAAACTACACATCCCAGCATGCCCGCCAACACATTTGTCATTCACTAAGTTCAAAACTGTGGCAAGGCATGATGGGACTTGTCGTTTTACAACAGCTGGAGAGCCACAGGTTGCCCAGGCCTGCCCTACATCACCAACACATTAGAAGAAAGAACCAAATAACAAACACAATTAGCGCAAATACATTTCACACAACTAAGGACAAAGCACAGATGTTTCAAATAATGTCAAAAAATGATAAAACTCACCATCCTGCCTTGGGCCATCCGAATCCCGGACATGAGTTGCACAAACCACTTCAGGCGGAATCAGCGTACGAACAGGCTCCTCCCAATCTCTATAAGACGCTCAGAAGGGGTGTCCACCCCCGGTTTGGCGGACAGATTTTGCCTCCTTCGCCATCTTCGCCTTCACGCGGCGCTTGATGTCGTAGAAGCGCTTACGACAGGTGTCTTCGGTCCGCCTCACCACACCCTCACTGTTCACAGCCGCAACAACCTTCCCCCACAGAACAGTCTTCCTGCGTGTCGACACCTTTGCTGCATCAGACCCAAACAACTGGCGATGATGCCTCATCAGCTCCCGCACCAGAGCCATATTTTCAGCGTAACTGAACTTAACATTGCGGCCCGTCTTTGTAGTGGTGCGTGGCTGCGGAGCCACAACACCATCACTATCACTATTAGTGGAAGCCGCTGCAGCAACCTCCCCCTCCTCCTCACTAACCTCCTCCCTCTCACTCACCTCCTCTACCTCACTAACCTCCTCCCTCTCACTCACCTCCTCCACCTCACTCACCTCCTCCACCTCACTCACCTCTGACTGGGACATAATCAGGACAAACAACAAATAACACTGAGAAAATAAAACAAATAACACACTCCTCCACTACCACTACACACCACACACACACACTCACTCACTCACTCACTCACTCACTCACTCACTCACTCACTCACTCACTCACAAACAATGACAATAGACGTAACAAAAAAAAAACAGACAAAAAACTAGACAGACTTTTAAATAACTACACAACTAGTATGACAAGACTACTTACACACACAGTACAGCACTCAACAATCGCAAAACTCCACCTCAAATCCTCCACAAAACTCACCAACTCCTAACACACCTTCCTCTCTCCTCTCCACTAGCTAAACCCACGAGGTGCGGCCGGTTTGGGGCGTTTTTATAGTAATGTGCACAGACACTCCTCCATCACGAATCAAACCAATCACGGACGAGTGACAAAAACGAAACTTAGGAAAAAAACACGGCAGTGAACGGACAAACACTGCCGTAACCGAAATGTGACGCAGTTGTAACAAAAACCTCAGAACACGGCCGACAAACCTCTAAATCGGCCGCATTATACCTAACAAAAATACGAATGACATCGACATCGGACAACAGGAAGAAAAAAAAATACGACAGCTTAGTGAATGAGGCGTAACAAATTCAAAAAGTTGCACAAATACACTTTCGATGTCATTCGTGATGATTCACACTCCAAATCGGTACTAATACGAATCTTAGTAAATATACCCCACAGACTGTACAGGCAAAATAGCCCTTTATTAAAAGGAATTAAAGATTCACAGTGGATAACATTGACCAAACATTTTATTGGTTTTTATCAACACACTCTGTCTCTCTGTCGCACTATATGTTAATATTTCACCACTTTTGCTATAATTTTAATGCATATCAATAAAATTTATGGGGTTTTTAATAATTCAATTGGTTCCAGTGTGCATTCCGGGAAATGTTTTCTTTTCTTCTTCTTTGGTAAAGTGGAGAAGGTGTACTCTCTGACTCTACCACTGCTCCAGGATGTGCTCTGGCCAATTAACAGAGCAATGGCCCTCATTCCGAGTTGTTCGCTCGCTAGCTGCTATTAGCAGCATTGCACACGCTAAGCCGCCGCCTACTGGGAGTGAATCTTAGCTTTGCAGAATTGCGAACGAAAGATTCGCATTTTTGCGAATAGAAATTTCTTAGCAGTTTCTGAGTAGCTCGGGACTTACTCTGCCACTGCGATCAGTTCAGTCAGTTTCGTTCCTGGTTTGACGTCACAAACACACCCAGCGTTCGCCCAGACACTCCCCCGTTTCTCCAGCCACTCCCGCGTTTTTCCCACACATCCATAAAACCCAGTGGGCAGCGTTTTTCCGCACACACCCATAAAACGGCCAGTTTCCGCCCAGAAACACCCACTTCCTGTCAATCACACTCCGATCACCAGAACGATGAAAAATCCTCGTTATGCCGTGAGTAAAATACCTAACTTTTGTATAAAATAACTAAGCGCATGCGCTCTGCGAACCTTGTGCATGTGCAGTAAGCGACTAATCGCAATATAGCGAAACTCGGCAACGAGCGAACAACTCGGAATGACCCCCAATGTGCTTTGCAGCTCTCCCCTCTGCTCCCCTGGATACTGTGAGGGCATGTCAAAACAAAGGGGGTAATTCAGAGTTGATCACAGCAGCAAATTTGTTAGCAGTTGGGTAAAGCCATGTGCACTGCAGGTGTGGCAGATATAACATTTGCAGAGAGAGTTAGATTTGGTTGAGTTATATTGTTTCTGTGCAGGGTAAATACTGGCTGCTTTATTTTTACACTACAATTTAGATTTCAGTTTGAACACACCCCACCCAAATCTAACTCTCTCTGCACATGTTATATCTGCCCCCCTGCAGTGCACATGGGTGGTCATTCCGAGTTGTTCGCTCGTTGACGTTTTTCGCAGCGCAGCGATCAAGTGAAAAATTGGCAATTATGCGCATGCGCATGGTATGCAGCGCGCATGCGCTAAGTACTTTCACACAAAACTTTGTAGTTTTACCCAAGCTCCAGCGACGTTTTTCAGTCGCTCGAGTGTTCGTAGTATGATTGATAGGAAGTGGGTGTTTCTGGGCGGCAACTCTGCGTTTTCAGGGAGTGTGCTAAAAAATGCAGGCGTGCCAGGCAAAAACGCAGGAGTGGCTGGAGAAATGGGGGAGTGGCTGGCTGAACGCAGTGTGTGTTTGTGATGTCAAACCAGGAACTAAACGGACTGAGGTGATCGCAATCTAGGAGTAGGTCTGGAGCTACTCAGAAACTGCATGAATTTTTTTAGTAGCAATTTTGCTACTCTTTTGTTTGCAATTCTGCTAAGCTAAGATACACTCCCAGAAGGAGGAGGCCTAGCGTGTGCAATGCTGCTAAAAGCAGCTAGCGAGCGAACAACTCGGAATGACCACCATGGTTTTTCCCAACTGCTAACAAATTTGCTGCTGCAATCATCTCTGAATTACCCCCAAAGTCAAATCTTCCTCCATGTTTCATGCAGCATCAGAGAGGAGCTAGAGAAGGCAGGTAGATGCAGCAGTACAGATGTCTCAGCATTATGACGTCTGCCATGGAGAGGAACCAGCAGCATTAGACTCAGTAGGAAAGGATTCATAAGGTAAATAAACTACAATGGTTATTGTGAACTACTATGCTTTGGGGACAATAAGGTTAATTAACATTTATTTTCATGTGTATAAAAATTTGTGTCATGTATGTGGATGTCACTCTTCAGTGTGTCATGGCAGAAATAGTTTGAGAACCACTGCTATAGAGAGGACACAACAGGTTCTTTATGCACCAATAGGCAGGGTAATATTCTATGGGGGTCATTCCGAGTTGATCGCTCGATAGCAGTTTTTAGCAGCCATGCAAATGCACAGTCGCCGCCCATGGGGAGTGTATTTTCACTTTGCAGGAGTGCGAACGCCTGTGCAGCAGAGCGCCTGCAAACACATTTTGTGCAAAACAAGACCAGCTCTGTAGTTACTTATCCTGTGCAATGATTGCTGCGCTGAGTGACACGGTAATGACGTCAGCTACCCACCCAGCAAACACCCAGCCATGCCTGCGTTTTTCCGAACACTCCCAGAAAATGGTCAGTTGACACCCAGAAACGCCCTCTTCCTGTCAATCTCCTTGCGATCGGCTGTACGATTGGAATCGTCGCTAGAACCAGTGCAAAACCACAAAGTACTTCATACCCGTACGATGTGCATGCGCATTGCGGTGCATACGCATGTGCAGATTAGCCATTTTTTCACTGATCGCTATGCAGCGAACAACGGCAGCTAGCGGTCAACTCGGAATGAACCCCTATATCCCATGAAAGGAACTTCTGTCACACTTATTTATCAGAACCAGCTGACTGGAGGTTCTAATCGCAGTTGTGCCAATAGCCAGTATAAAATAAGATAGTTCCATTTTAAATGTTATTTGTGCAAATATTTTTTGAAAAAAGAAACTGTTAACCTATTTTTAGAGAAGGTTCATTGTCTATAAATATTCAACAACACATATTATGTGTATTTCTGTACAGCAAAGGTCAGAAATTTACATTGACCTTTATTGTTTCCATTAAAAGGTCACAAGCCACACATCAAAGAATGATGAAGTCATGCTACATATAGTCTTCATGGGAGAAAAGAGGAGTAAGTGCAGACTGGGCAGCCTGAGAGGGCAAACGCTCTGGATTTTATGATTTGTTGCATTTTAATGAAGACAGTAAAGAGTAAAAGGCTGCATGTTTTATGGTCATCTGCGTACGTCAGTCCTATCTCTCTTCAGTGCATTCATGTTGGCTGTTTATTTGCATCACAGAACACAGTAAAGATTTGACTAAATCATACACACAAAGAGCTGGATATTTTTGGTGTTGAGTTGTACCAATGAGTTAGTCAAGTTCGTATCTTACCATGATACAATGAGCTACATCACCACTGAAAGTACTGCACCACACTCTAAAGCAACATGTCTCTTTTACACACTGCTTCTGTAACTCAATTTTATGCATATTTGCATTTGTTTACATCACAATATTAAGCCACCATAGGTTTTGATCAGCCTCAGTAGAATTGGGGGGGGTATACAGTTGTTTGAAAAGTCAGTTGGGTGTCTGTTTTTTCCTATGTATAATAGACAGGAAAAAACAAACACTCAACCGACTTTTCAAACAATTGACTATCCCCCATAGACTCCAGAACAGTGCCCAAAATGGCTGTGGATGACATGAAACTTTAATTATACAATCTGAATATCTGTCAGGTTTCTGTACTATGGGCCTAATTCAGCTTCCGATGCTATTGTGCAAAAATCGATATGAAACTATTTCTGCAAATCAGCGCTTACGCACATACCCACATGCGTGTGGTATTATACTGCAGTTTAAACCTGAAATGGGACGGGAACGGGGTGTCGACGCAGCATTTTATGGGCATCGATGCTCTATTTTAGGGACATGGTCCAGACAACGGAGGCATGTCCGGAACATTGGAAGGGTGGGCCATCGTGGCTGCGTGACATCACACGCAGCCACTGCTACCCAAAAGATGTCGGCCCTCCGACTGCCTACGTAGCTAGGGGGCTACCTTAATCATGCAAGCACATCGCTGTATAGCGATGCACTCACATGTTAGCTGGGGGCAGGACCCAGCATGCGAGGCAGCCTTGCAAAACTACAACTGAAGCTGAATTAGACCATATGTGCAGCACTGCTGCTGCTTTCAGTTATGTAATTTTCAGTCCCTCTCTCCCTGGCTGGGCCTCTCTGTTATAAGACAGTCAGGCCAGCTCCTCGCTGCCTTTTATAGTTTTTCCTGTGGTGTAAGCTGCTGGTCTGTATCTCATCTTTCCCCATCTTGTGCCTAGCCTTTGCTCTGCCCTTCTGCTGGATTTTTGGAAGTCTAGCACTTGCCTAGCCTATACCCTCATTTTCCTTTCCAGTGTTTATGTTCTGCTTATCTTGCAAGATATTTACCAACTGCAGAGTACTCATACTCCACCTCACAGTGCCTTATCTGCCCTAACTGAGATCCTGATCCAGTCCTAAACTTAACCTCCACTGCTCCAGTCCTGTCCATTATTTGTTCTAAGTATATTACTACAGCCTTTCATCCTGAAGCCTCCAGACAATTGTGTAAGCCTGTCCTGCTGGAGGTATGAATCCTGGTGGCATCCTAAGTACTGGTGTGCACATTAAGCACTAAGGAAGCAATGGGTGGCTGTTATAGGTGGAAGACCCTCTCGCTGGCTCTCTTACACAATTGTGCTGAAGTTCTCTAATATTATAACCGGCCATACATTGCTCATGCTGAGAGCAATATACTGGGATGGATCCAAATCTGCAAAGTCCTGCACAAATCCTATCCAACCAGATCCAGAATCTGACACAGCAATTGCAGGACCTAACTCTTTGAGTCTCCTCTCAGGAAGAGAGCAGAAGGTCAGTTGCTCTGGTCCAAACCACCTTAAAAGACCCAAAGCTCAATCTTCCTGATTGGTTCTCTGGTGACCGAGAGAAATTTTTCAAGTTCTAGGAAAGTTGTAAATTAACTCAGGCCTCATATTTGATCTCCCTCCTGTAAGGTGACCCAAAGACCTAGACCTTCACATTAAAACCCGACCACCCTGTCTTACAGTCCGTTGATGCCTTCTCTGCTGCTCTTGGTATTTTGTATGATGATCCAGACCAGGCAGCATCAGCAGAGGCTCACTTGCGCTCACTCAATCAGGGTCGGAATTCTGCAGAAGTTTATTGTACTGATATCTGACCGATGTTGGTGCTAATGACAGTGTCTAGAATGACCCTGCATTACAGAGCCAGTTCTGCCTAGGTCTCACAGAGCAGATTAAGGACTTTATCATCCAATATCCAACCTGGAGTCCTTAGATGATCTCATGCAACTGGCCATCTGGGTCAACAGGCGTATCAGTTGAGAAGGAGCTAACACCATTAGCTCCTTCTCCACAGTGGCTTTTCATCTCACAGGAGGTTAACGCTCGGTTTGTGCCCTTACTGCAGTGGCAAAAGACATCTTGCCAACACTTGCCCTCTGAAAGTGGGAAAAGACAAGGCTCAAGTGTAAGCAGGTAGATTCATTTGGGCCTATCTACCACTTCTCCCAGTAATTCTGTGCTAGTTCCAGTTAGAGTTTCCATCCATAAAAAAGAAGTTGAGACCTTGGCCTTCTTGTATAGTGGAGCCACTGAATAACTTTATGGACATTGCCTTTGCTCAGTATCTGGGTATTCCCATGGAAGGATTGGAGTCTCCAATCACAATCTGTGGTCTTGATGGAAGTCCCCTCTGTAATGGAAGAGTGACTCTTTGGACACCGTCTCTCTGCTTGGCAATATGCATGTTACATTCGGAGATCCTGTCTTTTCTTTTAATTCATTGTCCCATGGCTTCAATAGTTCTAGGCCTTCCATGGCTAAGAGACCACAATCCTGTTTTGAATTGGAGAACAGGCAAACTTATCAGTTGGGGATCTGAACGTTCAGTAAGAAGTCTCCATGATGGTCCGCATCCTGCAGCCTATTCTCAAGGGGTTGCCATCTCCATATCATACCTTTGCTGATGTGTTTTGTAAAAAGAAGGTGGATTCTCTCCCTCTACATTGTCCATATGATTGTACTATCACTTTAATGTCAGGTGTTAAGCTCCCCAAAGCCATATTCTATGCTTTTTCTTTCCCAGAAACCAAAGTTATGGAAGATTATATTCAAGAGAATCTCAAGAAGGCTTTCATTCACAAATCAAAATCACCTGTGCAGAAGGAGCAGGATTCTTATTCGTGGCCAAGGAGGACAAGCCTCTTCATCAATTAATTGATTACATGGGCTTCCACAAGATCACGGTCAAGAATTCATACCTGTTACCCCACATCTCTGTTTTGATTGACCAGCTTCGGGAGGCAGTAGTCTTTTCTAAGATAGACTTTCGAGGAGCATAATATCTTATACAAATTAAGGAGGGAGACGACTGGAAGACAGCCTTGAATACCCACTCGGGGCATTACGAGTACTTTGTTATGCCATTTAGTTTATCCAATGCACATGCGGTATTGCAAGAATTAATCAATAATGTCCTCCGGAAGGTTCTTGGAATGACATCAATGACATCTTGATTTATTCTCAGTCTGTGGAGGAGCATCACCATGATGTCAAGTTAATTTTAGAAAAACAAGTTAGAGAAGTGTGAGTTTAAAATGGAAAAGATTCGTTTTTGGAGTGTTTCAGAATCCCTAAAGGCTTCTCTATGGATCCCAGTAAGCTTCAAGCAGTCCTAGATTGGGTTCATCTTGCCAACCTAAAGCCAATCCAGTGCTTCTGGAGCTACCATTCTTGGTGGAAGTGGACGCATCAGAATTGAGTGTCTGGGCAGTCCTTTCCCAGAGATATCCCAAAGACTTAAGAATACATCCATGCGCCTTCCTGTTTCATAAGTTCTCCTCTGCAGAGGCAAACTATGATGTTGGCAATCCGGAACTTCTATCCATCAAATGGGCCTTTGTGTATTGGAAACATTGGTTGGAGGGTGCAAGACAAATAATCACAGTCTTCACCGACCACAAAAATCTATCCTATATTGAATCTGCAGAGAGATGGAATTCAAGACAGGATGGTGGGCATTATTCTAGATTCAACTTTAATATCACCTACACTCCTGGGTCTAAGAACATAAAGGCTAATGCCTTATCACAAAACTTTCTTCCTGTTCGAGATTCATACAGTCATTTGATAACTATCATTCCAGCCACACAGATTTCTGACAATCTTTCTCAGAAGCTAGCTGTTCGAATTCAGTCCTTGCAGGCTCAAGCGCATCCGGGAACACTTTCAGGGCTTCTTTTTATTCATGAAAAACTAAGAGGGGCAGTGCCCACTGATTTTCATTTCAACAAAATCTCTAGACATTTGGGTGTTACCAGGACATTTGAATTGCTGTCTCATTCAGTATAGTGGCCAACCATCACCCAAGATGTTCGAGATTTTATCCATTCAAGCAAAACCAGTGCCTGGAACAAGACTTCTTGAGTGTCGGCCTCCGGACATCTGTTTCCATTGCCTGTGCCTTCCAAGATATGGTCTCATATTTCCATGGATTTCATTGTGGACCATTCATTATCTTCCAAGTACAGTACTAATTGGGTAGTAGTAGATCCGTTTAGCAAGATAGTCCATTTCATTCCTTAGGCTAAGCTACCCAGTGCTAAGGACCTGGCAACACTGTTCATCCAGCACATCTTCAAATTACACAGTGTGCCTCAGGATATAGTCTTGGATAGAGGCACTCAATTTGCTACCTGATTCCGGAGATCTTTCTGTTCTTAATTAGGTATCGGTCTCAGTCTTTCCTCTGGTTATCATCCGCAATCAAATGGGTAGAAAGAATGTGTTAATCAGTCTCTCAAGCTATATCTCCACTACTACATCTCAAAGTGTCATAACAACTCAGCTGAATTTCTACCTCTAGCAGAATTTGTCTACAACAACTACTGTCACTTTTCTACTACATTGTCACCTTCTGTCTATGTTTCTTGATATCATCCCAGGTCTATATAGTGGTAGATGCTCAATTAGCTTAGTGATATCATTCAGGTGCTTGAAAGGGAGGGGTATTTCTAAGCAAGAAAAAAAAGGCATTTTGTTTCCCCCAGCACCCTGAATGATAACAGTAACCAGATTTAAATCCCACACAATATTAGAATTCAGAGATCTCGGTTACATATATTTGTGCAAATGTGTGAATAAGCCCCAAAGCCGCATCAAGGCATCTCTGTATATTTGGGGTCCCTAGCACTATATCTAGGTGCAGAGTGTGGCACCCCAAAGCACCAGCATTCAGCATATGCCAGAATGCCCAGGGCAGCATACCAGTGAAAAAACTATAGTGTTAATAAATTAGTGTTAGGAAGCCGAAGCTATAAAGGTGATACAAAAATGAGATGTAATTAAAATGGAGAAATAGTGTTAAAGAAATTAGTATGTGCAACGTATTAATAGAATTCAAAGGTATGCCACACTAAAGCCATCCAGCTCAGCCAGTCCAGAGGCACCACACCCCACACCTCCATTACCCCAATCTGGGTCTATGATTAACCAGCAGGGAGGCACATGATAATGGCTCCTTACTTAAATATATCTAAGCTAAGAGCTGCCTACATTGGAGCAACCCCATAATGCTCCATATGGCATGTCAGTGCCTGCACCTCCTCCTAATGTAGGAACCTCTCTGCCTCTCACAACAGACATGTGTTTGAAAGGGAGTGGTATTTCTAAGCAAGAAAGAAAAGGCATTTTGTTTCCCTAGTACCCTGAATGATAACAGTAACCAGATATAAATCCCACACAATATTAGAATTCAGAGATCTCGGTTACATATATTTGCGCAAATGTATGAATAAGCCCCAAAGCAGCATCAAGGCGTCTCTGTATATTTGGGGTCCCTCATCCCAGGTCATCCCAAGTCAAATGCTTTTGACTCCACTCATTATCATGTGTGCTCTTCTAACCCTGTGTCTCGTCTAAGAATGGTCTGGAAAAAGGTGCATCAAGCTCTCAACAAGGCCTCATTCTGCTCAACATTTCTCTAACGTCCTAGTGGATGCTGGGGACTCCGAAAGGACCATGGGGGGGATAGCGGCTCCGCAGGAGACTGGGCACAAAGTAAAAGCTTTAGGACTAGCTGGTGTGCACTGGCTCCTCCCCCTATGACCCTCCTCCAAGCCTCAGTTAAGATTTTGTGCCCGAACGAGAAGGGTGCAATCTAGGTGGCTCTCCTGAGCTGCTTAGAGTAAAAGTTTAAATAGGTTTTTTTATTTTCAGTGAGACCTGCTGGCAACAGGCTCACTGCATCGAGGGACTAAGGGGAGAAGAAGCGAACTCACCTGCGTGCAGAGTGGATTGGGCTTCTTAGGCTACTGGACATTAGCTCCAGAGGGACGATCACAGGCCCAGCCATGGATGGGTCCCGGAGCCGCGCCGCCGGCCCCCTTACAGAGCCAGAAGAGTGAAGAGGTCCGGAAAATCGGCGGCAGAAGACGTCCTGTCTTCAATAAGGTAGCGCACAGCACCGCAGCTGTGCGCCATTGCTCTCAGCACACTTCACACTCCGGTCACTGAGGGTGCAGGGCGCTGGGGGGGGGCGCCCTGGGACGCAATGAAAATACCTTAAATGGCTAAAAATACATCACATATAGCTCCTGGGCTATATGGATGTATTTAACCCCTGCCAGTTTTCCACAAAAAAGCGGGAGAAAGGCCGCCAAAAAAGGGGCGGAGCCTATCTCCTCAGCACACAAGCGCAATTTTTTCCTCACAGCTCCGTTGGAGGAAGGCTCCCTGACTCTCCCCTGCAGTCCTGCACTACAGAAACAGGGTAAAACAAGAGAGGGGGGGCACTAAATTGGCATATTAATATATACAGCAGCTATATTAGGGAAAAACACTTATATAAGGTTATCCCTGTATATATATAGCGCTCTGGTGTGTGCTGGCAAACTCTCCCTCTGTCTCCCCAAAGGGCTAGTGGGGTCCTGTCCTCTATCAGAGCATTCCCTGTGTGTGTGCTGTGTGTCGGTACGCTGTGTCGACATGTATGAGGAGGAAAATGGTGTGGAGGCGGAGCAATTGCCTGTGTTAGTGATGTCACCCCCTAGGGAGTCGACACCTGACTGGATGGTCTTATGGAAAGAATTACGTGATAGTGTCGGCACTTTACAAAAGACTGTTGACGACATGAGACAGCCGGCAAATCAGTTAATACCTGTACAGGCGTCTCAAACACCGTCAGGGGCTATAAAACGCCCGTTACCTCAGGTCGATACAGACACTGACACGGACACTGACTCCAGTGTCGACGGTGAGGAAACAAACGTATTTTCCAGTAGGGCCACACGTTACATGATCACAGCAATGAAGGAGGTTTTGAACATTTCTGATACTACAAGTACCACAAAAAAGGGTATTATGTGGGGTGTGAAAAAACTACCCGTAGTTTTTCCTGAATCAGATGAATTAAATGAGGTGTTTGATGAAGCGTGGGTTTCCCCCGATAAAAAACTGCTAATTTCTAAAAAATTATTGGCATTATACCCTTTCCCGCCAGAGGTTAGGGCGCGTTGGGAAACACCCCCTAGCGTAGATAAGGCGCTCACACGCTTATCAAAACAAGTGGCGTTACCGTCTCCTGATACGGCCGCCCTCAAGGAACCAGCTGATAGGAAGCTGGAAAATATCCTTAAAAGTATATACACACATACTGGTATTATACTGCGACCAGCAATCGCCTCAGCCTGGATGTGCAGTGCTGGGGTGGCTTGGTCGGATTCCCTGACTGAAAATATTGATACCCTGGACAGGGACAATATATTATTGACTATAGAGCATTTAAAGGATGCATTTCTATATATGCGAGATGCACAGAGGGATATTTGCACTCTGGCATCAAGAGTAAGTGCGATGTCCATTTCTGCCAGAAGAGGATTATGGACGCGACAGTGGTCAGGGGATGCGGATTCCAAACGGCATATGGAAGTATTGCCGTATAAAGGGGAGGAGTTATTTGGGGTCGGTCTATCGGACCTGGTGGCCACGGCAACGGCTGGAAAATCCACCTTTTTACCCCAAGTCACCTCGCAGCAAGCAGGCAAAAGGCCACTCATATCTGCCCCGGGGCAGAGGAAGGGGAAAAAGACTGCAGCAAACAGCCTCTTCCCACGAACAGAAGCCCTCCCCCGCTTCTGCCAAGTCCTCAGCATGACGCTGGGGCCTTACAAGCGGACTCAGGCACGGTGGGGGCCCGTCTCAAGAATTTCAGCGCGCAGTGGGCTCACTCGCAAGTGGACCCCTGGATCCTGCAGGTAGTATCTCAGGGGTACAAATTGGAATTCGAGACGTCTCCCCCTCGCCGGTTCCTGAAGTCTGCTTTACCAACGTCTCCCCCCGACAGGGAGGCGGTATTGGAAGCCATTCACAAGCTGTATTCCCAGCAGGTGATAATCAAGGTACCCCTCCTACAACAGGGAAAGGGGTATTATTCCACGCTGTTTGTGGTACCGAAGCCGGACGGCTCGGTGAGACCCATTTTAAATCTGAAATCCTTGAACATTTACATAAAAAGGTTCAAGTTCAAGATGGAGTCACTCAGAGCAGTGATAGCGAACCTGGAAGAAGGGGACTATATGGTGTCTCTGGACATCAAGGATGCTTACCTCCATGTCCCAATTTGCCCTTCTCACCAAGGGTACCTCAGGTTTGTGGTACAGAACTGTCACTATCAGTTTCAGACGCTGCCGTTTGGATTGTCCACGGCACCCCGGGTCTTTACCAAGGTAATGGCCGAAATGATGATTCTTCTTCGAAGAAAAGGCGTCCTAATTATCCCTTACTTGGACGATCTCCTGATAAGGGCAAGGTCCAGAGAACAGTTAGAGGTCGGAGTAGCACTATCTCAAATAGTACTACGACAGCACGGATGGATTCTAAATATTCCAAAATCGCAGCTGATTCCGACGACACGTCTGCTGTTCCTAGGGATGATTCTGGACACAGTACAGAAAAAGGTGTTTCTCCCGGAGGAGAAAGCCAAGGAGTTATCCGACCTAGTCAGGAACCTCCTAAGACCAGGCCAAGTGTCAGTACATCAATGCACAAGGGTCCTGGGAAAGATGGTGGCTTCTTACGAAGCGATTCCATTCGGCAGATTCCACGCAAGAACTTTTCAGTGGGATCTGCTGGACAAATGGTCCGGATCGCATCTCCAAATGCATCAGCGGATAACCCTGTCTCCAAGGACAAGGGTGTCTCTCCTGTGGTGGTTACAGAGTGCTCATCTCCTAGAGGGCCGCAGATTCGGCATTCAGGATTGGGTCCTGGTGACCACGGATGCCAGCCTGAGAGGCTGGGGAGCAGTCACACAGGGAAGAAATTTCCAGGGCTTGTGGTCAAGCATGGAAACGTCACTTCACATAAATATCCTGGAACTAAGGGCCATTTACAATGCCCTAAGTCAGGCAAGACCTCTGCTTCAGGGTCAGCCGGTGTTGATCCAGTCGGACAACATCACGGCAGTCGCCCACGTAAACAGACAGGGCGGCACAAGAAGCAGGAGGGCAATGATGGAAGTGGCAAGGATTCTTCGCTGGGCGGAGAATCATGTGATAGCACTGTCAGCAGTGTTCATTCCGGGAGTGGACAACTGGGAAGCAGACTTCCTCAGCAGACACGATCTTCACCCGGGGGAGTGGGGACTTCACCCAGAAGTCTTCCACATGATTGTGAACCGTTGGGAAAAACCAAAGGTGGACATGATGGCGTCCCGCCTCAACAAAAAACTGGACAGATATTGCGCCAGGTCAAGGGACCCTCAGGCAATAGCTGTGGACGCTCTGGTAACACCGTGGGTGTACCAGTCAGTGTATGTGTTCCCTCCTCTTCCTCTCATACCAAAAGTACTGAGAATCATAAGAAGGAGAGGAGTAAAGACTATACTCGTGGCTCCGGATTGGCCAAGAAGGACTTGGTACCCGGAAATTCAAGAGATGCTCACGGAAGACCCGTGGCCTCTACCTCTAAGAAAGGACCTGCTCCAGCAGGGACCATGTCTGTTCCAAGACTTACCGTGGCTGCGTTTGACGGCGTGGCGGTTGAACGCCGGATCCTGAAGGAAAAAGGCATTCCGGATGAAGTCATCCCTACCCTGATCAAAGCCAGGAAGGATGTAACCATACAACATTATCACCGTATTTGGCGTAAATATGTTGCGTGGTGCGAGGCCAGGAAGGCCCCTACAGAGGAATTTCAACTGGGTCGTTTCCTGCATTTCCTGCAAACAGGACTGTCTATGGGCCTCAAATTAGGGTCCATTAAGGTTCAAATTTCGGCACTGTCAATATTCTTGCAAAAAGAACTGGTTTCTGTTCCTGAAGTTCAGACGTTTGTCAAGGGAGTACTGCATATACAGCCTCCTTTTGTGCCTCCAGTGGCACCTTGGGATCTCAATGTAGTTTTGGGATTCCTAAAATCACATTGGTTTGAACCACTCACCACTGTGGACTTAAAATATCTCACATGGAAAGTGGTAATGCTGTTAGCCCTGGCTTCAGCCAGGCGTGTCTCAGAATTGGCGGCTTTATCCTATAAAAGCCCTTACCTAATTTTTCATACGGATAGGGCAGAATTGAGGACTCGTCCTCAATTTCTTCCTAAGGTGGTTTCAGCATTTCACTTAAACCAGCCTATTGTGGTGCCTGCGGCTACTAGGGACTTGGAGGATTCCAAGTTGCTGGACGTAGTCAGGGCCCTGAAAATATATGTTTCCAGGACGGCTGGAGTCAGAAAATCTGATTCGCTGTTTATCCTGTATGCACCCAACAAGCTGGGTGCTCCTGCTTCTAAGCAGACGATTGCTCGTTGGATTTGTAGTACAATTCAGCTTGCACATTCTGTGGCAGGCCTGCCACAGCCAAAATCTGTAAAAGCCCATTCCACACGGAAAGTGAGCTCATCTTGGGCGGCTGCCCGAGGGGTCTCGGCTTTACAACTTTGCCGAGCAGCTACTTGGTCAGGGGCAAACACGTTTGCTAAATTCTACAAATTTGATACCCTGGCTGAGGAGGACCTGGAGTTCTCTCATTCGGTGCTGCAGAGTCATCCGCACTCTCCCGCCCGTTTGGGAGCTTTGGTATAATCCCCATGGTCCTTTCGGAGTCCCCAGCATCCACTAGGACGTTAGAGAAAATAAGAATTTACTTACCGATAATTCTATTTCTCATAGTCCGTAGTGGATGCTGGGCGCCCATCCCAAGTGCGGATTGTCTGCATTACTTGTACATAGTTATTGTTACAAAAATCGGGTTATTGTTGTTGTGAGCCATCTTTTCAGAGGCTCCTTCTGTTATCATGCTGTTAACTGGGTTCAGATCACAAGTTGTACGGTGTGATTGGTGTGGCTGGTATGAGTCTTACCCGGGATTCAAAATCCTTCCTTATTGTGTACGCTCGTCCGGGCACAGTATCCTAACTGAGGCTTGGAGGAGGGTCATAGGGGGAGGAGCCAGTGCACACCAGCTAGTCCTAAAGCTTTTACTTTGTGCCCAGTCTCCTGCGGAGCCGCTATCCCCCCCATGGTCCTTTCGGAGTCCCCAGCATCCACTACGGACTATGAGAAATAGAATTATCGGTAAGTAAATTCTTATTTTTTTGCAGACAGGCTTCGGAGACTGTGCACTTTTAAAGTAAGTGACATGTTATGTCTGTCCACCTGAGATATAAAACTTCACCTACCATCTCAGAAGTTGGGACCTTGATACATCGGTCCATTCTGGATAATTAATCAAATAATCTCTTAGCCTTTTGTCTCCTATTACCCGAGTCTCTTAAGATAAATAACACATTTCATTGCCCCCTCTTCAAGCCAGCATTCTTTTCTTTAAAGTTCAGAGTCTGTTACCATAGGATGCCATCTCCAGTTATGGTAACCAAGAGTATGTGGTGGAAAAGATCCTGGATTAAAAATTTGTACGAGGGTAAATCCACTTCTTGGTCTATTGGAAGAGCTATGGTCCTGTAGAAAGAATGTGAATTCCTGGCAAATTACTATATGCATCGGAACTTCAATCATTCTTCAGAGAATTTTCTTATAAACCTGGTTCTGTACGTTTTTTAACTCCCCCTAAAGGGGGTAGGGGGGGGGGTTGCACTGTTACAAGCCATCATGCGTCTTGTTTGATAAATTAGTCCAGGTTATGACTTGCAACAAAGAGTAACAAAGAGGGAGGAAAAGGTGATAGTCCCTCATCTCACCCCAGCTTGTCCTCACTGTCCCCTCTCTGAGGCAGTCCTCCTTCTGTTTATGTCAGTGATCAGCTGACCCCAGCACCAAAATCAGGAGGGAGAGGAGCCATCCTACCTGCCACTGCTAACCAGCCCTCATGGTCATTTCCCCTTCCACCCACCCACCCACCACACTCCTACCTGTGCTGATGTGTGTCATGGAGGGGCTCTGAGCCAGCAGACATCAGCAGTTGGTTAGATGAAACTGTGTGCTGTGTTCTCACTCCTCACTGACACGATCAGCCTAGCCATGGTAAAGAAGGTAAATAGGTGAGTAAGGGGCAGTACTGTGGCATAATGTGAATAAGGGGCACTACTGTTGCATAATATGACTAAAGGGCACTGCTATGTGGCATAATCTGAATTGTGGGTACTACTGTGTGGCATTATGTGAATAAGGAACACTACTGGTGGTGTAATGTGAATTGGGGGCCCTATTGTGTGGCATTTGAATTTTGGGCACTATGTGTGGCATAATTGGAAGTGGGGGCATTAAATTACATAACATAATATACAAATGTTGCATATCAAATTAATCAGCATAGTTTCCTTGTGCATCCTAGTTGCATCGTGTTGCGACTAAGACACATTTTCAGTAAAAAAATAATCAAAAAAGATGCCTGATGCTAGCAGTTCCTCACAGAACCTGGTGTGCCGAGAGGGGCTGTTTGGTGCGACTTCAGCAACACATTAGACACATTTTCAGCGAAAAAGACACACGATGCTAGCAGAGTTGAGCGGGCCCTGGTGGCTCACTCAAGCCAGGCATCTCACTCTGCATGGCATATTGAGCTTAGATATATGAAGAGAGTGATGTTTTTACTGTCCTCATATAGGTTGAGTGTCGTCCATTTTCTTATTGTCTCTCACCACAACATCTGCCCCCCCTACCCCAGCATCTGTCCTCTCCTGTCTCACTGTCCAGCATCTGTCCCCCCTCTCTCTTCAGCATATGCCCCTCCTCTCTCCCCAGCATATGCCTATAGGCGTGCGCAGCCAATGTTATTAGGGGGTGCACCGCAGGAGGGGTGTGTCTAGCACCGCCTTATGGGTGTGTCTAGCACCGCCTTATGGGTGTGTCTAGCACCGCCTTTTGGGCGTGTCTAGCACTATTTTACATTCTCTCAGTAGATTCACATGGCTTAATCCAATTTCTCCCTAGTTCCTAATACTACAAGTAGTCATAATACACCCAAGAGAAATAAAATGAAACATAATGGTGTGACCACCGCCCAGTACTGACTGTCCGCTATGGCATAACCCTTAGCCCTAGCTGCCGCTGCACCCTATCACTGCTTACACTTCACCAACCTATCCCTGACCCAGCGGCGGAACTAGAGAGTGGTGGGCCTAGCTGCATATGCATTCACACACACACACACACCACCCTTTGCACCCGCCAGCACCTACACCTCGATTTTGAGTGGGCCACTCTGAAAAGTACGAGAGATTTAGATGGCTGAACATTTCAGTTTTAATATAACACAAGTCAAGTTTAAAATATACACATGCCATTAGAGCCACATCTGCCTCTTTCTATGCCATCAACCTCTTCTGCAGGACACCAGCATTTGTCATACATGTCCTCATGCTCACCAGCTACTGACAGTAGTGCCCCTTACTCACATTACGCCACACAGTATGAGTCGAAATTCATATTACGCCACACAGTATGAGCCAAAATTCACATTATGCCACACAGTATGAGCCAAAATTCACATTATGCCTCACAGTATGAGCCGAAGTTAACATTACCCCACACAGTATAAGCCAAACTTCACATTACCCCACACAGTATAAGCCAAACTTCACATTACGACACACAATATGAGTGTCATCTATATTTCTATATGCTAATACTAAAAGAGAGGTGGTGCTACAATACCAATCTTATCATTGTATATAAATACAGTTACTAAAAAGGAAAGAATGAGATCTATAAGTGTACTCTGGAAACCAGTGAATGCTAACATATTTATGTGGTCCTTCTTTATTTTTTATGAGTGCATCCACAGATGTGTGTGTGTGTGTGTGTGTGTGTGTGTGTGTGTGTGTGTGTGTGTGTGGGGGGGGTAACTTCATGCATACATAGTAATAGTATATATAGTATATGCATGCCTTTTCCCCCTGGCTGGCCTGGCCAAATACAGTATGTTTTTGTTTTTGTTTTTTTAAAGAAAATAATGAGATATAAAAAAATGCACTCATTAAAATAAAAAAAGAAAAGGGATACATATATATATATATATATATATATATATATACATACATATATATATATATAAAAAAAAAATATATATATATATATATATATACACATATAAGCTGAGCCAAGCATTCAGTAGTTTCCTGCGTGCACTCAGTGTGTGTGTGTGTGTGTGTGTGTGTGTGTGTGTGTGTGTGTGTGTGTGTGTGTGTGTGTGTGTGAAAAATAGAGCAAAAGTAAAAAAGAATAAAAGAAAAGAATGACAGAGTATTACCCTCTGCTGTCTCAGGCTCTGCTGTGTCCTCCACTCCGGCAGCGGCTCCGAGTCCTCCTGAGAAGAACGCTGCCTGAGTTGGGCCTGCGGCGCTGGCGGGACGGCAGTTGCAGGGCACACTGAGAGCCGAGTGAGAAGGGAGGGAGCACCGTGTGACACCGATATGTCACACCAAGAGGCGCAGCCTGACGTGAGTCCCCTCTGTGCGGCCACTATACACTTGCTGCTGCGCATAGTGTACATCGTCCGCGGTGGGAGGCGGGCGCTGCAGGGGGGAGCGACGGCACAGTGACTATGCTGTAGCAGGTTTGGCGTGTGGGGGGTGCCGGACATTAGGGGGTGCCTGTGCACACCAGGCACCCCCCGTGCGCACGCCTATGCATATGCCCCCCCCTCTAACCATCATCATCTGCCCCCTCTCTCCCCAGCATCAGTCCCCCTCTCCCCGCCCATCATCTGCCCTGCCTCTCTCCCCAGCATCTACCTCCCCACCTCTCTCTGTCCAGCATCTTTTCCCACTTCTACCCAGCATCTGTCCCCCCTCTCTTCCCAGCATATGCCCCCTCTCTAGCCATCATCTGCCCCCTTTCTTCCCAGCATTTGTCCCCCCTCTCCCAGACCATCATCTGCCCCCCTCTCTCCCCAGAATCTGTCTCTCTTTCTCCCCAGAAACTGCTCTCTGTCCAGCATATGTCCTTTTCCCTCTCTCTGCCCAGCATTTGGCCCCCTTCTCCCTCTGCCTAGCATCTGGCCCCCTCCTCTATCTGCCTAGCATCTGCCTCTCCTCCTCTCTCTGCTCAGCATCTGTCCCCCTCTCTCTCCAGCTTCTGTACCCCCTCTTCCCAGCATCTGACCCCCCTCTCTCCCCAGCACCTGACCCTTCCTCCTCTCTCTGCCCATCATCTGTTCCCCCTCTCACTGCTTTGCATCGGCCTCCCCTACTCTCTCTTTGCCCAGAATCTGCCCTCCTCTCTGCCCAGCATCTGCCCCTTCTTTGGCTTGCATCTACCTCCCCTCCTTTCTCTGCCCAGCATCTGCCCCCTCCTCACTCTCCAGCATCTGCCCCCTCTTTGTCCATTAGCTGTGTCCCCCTCTCTCTCTGTACAGCATCTGTCCTCCCCCCTCTCTCTGCTCTGCATCTGCCCCCCCTTTGCCCAGCATCTACCTCCCCTCCTTTCTCTGCCCAGCATCTGCCCCCTCCTCACTCTCCAGCATCTGCCCCCTCTTTGTCCATTAGCTGTGTCCCCCTCTCTCTCTGTACAGCATCTGTCCTCCCCCCTCTCTCTGCTCTGCATCTGCCCCCCCCCTTTGCCCAGCATCTACCTCCCCTCCTTTCTCTGCCCAGCATCTGCCCCCCTCCTCTCTCTGCCCAGCATCTGCCCCTTCTTTGGCTTGCATCTACCTCCCCTCCTTTCTCTGCCCAGCATCTGCCCCCTCCTCACTCTCCAGCATCTGCCCCCTCTTTGTCCATTAGCTGTCCCCCCCTCTCTCTCTGTACAGCATCTGTCCTCCCCCCTCTCTCTGCTCTGCATCTGCCCCCCCTTTGCCCAGCATCTACCTCCCCTCCTCTCTCTGCCCAGCATCTGCCCCCCTCCTCTCTCTTACCAGCATCTGCCCCCCTCTTTGTCCAGCATCTGTCCTCCTCCTCTCTCTGCCCAGCATCTGCCCCCCTCCTCTCTCTTACCAGCATCTGCCCCCCTCTTTGTCCAGCATCTGTCCTCCTCCTCTCTCTGCCCAGCATATGCCCACTCCTCTCTCTGCCTAGCCTCTGCCTCCCCTCCTCTTTCTGCCCAGCATCTGCTTCCCCCCTCTTTGCCCAGTATCTACTGTACCTCCCCTCCTTTCTCTGCCCATCATCTGCCCTGTACTCTCTCTACAGCATCTGTCCCCCCTCCTGTCTCCAGCATCTGCCCTCTCTTTGTCCAGCATCTGTCCTCCCCCCTCTCTCTGCCCAGCATCTGCCCCCCTCTTTGCCCAGCATCTACTGTACCTCCCCTCCATCTCTGCCCAGCATCTGCCCCCTCCTCTCTCTCCAGCATCTGTCCCCCTCCTCTCACTTTCCAGCATCTGTCCCCTCTTTGTCCAGCATCTGTGCTTCCCCCTCTCTTTGCCCAGCATCTACCCCCTACTTTCTCTGCCCAGCATATGCCCCCCTCCTCTCTCTGCCCAGCATCTGTCCACCCTTCCTTTCTCTTACCAGCATCTGCCTTCCTCTATGTCCAGCATCTGTACCCCCTCTCTCTGTCCAGCATCTGTTCTCCCCTCTCTCTGCCCAGCATCTGCCCCTCCTCTCTCTGCCTAGCCTCTGCCTCCCCTCCTCTTTCTGCCCAGCATCTGTCCCCCCTCTTTGCCCAGCATCTACCTCCCCTCTTTTCTCTGCCCAGCATCTGCCCCCCTCCTCTCTCTGTCCAGAATCTGTCCTCCCCTCCTCTCTCTGCCCAGCATCTGCCCCCCTCTTTGTCCAGCATCTGTCCCTCCCTCTCTCTGTACAGCATCTGTCTTCTCCCATCTCTGCCTAGCCTCTGCCTCACCTCCTCTCTCTGCCCAGCATCTTTCCCTCCTATCTTCCCAGCATCTGGCCCCCTCCTCTCTTTGCCTAGCATCTGGCCCGTCCTCTATCTGCCTAGCATCTGCTTACCCTCCTCTCTCTGCCCAGCATCTGTCCCCCCTCTCCCCAGTGTCTGTGCCTTACTCCTCAGCATCTGACCCCCTCTCTCCCCAGCCGTTGCCCCTAAATCCTCTCTCTCCCCATCATTGTTCCCCCTCTCTCTGCCTGGCATCGGCCTCCACTCCTATCTCTCTGCCCAGCATCTGCCCCCTCTCTGCCCAGCATCTGTCTCCCCTCCTCTCTCTGCCCAGCATGTGCTCCCCTCCTCTCTCTGTCCAGCATCTTCCCTCTCTCTGCCCAGCATCTGTCTCCCCTCCTCTCTCTGCCCAGCACGTGCTCCCCCTCTTTGCCCAGCATCTACCACCCCTCCTTTCTCTGCCCAGCATCTGCCCCCCTCCTCTCTCTGCCCAGCATCTGCCCCCCTCCTCTCTCTGCCCAGCATCTGCCCCCTCACTCTTTTCAGCATCTGTCCCTCCCTCTCCCTGTCCCCCCTCTCTCTGCCAATCATCTGTCCCCCCTCTTTACATAGCATCTTCCCCCAGACCCCCTCTCTGCCCAGCATCTGCCCCCCCTCAATCTGCCCAACATCTGTCTTACCCCTCTCTCTGGCCAGCATATGGCATCTGTCCTCCCCTGTCCTCCTCTCTCTGCCAATCATCTGTCCCCCCTCTTTACATAGCATCTTCCCCCAGACCCCCTCTCTGCCCAGCATCTGCCCCCCCTCAATCTGCCCAACATCTGTCTTACCCCTCTCTCTGGCCAGCATATGGCATCTGTCCTCCCCTGTCCCCCTCTCTCTGCCCATCATCTGTCCCCTCCTCTCTGCTTAGCATCTGCCCTGCCTCTCTTTGCCGAAAATATGCCCCCCTCACTCTGCACAGCATCTGTCTTGCCCCTCTCTCTGGCCAGCATATGGCTGTCACCCCCCCCCCCCCCCCCCCACACACACACACACACACACACACACACACACACACACACACACACACACACACTCACTCTGCTTTCCCATTTATCTGTCTTTCATCTGTCTGTCCCACACTTTGTCTACCCAGTATCTATCTCCCTCCTCACTCTGCCCAGCATCTGGCAGTCTCCTTCCTCTCTTTGTTTCCTTGTACCCCATCTATCATATCTATACTCCATCTTTCTTCCACCATTTTCCAACAACACCCACTTTTCCCTTGTTCCCCTCACAACACACTGTTCCTCTTACCTTTCACCTACTCCCTCCTCTCCTTTCTTATTCCTCTTCTGCTCTCTTCACACCTTACACACACCTTATGTCACTACTACTGTGGGCATTATGTGTATAAGGGGCACTACTTTGGGCTTTGGGGGTCATTCGGAGTTGATCGCTCGCTAGCTACTTTTTGCAGCCATGCAAGCGCATAGTCGCCGCCCACTGGGGAGTGTATTTTAGCTTTGCAAGTGTGCGAACGCCTGTGCAGCCGAGCACTAGAAAAATAGTTTGTGCAGTTTCTGAGTAGGTCTGAACTTACTTAGCCACTGCGATCACTTCAGCCTGTCCAGTCCCGGAGTTGACGTCATACACCTGCCTTGCAAACGCTTGGACACGCCTGCGTTTTTCTAACCACTCCCTGAAAACGGTCAGTTGACACCCATAACCGCCTTTGAAAAACGATAGTGTGCGATCAGGTCGGAATGACCCCCTTTGTGTATAAGGGACACTATTGTGGGCTTTGGTGGTCCTTCCAAGTTGATCGCAGCCAGCAACTTTTTGCTGCTGCTGCGATCAACTAGTCCACACCTATGGGGAAGTGTATTGTAGCTTTGCAGGGCTGCGATCGCTTGTGCAGCCCTGCTATGCTAAAAAATTTTCATGCAGGACAAGACTAGCCCTGGACATACTTACCCTGTGCGATGATCTCTGCGATGCTGGGGCCGGCTTTGATGTCAGACATATGCCCTAAGTTCTCCTGGAAATGCCTGCGTTTTCTTCACCACTCCCCGAAAACGGCAGGAACGCCTTCTTTCTGTCAGTCTTCTTGCGGTGGCCTCTGTGACCGCTTTCTTCGTTGTCCGCAACGTAACCCGGTGACCCCTGTCGCCGGGCAATGATGCGCGTGCGCAGTGCGGCCACCGCGCATGTGCATTCCAGACCCGTTCGCACTGCAGCGACAAACCGCTGCATGCGAATGGATCGGAATGACCCCCTTTGTGTATAAAGGGCAAAAATGTGTGGCATAACATGAATATGGGGAACTACTGAGTGCTGTAACATGAATAACAAACACTGCTATGTAATGCATACTTGCCTACCTGACCCTCTCCATGAGGGAGAAAATGCTCTGTTCCTGGACTTTCCTGGTAATGTATGATTGCCATCACCTGTGGTGAGCTAGTTACTTGATAAGAAAGGTGTTTCACCACAGATGATGGCAATCATACATTATCAGGACAGTCCAGGAACAGAGTATTTTCTCCCTCATGGAGAGGGTCAGGTAGGCAAGTATGATGTAATGTGATGTGAATCAGGGGCACTACTTGCAGTGTAATGTGAATAAGATTGTGCTATAGTGTGGTGTAATTAAGTTGGGGGTACTATTCTGTGGCCACACCCCTTCATTGTAAGACCACATCCCTTATTTGCAGCTCACGCCTTTGGCGTGACTGTCCTTTTATTAAATATGGGAGGCAGGGTGCTAATTTATAGTTTGCAGGGGGGCACTGAACACCCAAGCACCAGCTCTGCATATAGTATACTGTAGGGCCAGCACCTCCTTCCCAAGATTACATACTTTCTAACACTATTTAGTACAGTTGTACCTCATATTACCCCGTACACCACACCACCATAATTCACTTAATTCTGACATATTAAGTGGGTCGGTCTATGGGCATTTAACATAGATTGAACAAAGTCCTGCGCAAAAGTGTCTGTTCACACTAATAATGGGATGGATTAGCTGGATGGGAATAGAGTAGTGGGACAATGCAGCAATCTCACTCTAGCTCAGAAGTTCCCAAATGCAGCCCTCAAACCACCCAACAGTCCCGGTTTTAAGTAGTGATGTGCACCGGAAATTTTTCGGGTTTTGTGTTTTGGTTTTGATTTTGGATTCGGTTCCGCAGCCGTGTTTTGGATTCGGACGCGTTTTGGCAAAACCTCCCTGAAATTTTTTTGTCGGATTCGAGTGTGTTTTGGATTCGGGTGTTTTTTTACAAAAAACCCTCAAAAACAGCTTAAATCATAGAATTTGGGGGTCATTTTGATCCCATAGTATTATTAACCTCAATAACCATAATTTACACTCATTTTCAGTCTATTCTGAACACCTCACACCTCACTATATTATTTTTAGTCCTAAAATTTGCACCGAGGTCGCTGGATGGCTAAGCTAAGTGACACAAGTGGCCGACACAAACACCTGGCCCATCTAGGAGTGGCACTGCAGTGTCAGACAGGATGGCACTTCAAAAAATAGTCCCCAAACAGCACATGATGCAAAGTAAAAAAGAGGTGCAGCAAGGTCGCTGTGTGACTAAGCTAAGCGACCCAAGTGGCCGACAAAAACACCTGGCCCATCTAGGAGTGGCATTGCAGTGTCAGACAGGATGGCACTTCAAAAAAATAGTCCCCAAAGAGCACATGATGCAAAGAAAAAAAGAGGCGCAATGAGGTAGCTGTGTGACTAAGCTAAGCGACCCAAGTGGCTGACACAAACACCTGGCCCATCTAGGAGTGGCACTGCAGTGTCAGACAGGATGGCACTTCAAAAAAATAGTCCCCAAACAGCACATGATGCAAAGAAAAAAAAGAGGCGCAATGAGGTAGCTGTGTGACTAAGCTAAGCGACCCAAGTGGCCGACACAAACACCTGGCCCATCTAGGAGTGGCACTGCAGTGTCAGGCAGGATGGCACTTCAAAAAAATTGTCCCCAAACAGCACATGATGCAAAGAAAAGTGAAAGAAAAAAGAGGTGCAAGATGCAATTGTCCTTGGGCCCTCCCACCCACCCGTATGTTATATAAACAGGACATGCACACTTTAATGAACCCATCATTTCAGCGACAGGGTCTGCCACATGACTGTGACTGAAATGACTGGTTGGTTTGGGCCCCCACCAAAAAAGAAGCAATCAATCTCTCCTTGCACAAACTGGCTCTACAGAGGCAAGATGTCCACCTCATCATCATCCACCGATTCCTCACCCCTTTCACTGTGTACATCCCCCTCCTCACAGATTATTAATTCGTCCCCACTGGAATCCACCATCTCAGATCCCTGTGTACTTTCTGGAGGCAATTGCTGGTGAATGTCTCCACGGAGGAATTGATTATAATTCATTTTGATGAACATCATCTTCTCCACATTTTCTGGAAGTAACCTCGTACGCCGATTGCTGACAAGGTGAGCGGCTGCACTAAACACTCTTTCGGAGTACACACTGGAGGGAGGGCAACTTAGGTAGACTAAATCCAGTTTGTGCAAGGGCCTCCAAATTGCCTCTTTTTCCTGCCAATATACGTATGGACTGTCTGACGTGCCTACTTGGATGCGGTCACTCATATAATCCTCCACCATTCTTTCAATGGTGACAGAATCATATGCAGTGACAGTAGACGACATGTCAGTAATCGTTGGCAGGTCCTTCAGTCCGGACCAGATGTCAGCACTCGCTCCAGACTGCCCTGCATCACCGCCAGCGGGTGGGCTCGGAATTCTTAGCCTTTTCCTCGCACCCCCAGTTGTGGGAGAATGTGAAGGAGGAGCTGTTGACGGGTCACGTTCCGCTTGACTTGACAATTTTCTTACCAGCAGTTCTTTGAACCTCTGCAGACTTGTGTCTGCCGGAAAGAGAGATACAACGTAGGTTTTAAATCTAGGATCGAGCACGGTGGCCAAAATGTAGTGCTCTGATTTCAACAGATTGACCACCCGTGAATCCTGGTTAAGCGAATTAAGGGCTCCATCCACAAGTCCCACATGCCTAGCGGAATCGCTCTGTTTTAGCTCCTCCTTCAATGTCTCCAGCTTCTTCTGCAAAAGCCTGATGAGGGAAATGACCTGACTCAGGCTGGCAGTGTCTGAACTGACTTCACGTGTGGCAAGTTCAAAGGGTTGCAGAACCTTACACAACGTTGAAATCATTCTCCACTGCGCTTGAGTCAGGTGCATTCCCCCTCCTTTGACTATATCGTGGGCAGATGTATAGGCTTGAATGGCCTTTTGCTGCTCCTCTATCCTCTGAAGCATATAGAGGGTTGAATTCCACCTCGTTATCACCTCTTGCTTCAGATGATGGCAGGGCAGGTTCAGGAATGTTTGGTGGTGCTCCAGTCTTCGACACGCAGTGGCTGAATGCCGAAAGTGGGCCGCAATTCTTCGGGCCACCGACAGCATCTCTTGCACGCCCCTGTCGATTTTTAAATAATTCTGCACCACCAAATTCAATGTATGTGCAAAACACGGGACGTGCTGGAATTTGCCCAGATGTAATGCACGCACAATATTAGTGGCGTTGTCCGATGTCACAAATCCCCAGGAGAGTCCAATTGGGGCAAGCCATTCTGCGATGATGTTCCTCAGTTTCCGTAAGAGGTTGTCAGCTGTGTGCCTCTTATGGAAAGCGGTGATACAAAGCGTAGCCTGCCTAGGAACGAGTTGGCGTTTGCGAGATGCTGCTACTGGTGCTGCTGCTGCTGTTCTTGCTGCGGGAGGCAATACATCTACCCAGTGGGCTGTCACAGTCATATAGTCCTGAGTCTGCCCTGCTCCACTTGTCCACATGTCAGTGGTTAAGTGGACATTGGGTACAACTGCATTTTTTAGGACACTGGTGACTCTTTTTCTGACGTCTGTGTACATTTTCGGTATCGCCTGCCTAGAGAAATGGAACCTAGATGGTATTTGGTACCGGGGACACAGTACCTCAATCAAGTCTCTAGTTGCCTCTGAATTAACCATGGATACCGGAACCACGTTTCTCACCACCCAGGCTGACAAGACCTGAGTTATCCGCTTTGCAGCAGTATGACTGCTGTGATATTTCATCTTCCTCGCAAAGGACTGTTGGACAGTCAATTGCTTACTGGAAGTAGTACAAGTGGTCTTCCGACTTCCCCTCTGGGATGACGATCGACTCCCAGCAGCAACAACAGCAGCGCCAGCAGCAGTAGGTGTTACACTCAAGGATGCATCAGAGGAATCCCAGGCAGGAGAGGACTCGTCAGACTTGCCAGTGACATGGCCTGCAGGACTATTGGCTTTCCTGTGTAAGGTGGAAATTGACACTGAGGGAGTTGGTGGTGTAGTTTGCAGGAGCTTGGTTACAAGAGGAAGGGATTTAGTGGTCAGTGGACTGCTTCTGCTGTCATCCAAAGTTTTTGAACTTGTCACTGACTTATGATGAATGCGCTGCAGGTGACGTATAAGGGAGGATGTTCCGAGGTGGTTAACGTCCTTACTCCTACTTATTACAGCTTGACAATGGCAACACACGGCTTGACACCTGTTGTCCGCATTTGTGTTGAAATAATTCCACACCGAAGAGCTGATTTTTTTTGTATTTTGACCAGGCATGTCAATGGCCATATTCGTCCCACGGACAACAGGTGTCTCCCCAGGTGCCTGACTTAAACAAACCACCTCACCATCAGAATCCTCCTTGTCAATTTCCTCCCAAGCGCCAGGAACACGCATTTCCTCATCCTGGTGTACTTCAACAGTGACATCTTCAATTTGACTATCAGGGACTGGACTGCGGGTGCTCCTTCCAGCACTTGCAGGGGACGTGCAAATGGTGGAAGGCGCAAGCTCTTCCCGTCCAGTGTTGGGAAGGTCAGGCATCGCAACTGACACAATTGGACTCTCCTTGGGGATTTGTGATTTAGAAGAACGCACAGTTCTTTGCTGTGCTTTTGCCAGCTTAAGTCTTTTCATTTTTCTAGCGAGAGGGTGAGTGCTTCCATCCTCATGTGAATCTGAACCACTAGCCATGAACATAGGCCAGGGCCTCAGCCGTTCCTTGCCACTCCGTGTCGTAAATGGCATATTGGCAAGTTTACGCTTCTCATCAGACGCTTTCAATTTTGATTTTTGTGTCATTTTACTGAACTTTTGTTTTTTTGAATTTTACATGCTCTCTACTATGACATTGGGCATCGGCCTTGGCAGATGACGTTGATGGCATTTCATCGTCTCGGCCATGACTAGTGGCAGCAGCTTCAGCATGAGGTGGAAGTGGATCTTGATCTTTCCCTATTTTAACCTCCACATTTTTGTTCTCCATTTTCTAATGTGTGGAATTATATGCCAGTATCAATAGCAATGGCCTACTACTATATATACTGCACACAACTGAAATGCACCACAGGTATGGATGGATAGTATACTTGACGACACAGAGGTAGGTACTGCAGTGGTCTACTGTACCGTAATGCTATATATTATATACTGGTGGTCAGCAAACTGTGCAAAACTGAAATGCACCACAGGTATGGATGGATAGTATACTTGACGACACAGAGGTAGGTACAGCAGTGGCCTACTGTACCGTAATGCTATATATTATATACTGGTGGTCAGCAAACTGTGCAAAACTGAAATGCACCACAGGTATGGATGGATAGTATACTTGACGGCACAGAGGTAGGTACAGCAGTGGCCTACTGTACCGTAATGCTATATATTATATACTGGTGGTCAGCAAACTGTGCAAAACTGAAATGCACCACAGGTATGGATGGATAGTATACTTGACGACACAGAGGTAGGTAGAGCAGTGGCCTACTGTACCGTAATGCTATCTATTATATACTGGTGGTCAGCAAACTGTGCAAAACTGAAATGCACCACAGGTATGGATGGATAGTATACTTGACGACACAGAGGTAGGTACAGCAGTGGCCTACTGTACCGTAATGCTATATATTATATACTGGTGGTCAGCAAACTGTGCAAAACTGAAATGCACCACAGGTATGGATGGATAGTATACTTGACGACACAGAGGTAGGTACAGCAGTGGCCTACTGTACCGTAATGCTATATATTATATACTGGTGGTCAGCAAACTGTGCAAAACTGAAATGCACCACTGGTATGGATGGATAGTATACTTGACGACACAGAGGTAGGTACAGCAGTGGCCTACTGTACCGTACTCCTATATGTTATATACTGGTGGTCAGCAAAATTATGCACTGTACTCCTACTATATACTACAATGCAGCACAGATATGGAGTGTTTTTCAGGCAGACAAGTTAACGTATACTGGTGGTCACTGGTCAGCAAAACTCTGCACTGTACTCCTCCTATATAATATTATACTGGTGGTCCCCAGTCCCCACAATAAAGCAGTGTGAGCACAGATATATGCAGCACACTGAGCACAGATATGGAGTGTTTTTCAGGCAGACAACGTATACTGGTGGTCACTGTCAGCAAAACTCTGCACTGTACTCCTCCTATATAATACAGCGGCTCCCCAGTCCCCACAATTAAGCAGTGCGAGCACAGATATATGCAGCACACTGAGCACAGATAAGGAGCGTTTTTTTCAGGCAGAGAACGGATAAAACTGGTGGTCACTGATCAGCAAAACTCTGCACTGTACTCCTCCTATATTAATATACAGCTGCTCCCCAGTTCCCACAATTAAGATATAAGCAAGCACAAATATTTGCATCAACAATGAATAAACGGAGAGGACGCCAGCCACGTCCTCTCCATAACATTTCCAATGCACGAGTGAAAATGGCGGCGACGCGCGGCTGCTTATATAGAATCCGAATCTCGCGAGAATCCGACAGTGGGATGATGACGTTCGGGCGCGCTCGGGTTAACCGAGCCATACGGGAGAATCCGAGTATGCCTCGGACCCGTGTATAATGGGTGTAGTTCGGGGGGTTCGGTTTCCGAGGAACCGAACCCGCTCATCACTAGTTTTAAGTATATCCATGCTTGACCACAGGTGACTTAATTAGTACCTCAGTCAATTTGATTTAACCATCTGTGCTGAGCCATGGATTTACTTAAAACCTGGACTGTTGGGGTGCCTTGAGGACCGTGTTTGGGAACCTTTGCTCTAGCTTATTAGCTGACTACAAGAAGAAAATAATACAAGGACCTTTGTTTTCTATGCTTTGAAGTTTTTTTAAGTGTTTTAACAAAAATAAAAATATAAAAATCTGAAGGTAAAACTATAAAAATGGATAGGTATTCTATTGACTAGGGAAAAAAAGGTTTCCACAAGAAATTCTATGATTTCAAAGTGGAAACACTGGTCTTTGCACTCCTGCCTCCAGGATTTTGCACATTATGCTCGTGACCTGTGAAACACAGCTTCAAGTGTGTCTTAAAATCTCATCTCTTAATTCAAACCCTATCAGCCCTCCTAAGTATTCTGCCTTTGCCACCAGCTTCCCACTTAGTGCCACCTCCCTGTAGAATGTAAGCTTTCTGATGCCCATGTTATTGCAGGTGGTACTGTACCATTTGCTGATGCTCACTGTCTTGTCAATAGCTTTATCTGCAATTCTATGTTCTGTTTATGCTCTGTCAATATGTTGTTGGTTGGTCATTATAATATTAGAGATGAGCGCCGGAAATTTTTCGGGTTTTGTGTTTTGGTTTTGGGTTCGGTTCCGCGGCCGTGTTTTGGGTTCGACCGCGTTTTGGCAAAACCTCACCGAATTTTTTTTGTCGGATTCGGGTGTGTTTTGGATTCGGGTGTTTTTTTCAAAAAACCCTAAAAAACAGCTTAAATCATAGAATTTGGGGGTAATTTTGATCCCAAAGTATTATTAACCTCAAAAAACATAATTTACACTCATTTTCAGCCTATTCTGAACACATCACACCTCACAATATTATTTTTAGTCCTAAAATTTGCACCGAGGTCGCTGTGTGAGTAAGATAAGCGACCCTAGTGGCCGACACAAACACCGGGCCCATCTAGGAGTGGCACTGCAGTGTCACGCAGGATGGCCCTTCCAAAAAACCCTCCCCAAACAGCACATGACGCAAAGAAAAAAAGAGGCGCAATGAGGTAGCTGTGTGAGTAAGATTAGCGACCCTAGTGGCCGACACAAACACCGGGCACATCTAGGAGTGGCACTGCAGTGTCACGCAGGATGTCCCTTCCAAAAAACCCTCCCCAAACAGCACATGACGCAAAGAAAAAAAGAGGCGCAATGAGGTAGCTGACTGTGTGAGTAAGATTAGCGACCCTAGTGGCCGACACAAACACCGGGCCCATCTAGGAGTGGCACTGCAGTGTCACGCAGGATGTCCCTTCCAAAAAACCCTCCCCAAACAGCACATGACGCAAAGAAAAAAAGAGGCGCAATGAGGTAGCTGACTGTGTGAGTAAGATTAGCGACCCTAGTGGCCGACACAAACACCGGGCCCATCTAGGAGTGGCACTGCAGTGTCACGCAGGATGTCCCTTCCAAAAAACCCTCCCCAATCAGCACATGATGCAAAGAAAAAGAAAAGAAAAAAGAGGTGCAAGATGGAATTATCCTTGGGCCCTCCCACCCACCCTTATGTTGTATAAACAAAACAGGACATGCACACTTTAACCAACCCATCATTTCAGTGACAGGGTCTGCCACACGACTGTGACTGATATGACGGGTTGGTTTGGACCCCCCCCAAAAAAGAAGCAATTAATCTCTCCTTGCACAAACTGGCTCTACAGAGGCAAGATGTCCACCTCATCTTCACCCTCCGATATATCACCGTGTACATCCCCCTCCTCACAGATTATCAATTCGTCCCCACTGGAATCCACCATCTCAGCTCCCTGTGTACTTTGTGGAGGCAATTGCTGCTGGTCAATGTCTCCGCGGAGGAATTGATTATAATTCATTTTAATGAACATCATCTTCTCCACATTTTCTGGATGTAACCTCGTACGCCGATTGCTGACAAGGTGAGCGGCGGCACTAAACACTCTTTCGGAGTACACACTTGTGGGAGGGCAACTTAGGTAGAATAAAGCCAGTTTGTGCAAGGGCCTCCAAATTGCCTCTTTTTCCTGCCAGTATAAGTACGGACTGTGTGACGTGCCTACTTGGATGCGGTCACTCATATAATCCTCCACCATTCTATCAATGTTGAGAGAATCATATGCAGTGACAGTAGACGACATGTCCGTAATCGTTGTCAGGTCCTTCAGTCCGGACCAGATGTCAGCATCAGCAGTCGCTCCAGACTGCCCTGCATCACCGCCAGCGGGTGGGCTCGGAATTCTGAGCCTTTTCCTCGCACCCCCAGTTGCGGGAGAATGTGAAGGAGGAGATGTTGACAGGTCGCGTTCCGCTTGACTTGACAATTTTGTCACCAGCAGGTCTTTCAACCCCAGCAGACCTGTGTCTGCCGGAAAGAGAGATCCAAGGTAGGCTTTAAATCTAGGATCGAGCACGGTGGCCAAAATGTAGTGCTCTGATTTCAACAGATTGACCACCCGTGAATCCTTGTTAAGCGAATTAAGGGCTGCATCCACAAGTCCCACATGCCTAGCGGAATCGCTCCGTGTTAGCTCCTTCTTCAATGCCTCCAGCTTCTTCTGCAAAAGCCTGATGAGGGGAATGACCTGACTCAGGCTGGCAGTGTCTGAACTGACTTCACGTGTGGCAAGTTCAAAGGGCATCAGAACCTTGCACAACGTTGAAATCATTCTCCACTGCACTTGAGACAGGTGCATTCCATCTCCTATATCGTGCTCAATTGTATAGGCTTGAATGGCCTTTTGCTGCTCCTCCAACCTCTGAAGCATATAGAGGGTTGAATTCCACCTCGTTACCACTTCTTGCTTCAGATGATGGCAGGGCAGGTTCAGTAGTTTTTGGTGATGCTCCAGTCTTCTGTACGTGGTGCCTGTACGCCGAAAGTGTCCCGCAATTTTTCTGGCCACCGACAGCATCTCTTGCACGCCCCTGTCGTTTTTTAAAAAATTCTGCACCACCAAATTCAAGGTATGTGCAAAACATGGGACGTGCTGGAATTTGCCCATATTTAATGCACACACAATATTGCTGGCGTTGTCCGATGCCACAAATCCACAGGAGAGTCCAATTGGGGTAAGCCATTCCGCGATGATCTTCCTCAGTTGCCGTAAGAGGTTTTCAGCTGTGTGCGTATTCTGGAAAGCGGTGATACAAAGCGTAGCCTGCCTAGGAAAGAGTTGGCGTTTGCGAGATGCTGCTACTGGTGCCGCCGCTGCTGTTCTTGCGGCGGGAGTCCATACATCTACCCAGTGGGCTGTCACAGTCATATAGTCCTGACCCTGCCCTGCTCCACTTGTCCACATGTCCGTGGTTAAGTGGACATTGGGTACAACTGCATTTTTTAGGACACTGGTGAGTCTTTTTCTGACGTCCGTGTACATTCTCGGTATCGCCTGCCTAGAGAAGTGGAACCTAGATGGTATTTGGTAACGGGGGCACACTGCCTCAATAAATTGTCTAGTTCCCTGTGAACTAACGGCGGATACCGGACGCACGTCTAACACCAACATAGTTGTCAAGGACTCAGTTATCCGCTTTGCAGTAGGATGACTGCTGTGATATTTCATCTTCCTCGCAAAGGACTGTTGAACAGTCAATTGCTTACTGGAAGTAGTACAAGTGGGCTTACGACTTCCCCTCTGGGATGACCATCGACTCCCAGCGGCAACAACAGCAGCGCCAGCAGCAGTAGGCGTTACACGCAAGGATGCATCGGAGGAATCCCAGGCAGGAAAGGACTCGTCAGACTTGCCAGTGACATGGCCTGCAGGACTATTGGCATTCCTGGGGAAGGAGGAAATTGACACTGAGGGAGTTGGTGGGGTGGTTTGCGTGAGCTTGGTTACAAGAGGAAGGGATTTACTGGTCAGTGGACTGCTTCCGCTGTCACCCAAAGTTTTTGAACTTGTCACTGACTTATTATGAATGCGCTGCAGGTGACGTATAAGGGAGGATGTTCCGAGGTGGTTAACGTCCTTACCCCTACTTATTACAGCTTGACAAAGGGAACACACGGCTTGACACCTGTTGTCCGCATTTCTGGTGAAATACCTCCACACCGAAGAGCTGATTTTTTTGGTATTTTCACCTGGCATGTCAACGGCCATATTCCTCCCACGGACAACAGGTGTCTCCCCGGGTGCCTGACTTAAACAAACCACCTCACCATCAGAATCCTCCTGGTCAATTTCCTCCCCAGCGCCAGCAACACCCATATCCTCCTCATCCTGGTGTACTTCAACACTGACATCTTCAATCTGACTATCAGGAACTGGACTGCGGGTGCTCCTTCCAGCACTTGCAGGGGGCATGCAAATAGTGGAAGGCGCATGCTCTTCACGTCCAGTGTTGGGAAGGTCAGGCATCGCAAACGACACAATTGGACTCTCCTTGTGGATTTGGGATTTCAAAGAACGCACAGTTCTTTGCGGTGCTTTTGCCAGCTTGAGTCTTTTCAGTTTTCTAGCGAGAGGCTGAGTGCTTCCATCCTCATGTGAAGCTGAACCACTAGCCATGAACATAGGCCAGGGCCTCAGCCGTTCCTTGCCACTCCGTGTGGTAAATGGCATATTGGCAAGTTTACGCTTCTCCTCCGACAATTTTATTTTAGGTTTTGGAGTCCTTTTTTTTCTGATATTTGGTGTTTTGGATTTGACATGCTCTGTACTATGACATTGGGCATCGGCCTTGGCAGACGACGTTGCTGGCATTTCATCGTCTCGGCCATGACTAGTGGCAGCAGCTTCAGCACGAGGTGGAAGTGGATCTTGATCTTTCCCTAATTTTGGAACCTCAACTTTTTTGTTCTCCATATTTTATAGGCAGAACTAAAAGGCACCTCAGGTAAACAATGGAGATGGATGGATTGGATACTAGTATACAATTATGGACGGACTGCCACGGTTAGGTGGTATAAAAAAACCACGGTTAGGTGGTATATATTATAATAATAATACAATTATGGATGGACGGACTGCCTGCCGACTGCCGACACAGAGGTAGCCACAGCCGTGAACTACCGCACTGTACACTGGTTGATAAAGAGATAGTAGTATACTCGTAACAACTAGTATGACACTATGACGACGGTATAAAGAATGGAAAAAAAACCACGGTTAGGTGGTATATATTATAATAATAATACAATTATGGATGGACGGACTGCCTGCCGACTGCCGACACAGAGGTAGCCACAGCCGTGAACTACCGCACTGTACACTGGTTGATAAAGAGATAGTAGTATACTCGTAACAACTAGTATGACACTATGACGACGGTATAAAGAATGAAAAAAAAACCACGGTTAGGTGGTATATATTATAATAATAATACAATTATGGATGGACGGACTGCCTGCCGACTGCCGACACAGAGGTAGCCACAGCCGTGAACTACCGCACTGTACACTGGTTGATAAAGAGATAGTAGTATACTCGTAACAACTAGTATGACACTATGACGACGGTATAAAGAATGAAAAAAAAACCACGGTTAGGTGGTATATATTATAATAATAATACAATTATGGATGGACGGACTGCCTGCCGACTGCCGACACAGAGGTAGCCACAGCCGTGAACTACCGCACTGTACACTGGTTGATAAAGAGATAGTAGTATACTCGTAACAATTAGGATGACACTATGACGGTATAAAGAATGAAAAAAAAAACCACGGTTAGGTGGTAGGTATATAATAATAAATAATACAATTCTGGTCGGACGGACTGCCTGCCGTGTGCCGACACAGAGGTAGCCACAGCCGTGAACTACCGCACTGTACACTGGTTGATAAAGAGATAGTAGTATACTCGTAACAATTAGGATGACACTATGACGGTATAAAGAATGAAAAAAAAAACCACGGTTAGGTGGTAGGTATATAATAATAAATAATACAATTCTGGTCGGACGGACTGCCTGCCGTGTGCCGACACAGAGGTAGCCACAGCCGTGAACTACCGCACTGTACACTGGTTGATAAAGAGATAGTAGTATACTCGTAACAATTAGGATGACACTATGACGGTATAAAGAATGAAAAAAAAAACCACGGTTAGGTGGTAGGTATATAATAATAAATAATACAATTCTGGTCGGACGGACTGCCTGCCGTGTGCCGACACAGAGGTAGCCACAGCCGTGAACTACCGCACTGTACACTGGTTGATAAAGAGATAGTAGTATACTCGTAACAATTAGGATGACACTATGACGGTATAAAGAATGAAAAAAAAAACCACGGTTAGGTGGTAGGTATATAATAATAAATAATACAATTCTGGTCGGACGGACTGCCTGCCGTGTGCCGACACAGAGGTAGCCACAGCCGTGAACTACCGCACTGTACACTGGTTGATAAAGAGATAGTAGTATACTCGTAACAATTAGGATGACACTATGACGGTATAAAGAATGAAAAAAAAACCACGGTTAGGTGGTAGGTATATAATAATAAATAATACAATTCTGGTCGGACGGACTGCCTGCCGTGTGCCGACACAGAGGTAGCCACAGCCGTGAACTACCGCACTGTACACTGGTTGATAAAGAGATAGTAGTATACTCGTAACAATTAGGATGACACTATGACGGTATAAAGAATGAAAAAAAAAACCACGGTTAGGTGGTAGGTATATAATAATAAATAATACAATTCTGGTCGGACGGACTGCCTGCCGTGTGCCGACACAGAGGTAGCCACAGCCGTGAACTACCGCACTGTACACTGGTTGATAAAGAGATAGTAGTATACTCGTAACAATTAGGATGACACTATGACGGTATAAAGAATGAAAAAAAAAACCACGGTTAGGTGGTAGGTATATAATAATAAATAATACAATTCTGGTCGGACGGACTGCCTGCCGTGTGCCGACACAGAGGTAGCCACAGCCGTGAACTACCGCACTGTACACTGGTTGATAAAGAGATAGTAGTATACTCGTAACAATTAGGATGACACTATGACGGTATAAAGAATGAAAAAAAAACCACGGTTAGGTGGTAGGTATATAATAATAAATAATACAATTCTGGTCGGACGGACTGCCTGCCGTGTGCCGACACAGAGGTAGCCACAGCCGTGAACTACCGCACTGTACTGTGTCTGCTGCTAATATAGACTGGTTGATATTTAAAGAGATATTAGTAGTATACAACAATACTATACTGGTGGTCAGGCACTGGTCACCACTCCTGCAGCAAAAGTGTGCACTGTTAATTAATATAATTGTACTCCTGGCTCCTGCTAACAACCTGCAGTGCTCCCCAGTCTCCCCCACAATTAATTATAAGCTTTTAATTTATACATTGATGACTGTGCAGCACACTGGGCTGAGCTGAGTGCACACAGACTGAGTCACACTGTGTGACTGACTGTGCTGTGTATCGTTTTTTTTTTCAGGCAGAGAACGGATATAGCAGAGAGAAGTGAACGGATATATTATATTAAATAAAAGTTAACTAGCAACTGCACTGGTCACTGACTGTGGTAAACTAACTCTGTCTGCGACTCTGCACAATCTCTCTCTCTCTATCTAATCTATCTCTATTCTAATGGAGAGGACGCCAGACACGTCCTCTCCCTATCAATCTCAATGCACGAGTGAAAATGGCGGCGACGCGCGGCTCCTTATATAGAATCCGAGTCTCGCGATAGAATCCGAGCCTCGCGAGAATCCGACAGCGTCATGATGACGTTCGGGCGCGCTCGGGTTAACCGAGCAAGGCGGGAAGATCCGAGTCGCTCGGACCCGTGAAAAAAAACATGAAGTTCGGGCGGGTTCGGATTCCGAGGAACCGAACCCGCTCATCTCTATATAATATAATTGTGAATTGTGGAATTATGTATTATTCGTTGCTTTATGTGCTTTGTTTAATACTGATTTTGTTCTATATTTACCGCTGCAGAACATTTGTGTCATCTTACAAATAAAAGATAACAATACTAAAAAACAATAGCTTATGCCATTTCATACACTCTTGTGTCATATGCATAAGTTGTTTTGCTAACATGCAAAAAATTTTCTTTGAGAACATTATGATTACCAATAGCAGAAATAACTACTCCTACATCTCTGTATATACAGTAGGTAAACAGTTTTTGCATAATATAATATGTAAGTTCCCAGATGTTCCATCAGATTATACTGGCTAGTGACATTAAACCCAGTAACATTGAAAGCTTTCAGTGAAGGTTAAGACAGGTTATTAAGCTGTGACATGAAATATATTTTCAAACATATGCTTATCTTTTAATGGCAGTAATTAAATTGCTGTATTCAGAACTAAAAAGCTCAGATGTTTATCTTGAAAAGAGCACATAATAGGGGAAATTAGGAAAAAGGCACACGGCTGTATCACATCAATACCTTAGTGGTTCTCTGTGGTTCATTTCCACTAAAATATTTGTTAAAAATTTTGTTTATGGAAAGGAATGTAACTTAAGGAATGTAACTTAAAACAATTAAATTACAGCAGTAATGACAAGTTGATTTAGAAACATTACTTAGAGAGTTACTTAGTATAGAAACGAAAGTCTGATGATATAAGGATATTAAAGATAATTTACAAAGGAGTTCTGCTGACAAAAGTTATGTAATGGTAAGCCAAAAAATATTATTCAGAAAATTACTACTAACACCTATTTTCTCCTACTTCTAAAGCAAAGTAGAATAGCCTATTGTCAGTATGGACTGTTATTGTACAACATGTGTACTATTAATTTAGAGTATGAAACCTTATATTACAATCAGATGTGTTCCGAGGCAAATTGACCATAGCTCACCAGCAATTTTCCTAGATTGTGAGCAGAGGTTCCCACCACTCTCAAAGCTCTTGACTTCCTATCGAAATCACAAGATACCGGCAGCAGCGGCAACACTCTATGCTATAAAATCTCAGAATTTACAATAGAACCTCTCTGGATGCAGTAACAGAAGGTAATACTCACCAATGTAATAGGTAAGTCCTCAGCACTGTTAAATATGCATCACTTAGTATTTCATATTTTTAGGTTTGTGTGCATTATCTAAAATACTATGTTTTCCATTGCAGCTTGTTCCATGCTGAAAAATAGCATACTTAGAAGTTGTCACTATGCTAGGACCCAGGGCCGTCTTTTCATATGGGCTAAATGGGCTCTTGCCCAAGGGCCCCAGGGGTAAAATGGCCCTAAGATTATAGCTGAGGTTCCCCTCTTTCCAGCGGTACCAGATTTTTGAAAATTGTCCATGGGGAACCAAAGATATCCGACTTCAAAGTAGTGGTCCCCATCTAAGCCTGTTAATTTTTCTTCCCAGCCATGTATCTCGGGTTCTGTCTGACTTAAAGTTTTTATGAGGATATATTTGAAAAGATGGTACTCTCCCCTTTTGGAAAGCAGCTTGTCTCTACTATGCCCAGAACCAGAGATATCAGCCTTCCAGCAGTTGGTCTCTGCTCCAGCTCCACATGCCTAATATGCAGTTTATTATTTTTCGTTGGTGGATTGTTCTGGCTACTGAACTCTGATCCCCAAGTACCCAGTACCTCCTGAAAGGTGGGACTCTCTCGTTTTTTTTTATCCCATTAAAACTAAGAAATCTGTTTCCGGGAACTAGAGATACCTGCAGTCAAGCCAGCTGCCCTCCCACCAGAAAATGATGAATATTAAGCCCACTCCACTATCGACCCTCCCCTATGTATTAAACACCCCGTACCACCCTGGAAGTCATGTACCAGGGCCCCTTCATTCAGGCCAATGTCCCCTTCTACAGTTTAGTGTTCTCCCTCGCGCTTCATCTGTGCAGTAAAGGAATAATTAGCAGAAATTATTGCTCCAGGTCTTACATGTTGAGCAGAAGACAGAACACCCTCTCCACCCGCGGGACATCAAAGCTGCCACTGATAGCACCCCTCACCCCTGCCGCTGATGGGTGGTTAGGGGCCCCAGTGCATTGCTGTGCCCAGAGGCCTACACTGCTGTTAAGACGGCTCTGCTAGGACCCCAGAAGAACATTATAATGGCATGTATGGAACCTTGGTGTGATAGTATAAACTTAGATCACATGGTACCATGTTATGATGCAGTGGCAGGATTGTCTCTTGCTTGGAACTTCTACCTGGGCAACACTGTCACTTCTCCTTTGACCATACCACACCTCAGATACAGACAAGGTATTTGCAAAAAATTGCTGGATTTATTTTCAGTAATCCAAAACTCTGGCTTCAAATATTTAATAAGCATTCATGTAATCACTTAAATCTCTTTGACATTATAATCACTATACACAATTTGTAAATTGAAGATATTAAATTCAATTCACAGTCTTGCCTACAGACTTTCGTAATACTTTCTGCAAGTATAATCCTATCCATGTATTTAATGTTACATATAATTACATTATGTATATATCTACAGGTATATTTAAACTGGAAGCATGGGCAGCAAAATGGAGAATGGGAGAATGAAGTTCAATACAGACAAATGTAAGGTAGTGCACTTTGGTAGCAAGAACAAAAATACTACCTACATACTAAATGGGGAAACAATAGAGGCTTCTGTACTGGAAAAATATTTATGTGTTCACATAGATAACAAACTTAGCAGTAGTACCCAAAGTAGGATTGCAGCAAAGAAGGCTAACAAGGTATTAGCATGCATAAAGCGGAGAATTGATGCAAGGGATGAGTTATACTCCCATTATACAAATCACTGGTGAGGCCACATCTCAAATACTGTGCATAATAATGGGCACCATACTATAAAAATGATGTCCTGGAGCTAGAAAAGGTTCAGAGACGGGCGACCAAATTTATTAAGGGGATGGAGACGCTCAAATACGAGGAAAGGCTTGCTAGGCTAGGCATGTTTACACTGGAAAAAAGGAGATTAAGAGGGGACATGATTTACATTTACAAATACATAAGGGTACAATACAAAGAGCTAGCAGGGGGATTTATTTTTGGTAAGATCATCACAAAGGACACGTGGGCACCTGCTTAGGATAGAGGAGAGGAGATTTTGCACACAAAGACAGAAAGGTTTCTTCACAGTAAGGACTATACCTATTTGGAATTCCCTGCCTGAGAGAGTAGTAATGGTGGACTCGGTCATTGCTTTTGAGAATGGGCTAGATAAATTCCTAATGGATAAGGATATACAGGGCTATGGTGGGTAAATCATGCACTATAGTAATAATAAAAAAAAGAGTAATAGACATAATGGCTAAACATTCACCAAAGTTAAAATCAGTCCTAAAAATATTACAGTGTAGGAGATCACTAACAGGTTGAACTCGATGGACAAATTGTCTTTTTTCAACCTCACAAACTATGTTACTATATATCAGATTTGGTTTGTCTGTATGCAGCAAGCTCCAAAAAGTATACCTTTCTGAAGCTATGACCTGACAGGCAGTGCCATCTATAGATGCCATTACCTATAGAAACCTATGGATTTCTTTACGCAAAACAAAAGCAGAGAGGGTTCTTAGAAACTGTAAATCATACTCCTTTACCAACTTATCACTTAATTAGAAAGCCCCATCTTCACACTCAAAAGCACCAGTGAGGATGGATCTACTGAATGCCTAACACAGGCAAATGCAGGATTTTCAGGGGAGGGGGTTACATATATATATATGTGACACAAACAGCATACCTACAGTACACATACACAGCATACTTACAAATATACTAGAGATGTGCACCGGAAATTTTTCGGGTTTTGTGTTTTGGTTTTGGGTTCGGTTCCGCGGCCGTGTTTTGGGTTCGAACGCGTTTTGGCAAAACCTCACCGAATTTTTTTTGTCGGATTCGGGTGTGTTTTGGATTCGGGTGTTTTTTTCCAAAAAACCTAAAAAACAGCTTAAATCATAGAATTTGGGGGTCATTTTGATCCCAAAGTATTATTAACCTCAAAAACCATAATTTCCACTCATTTTCAGTCTATTCTGAATACCTCACACCTCACAATATTATTTTTAGTCCTAAAATTTGCACCGAGGTCGCTGGATGACTAAGCTAAGCGACCCTAGTGGCCGACACAAACACCTGGCCCATCTAGGAGTGGCACTGCAGTGTCACGCAGGATGGCCCTTCCAAAAAACACTCCCCAAACAGCACATGACGCAAAGAAAAAAAGAGGCGCAATGAGGTAGCTGTGTGAGTAAGATAAGCGACCCTAGTGGCCGACACAAACACCGGGCCCATCTAGGAGTGGCACTGCAGTGTCACGCAGGATGGCCCTTCCAAAAAACACTCCCCAAACAGCACATGACGCAAAGAAAAAAAGAGGCGCAATGAGGTAGCTGTGTGAGTAAGATAAGCGACCCTAGTGGCCGACACAAACACCGCGCCCATCTAGGAGTGGCACTGCAGTGTCACGCAGGATGGCCCTTCCAAAAAACACTCCCCAAACAGCACATGACGCAAAGAAAAAAAGAGGCGCAATGAGGTAGCTGTGTGAGTAAGATAAGCGACCCTAGTGGCCGACACAAACACCGGGCCCATCTAGGAGTGGCACTGCAGTGTCACGCAGGATGGCCCTTCCAAAAAACACTCCCCAAACAGCACATAACGCAAAGAAAAAAAGAGGCACAATGAGGTAGCTGTGTGAGTAAGCTAAGCGACCCTAGTGGCCGACACAAACACCTGGCCCATCTAGGAGTGGCACTGCAGTGTCACGCAGGATGGCCCTTCCAAAAAACACTCCCCAAACAGCACATGACGCAAAGAAAAAAAGAGGCGCAATGAGGTAGCTGTGTGAGTAAGATAAGCGACCCTAGTGGCCGACACAAACACCGGGCCCATCTAGGAGTGTCACTGCAGTGTCACGCAGGATGGCCCTTCCAAAAAACACTCCCCAAACAGCACATGACGCAAAGAAAAAAAGAGGCGCAATGAGGTAGCTGTGTGAGTAAGATAAGCGACCCTAGTGGCCGACACAAACACCGGGCCCATCTAGGAGTGGCACTGCAGTGTCACGCAGGATGGCCCTTCCAAAAAACACTCCCCAAACAGCACATGACGCAAAGAAAAAAAGAGGCGCAATGAGGTAGCTGTGTGAGTAAGCTAAGCGACCCTAGTGGCCGACACAAATACCTGGCCCATCTAGGAGTGGCACTGCAGTGTCATGCAGGATGGCCCTTCCAAAAAACACTCCCCATACAGCACATGACGCAAAGAAAAAAAGAGGCGCAATGAGGTAGCTGTGTGAGTAAGATAAGCGACCCTAGTGGCCGACACAAACACCTGGCCCATCTAGGAGTGGCACTGCAGTGTCACGCAGGATGGCCCTTCCAAAAAACACTCCCCAAACAGCACATGACGCAAAGAAAAAAAGAGGCGCAATGAGGTAGCTGTGTGAGTAAGATAAGCGACCCTAGTGGCCGACACAAACACCGGGCCCATCTAGGAGTGGCACTGCAGTGTCACGCAGGATGGCCCTTCCAAAAAACACTCCCCAAACAGCACATGACGCAAATAAAAATGAAAGAAAAAAGAGGTGCAAGATGGAATTGTCCTTGGGCCCTCCCACCCACCCTTATGTTGTATAAACAGGACATGCACACTTTAACCAACCCATCATTTCAGTGACAGGGTCTGCCACACGACTGTGACTGAAATGACGGGTTGGTTTGGACCCCCACCGAAAAAGAAGCAATTAATCTCTCCTTGCACAAACTGGCTCTACAGAGGCAAGATGTCCACCTCATCATCATCCTCCGATATATCACCGTGTACATCCCGCTCCTCACAGATTATCAATTCGTCCCCACTGGAATCCACCATCTCAGTTCCCTGTGTACTTTGTGGAGGCAATTGCTGCTGGTCAATGTCTCCACGGAGGAATTGATTATAATTCATTTTAATGAACATCATCTTCTCCACATTTTCTGGAAGTAACCTCGTACGCCGATTGCTGACAAGGTGAGCGGCGGCACTAAACACTCTTTCAGAGTACACACTTGTGGGAGGGCAACTTAGGTAAAATAAAGCCAGTTTGTGCAAGGGCCTCCAAATTGCCTCTTTTTCCTGCCAGTACATGTCCGTAATCGTTGTCAGGTCCTTCAGTCCGGACCAGATGTCAGCATCAGCAGTCGCTCCAGACTGCCCTGCATCACCGCCAGCGGGTGGGCTCGGAATTCTGAGCCTTTTCCTCGCACCCCCAGTTGCGGGAGAATGTGAAGGAGGAGATGTTGACAGGTCGCGTTCCGCTTGACTTGACAATTTTCTCACCAGCAGGTCTTTGAACCCCAGCAGACTTGTGTCTGCCGGAAAGAGAGATCCAAGGTAGGTTTTAAATCTAGGATCGAGCACGGTGGCCAAAATGTAGTGCTCTGATTTCAACAGATTGACCACCCGTGAATCCTTGTTAAGCGAATTAAGGGCTGCATCCACAAGTCCCACATGCCTAGCGGAATCGCTCCCTTTTAGCTCCTCCTTCAATGCCTCCAGCTTCTTCTGCAAAAGCCTGATGAGGGGAATGACCTGACTCAGGCTGGCAGTGTCTGAACTGACTTCACGTGTGGCAAGTTCAAAAGGTTGCAGAACCTTGCACAACGTTGAAATCATTCTCCACTGCGCTTGAGACAGGTACATTCCACCTCCTATATCGTGCTCAATTGTATAGGCTTGAATGGCCTTTTGCTGCTCCTCCAACCTCTGAAGCATATAGAGGGTTGAATTCCACCTCGTTACCACTTCTTGCTTCAGATGATGGCAGGGCAGGTTCAGGCGTTTTTGGTGGTGCTCCAGTTTTCTGTACGTGGTGCCTGTACGCCGAAAGTGTCCCGCAATTCTTCGGGCCACCGACAGCATCTCTTGCACGCCCCTCTCGTTTTTTAAAAAATTCTGCACCACCAAATTCAAGGTATGCGCAAAACATGGGACGTGCTGGAATTTGCCCATATTTAATGCACACACAATATTGCTGGCGTTGTCCGATGCCACAAATCCACAGGAGAGTCCAATTGGGGTAAGCCATTCCGCGATGATCTTCCTCAGTTGCCGTAAGAGGTTTTCAGCTGTGTGCGTATTCTGGAAACCGGTGATACAAAGCGTAGCCTGCCTAGGAAAGAGTTGGCGTTTGCGAGATGCTGCTACTGGTGCCGCCGCTGCTGTTCTTGCGGCGGGAGTCCATACATCTACCCAGTGGGCTGTCACAGTCATATAGTCCTGACCCTGCCCTGCTCCACTTGTCCACATGTCCGTGGTTAAGTGGACATTGGGTACAGCTGCATTTTTTAAGACACTGGTGACTCTTTTTCTGAGGTCTGTGTACATTTTCGGTATCGCCTGCCTAGAGAAATGGAACCTAGATGGTATTTGATACCGGGGACACAGTACCTCCAACAAGTCTCTAGTTGGCTCTGCAGTAATGATGGATACCGGAACCACGTTTCTCACCACCCAGGATGCCAAGGCCTCAGTTATCCGCTTTGCAGCAGGATGACTGCTGTGATATTTCATCTTCCTCGCAAAGGACTGTTGGACAGTCAATTGCTTGGTGGAAGTAGTAAAAGTGGTCTTACGAGTACGACTTCCCCTCTGGGATGACCATCGACTCCCAGCAGCAACAACAGCAGCGCCAGCAGCAGTAGGCGTTACACGCAAGGATGCATCGGAGGAATCCCAGGCAGGAGAGGACTCGTCAGAATTTCCAGTGACATGGCCTGCAGGACTATTGGCATTCCTGGGGAAGGAGGAAATTGACACTGAGGGAGTTGGTGGGGTGGTTTGCGTGAGCTTGGTTACAAGAGGAAGGGATTTACTGGTCAGTGGACTGCTTCCGCTGTCGCCCAAAGTTTTTGAACTTGTCACTGACTTATTATGAATGCGCTGCAGGTGACGTATAAGGGAGGATGTTCCGAGGTGGTTAACGTCCTTACCCCTACTTATTACAGCTTGACAAAGGCAACACACGGCTTGACAAATGTTGTCCGCATTTCTGGTGAAATACTTCCACACCGAAGAGCTGATTTTTTTGGTATTTTCACCAGGCATGTCAACGGCCCTATTCCTCCCACGGACAACAGGTGTCTCCCCGGGTGCCTGACTTAAACAAACCACCTCACCATCAGAATCCTCCTTGTCAATTTCCTCCCCAGCGCCAGCAACACCCATATCCTCCTCATCCTGGTGTACTTCAACACTGACATCTTCAATCTGACTATCAGGAACTGGACTGCGGGTGCTCCTTCCAGCACTTGCAGGGGGCGTGCAAATGGTGGAAGGCGCATGCTCTTCACGTCCAGTGTTGGGAAGGTCAGGCATCGCAACCGACACAATTGGAGTCGGACTCTCCTTGTGGATTTGGGATTTCGAAGAACGCACAGTTCTTTGCAGTGCTACTGCTTTTGCCAGCTTGAGTCTTTTCATTTTTCTAGCGAGAGGCTGAGTGCTTCCATCCTCATGTGAAGCTGAACCACTAGCCATGAACATAGGCCAGGGCCTCAGCCGTTCCTTGCCACTCCGTGTGGTAAATGGCATATTGGCAAGTTTACGCTTCTCCTCCGACAATTTTATTTTAGGTTTTGGAGTCCTTTTTTTACTGATATTTGGTGTTTTGGTTTTGACATGCTCTGTACTATGACATTGGGCATCGGCCTTGGCAGACGACGTTGCTGGCATTTCATCGTCTCGGCCATGACTAGTGGCAGCAGCTTCAGCACGAGGTGGAAGTGGATCTTGATCTTTCCCTAATTTTGGAACCTCAACATTTTTGTTCTCCATATTTTAATAGGCACAACTAAAAGGCACCTCAGGTAAACAATGGAGATGGATGGATACTAGTATACTTATGGATGGACTGCCGAGTGCCGACACAGAGGTAGCTACAGCCGTGGACTACCGTACTGTGTCTGCTGCTAATATAGACTGGATGATAATGATATGAAATCAATATATATATGTATATATAATATCACTAGTACTGCAGCCGGACAGGTAGATATATATTTATTAGGTAATGATGACTGATGACGGACCTGCTGGACACTGTCAGCTCAGCAGCACCGCAGACTGCTACAGTAAGCTACTATAGTAGTATGTATCAAGAAGAAAGAAAAAAAAAAAACACGGGTAGGTGGTATACAATTATGGATGGACTGCCGAGTGCCGACACAGAGGTAGCTACAGCCGTGGACTAACGTACTGTGTCTGCTGCTAATATAGACTGGATGATAATGATATGAAATCAATATATATATATATGTATATATAATATCACTAGTACTGCAGCCGGACAGGTAGATATATATTTATTAGGTAATGATGACTGATGACGGACCTGCTGGACACTGTCAGCTCAGCAGCACCGCAGACTGCTACAGTAAGCTACTATAGTAGTATGTATCAAGAAGAAAGAAAAAAAAAAAACCACGGGTAGGTGGTATACAATTATGGATGGACTGCCGAGTGCCGACACAGAGGTAGCTACAGCCGTGGACTAACGTACTGTGTCTGCTGCTAATATAGACTGGATGATAATGATATGAAATCAATATATATATGTATATATAATATCACTAGTACTGCAGCCGGACAGGTAGATATATATTTATTAGGTAATGATGACTGATGACGGACCTGCTGGACACTGTCAGCTCAGCAGCACCGCAGACTGCTACAGTAAGCTACTATAGTAGTATGTATCAAGAAGAAAGAAAAAAAAAAAAAAACACGGGTAGGTGGTATACAATTATAATATTATATATATATTAATTATATACAATTATATATATATATATATATATATATATATTAATTAAACTGGTGGTGATTATTAAACTGGTGGTCAGGTCACTGGTCACACTATCAGCAACTTGCAAGTAGTACTCCTAAGCATACAATCACAATATATATTATACTGGTGTGGCACTCTGGCAGCAAAAGTGTGCACTGTACGTTATATGTAGTATGTACTCCTGAGTCCTGAGTCCTGCTCTCAGACTCTAACTGCTCCCCACTGTCAGTGTCTCCCCCACAAGTCAGATAATACAATACAGTCACACTATCTATCACTTCACTTCAGCAAGTACTAGTAGTAGTAGTACTCCTCCTAATGCTCCCCAAAATTACTACTGTGTCTCTTTCTAGTGAGACTGTCTCACTCTCTTCTCGAATCTCTATAAACGGAGAGGACGCCAGCCACGTCCTCTCCCTATGAATCTCAATGCACGTGTGAAAAATGGCGGCGACGCGCGGCTCCTTATATAGAATCCGTGCCTCGCGAGAATCCGACAGCGTGATGATGACGTTCGGGCGCGCTCGGGTTAACCGAGCAAGGCGGGAAGATCCGAGTCGCTCGGACCCGTGTAAAAAAACATGAAGTTCGGGCGGGTTCGGATTCCGAGGAACCGAACCCGCTCATCTCTAAAATATACACACACATACGGTAGCATTCATACACACAGCATATTTAGTAATGCACACACAGGGTATACATGGTGGCGTAACTACCACCCCCGCAGCCACTGCAGAGGTTTGGAGGTGCAGGGCTGCGGGGGGAGAGAGAGGTACCACTGATTCTGGCAGATTGATATGCGGACTAGCCGTCTGCATGTCAAGCTGCTAAATGTCCCTCTAAAAACGGCCACCACCATGGAGGAGACAGATGCTAGAGGTCATACTTCTCTCTAGCATCTGAGAGAGCCGGGAAGTGCTGGCTCACAGGAGTGCACAGCGTGGGGTAGCGCTGGCATCCATGGCAGCCTTACACACTCAGCGCATGGAGCCCTTGGCTACAAGCATTACCCCTTTGCAATGAGCATTACACACCCAGTGCATGAAACCCCTGGCAACAAGCATTACACCCTGACAACGAGCATGACACCAAGCGCATGAAACCCCTTGGCAACAAGCATTACCCCCTGGCAAAGAGCATGACGCCCAGTGCATGAAACCCCCTGGCAAAGAGCATGACACCCAGCGCATGAAACCACTGGCAGTCAGCATTACGCCCTGGCAACAAGCATGACACCCAGCACATGAAACCCCTGACAACGAGCATGACACCCAGAGCATGAAAACCCATGGCAATGAGCAGAAATTTAAAAGTAATTAGTAGCCTTAGTATGGGGCATAGGTGGTCATTCCGAGTTGTTCGCTCGGTATTTTTCTTCGCATCGCAGCGATTTTCCGCTAACTGCGCATGCGCAATGTTCGCACTGCGACAAGTAAATTTGCTATGCAGTTAGGTATTTTACTCACGGCATTACGAGGTTTTTTCTTCGTTCTGGTCATCGTAGTGTGATTGACAGGAAGTGGGTGTTTCTGGGCGGAAACAGGCCGTTTTATGGGAGTGTGTGAAAAAACGCTACCGTTTCTGGGAAAAACGCGGGAGTGGCTGGAGAAACGGAGGAGTGTCTGGGCGAACGCTGGGTGTGTTTATGACGTCAAACCAGGAACGACAAGCACTGAACTGATCGCAGATGCTGAGTAAGTTTGAAGCTACTCAGAAACTGCTAAGAAGTGTCTATTCGCAATTTAGCTAATCTTTCGTTCGCAATTTTGATAAGCTAAATTTCACTCCCAGTAGGCGGCGGCTTAGCGTGTGCAAAGCTGCTAAAAGCAGCTTGCGAGCGAACAACTCGGAATGACCACCATAATGTGTAAGAGACATTACTATAAGGAGGAAAAATGGCAAATAATATAAGGGGCATGAAACAGGATTTTTTCCCATGTGGTTTCCAATGTTTGGGCGTGCAGGTTGCAAAACTGGGGTAGTCTTTTCCTGCAATGCCACTCCCCTTGCAGTTAGGACACACCCCTTTATGTGATGTCACACCCACTTTTCTGGAGCGCGTACCGCAGAATCTTTACTGTTCACATGACAATGGAGGGGGGGGGGGCAGATGGGCGACACTTTTTTGGCTTGAGGGAGCAAAATTTCTAGTTACGCCACTGGGCATACATACACACACAGCATACATACACATAGCATACTTGCACCGCATACATACATACATGCATACGGCTCACATACATAGCATACATACTGTACAAAAACATACACGAACAATGTATACAAACACTCACATAGCACTGCTTAATAGTGCCTTACATGCTATGAGGAGGCATAAGGGTCCAGCAAACTGCAGTGCTAGCAGTCTCTCCATTGTCTGCCCTGCTTGATCTGCCTGTTTTCAACTGGAGCACATTGTGAGGATTCTACCAGTGGAGTATCACACTGAATGCCAGCTCCTAACAGCCCGTCCTCACTGGAACTTTTTCCCTTCAGAGCCGACTGTTTACTACTTAATGGTGGACTGAGTGACCTTTCCACTGTCCGGCTAAACTACGTGAGAGTGTGGATATTGATCCTACACCTATAATCACACACCGTGATCCAACTAATAGGTTGAGCATACTGTCCCACAGGTCTAAGGGCCTAATTCAGACCTGGTCGCACGCAGGCTATTTTTTGCACTGCTGCCACCAAGTACTCACCGCCTACAGAGGAGGGGGTAATGGCTTTGCAGTGGTGCATTCGCTTGTGCAGAGAGCTGCACAAACAAAAAGCTTGTGCAGTCTCTGCACAGCTCAGGACTTACTCAGCCACTGCGATGATCCTTGCTGGAGCTGACGTCAGGATCCCTCCCGGGAAACAGCCGACCAAGCCGGCGTTTTCCTACCTATTCCCAGAAAATGGCCTCTTCCTGTCAACCTTCTTGCGTTTGCCGCTGCGAACACTTTCTTCATTCTTTTTGTTGCTGCCCGGGGATGGCAGTTGCCGGACAGCAATGTGCCTGCACATTGTGGCCTGCACGCATGTGCAGTTCAGACCCGATCACACGGCTGCAAAAAATGCAGCGTGCGATCGGGTCTGAATGACCCCCTAAGTCTCCCTCCTAATTAGGATAATTTCTATCAACTTTTAATGGTGTTTTGATACTTTCCATGTTTTACAATTTGGGCTATACTATTATCAACAGCTGCTACATTTCTCCGAACTTCATTTTCACTCTTAGCAAGTTTACTGGCAACAGTGTATTGCTTCCTGAAATCACTTTATATTAGGCTTAAATCAAGAACTTGTAGAGAGTGTGATTATATGTGAATTACAGTGCTTATGGTCAGTGTCGGTGCTCATTTCGGGATGTAGTTACAGTATGTGACCGGTAGTCAGGAGATTGCTGATCACAAAACTAATGGCTACATCCCGCCCCCTCTAAATCCCGACAGTCTGCATGCCGACCAACAGGGACTATTCCCACTTATGGGTGTCCATGACACCCACCATAGAGTGGGAAAAGAACCTGTGGCGAGCTAAGCTTGCCACCGAGCCTGCATTGTACTTCCTGGGTTCCCAAGCGCCGGTCATCCATACCCAACCCCTCATTTCATGTTACATTTTATACATTATTAATTAATAAATTAAAAGTTTTGAATCCACAAGTCTCTATAATTATATTATTTATAGATGCAAATTCTGTATGCTCCAAGCACTGTGTTCTTTACTGTTACATACTGACATACTGCTCTTTATTCACATTCTTACTATTTCTTCCTCCAGTCATGCCCAGTTCCAAGCACTCTCCTCCCCATCCCCTTCTACTTCTGGAGGCCTTTTTCTTACATACTGTACCTCACTTTCTCTCCCCTGCTCCAGGCTACAACGGTCCATGTGTCCTGCCACTCTGGTCGCTTGCGCCGTGATAATCTTCACTATCATTGATAATCTGCATGCCCCCATTGATGTTAGTTTGTATGCTTTCTCGCCGTTAGCTATTGGCAGTCGCCTCACCAACTAAACTCTAGCAGCCATTTTGCAGCAATTATCTAGTACCACCCCTACTCATCAATCTCTCAATAATCCTTGCACTATTCCTGCCACATCATCTACCGTTTCCCCTGCTTTTTCTGCTACAGTTTCTTCTTCCTCAATCGCTCATCCCCCTTTCCTGTTATTATTATTATTATTATGTTTATTTGTATTATTATTATCATCATTAATCAGGCATATGTGCCTCCTCTCTGTCACGATCCGGGTATCTGGACGCCATTTCTTACCCATCAGATGCCTCCTAAGGCTGGCTCAGCGCTCCAGGACCGGATCCCATCTGTTATCCTAATGTTCACATTCCTGCATCCTCTCCTGTCTCTCTGAGACGCTGTCACAGTAACGCCTTATTACATCTGGCATGGCGTCTCCCGCGGCCTCCGCCGCCGTCCCTGAGCTTCTGCATGCAGAGTGTCAGAGTGGCGATTACGTCAGCCGCGGCCTCCGCTGTGTCCGCGTGGTTGGATGTGCACTTGTCAGCCTGGCGTCTCCTGTCTCCAGTGGCCGGCGCCGCCATTACTGTTTTCATTACCACATGGATTACAAACCAAACTTCCCTCCAAGTGTCTGCATGGGCGCAGCCATCTTGGATTCTGTCAGCTGATCATTTCCTCCAATCTGTTGTCAGTATTGTTAATCTGCATAATTGCCTAGCCAATCCCTTCCTTGCTGCAGGTATAAATACACTGTGCCTGAGCAAGGAAGGCGTCAGTGCTTTGGTTGTCAAACCTAGTTCCTGTTTGTCTCTCTCCTGTGATTGTCTTCCAGGTTCCAGCTCCTGTCTCAAGACTTCCACCATAGAGACCCGCACCAGCATTCCACCTGCGGTGTAGCCTGACTCTCCAATCCATTGTGGATTCATCTGTTTCCAGCTACGACATTACCTGCTTCCAGCTCAGCTTCCAGCAGAGTACAGCTTCCCTTAAAGGGCCGGTGTCCTTTCTACACTTTACCACTCTCCACCGGTATTATTATTTCTCCGCTCTCAAGTTCTACATTTCAGTTCATATTTCATCGCTCCCAAGTTCATTTATTATTTAACTGGTTCCAGCCAGTATCCACTCCGTGCTAACAACAGTCTGGTTCCAGCCAGTATCCACAGCAGCTGTTTTATCTTCAGCAACCCAGCTTTTCCTGGAACACCAGCTGGCACAATCCTGGGTTATCTCCATTGCTACAGTCGGGCCTGGTAAGGACTTCCCATCTAGAAGATCATAAGAACTATCTCACACTACCAGTGCCCTGTGGCTCCTGCCATCCTGTAGTACCCAGGAACTGTATTTATTCTTTGCTGACTTTTACGTTTTCTTTTACTGCTGCTGTGTTGCGGAGTTGTCATAATAAACATCATTGACTTTTATCCAAGTTGTCGTGGTCACGCCTTCGGGCAGTTATTATTCATGTTACTTACATGTCCAGGGGTCTGATACAACCTCCCAGGTTCCGGTACATCTCAGCCCCTACAACTGAGGCTGCCTCCCGTCAGCTCAGGCCCTCAGTTGTGACAGTAAGCACTGACCTAATGAATCCAGCCGGAGACCAGGATCAAGCGGCCAGGCCGATGCAAGAACTGGCAGCCCGACTAGAACATCAGGAGGCTGCACAGGGCCACATCATCCGCTGTCTCCAGGATCTCTCTACTCGGCTGGATGGGATTCAGACAACTCTCCGTGGATCAGGCGCGTCTGGTGCGTCAACCACAGTGACTCCAGCTATAACCCCACCCACCTTACCCATTTCTGCTCCACGTCTTCATCTTCCAACGCCAGCAAAATTTGACGGATCTCCAAGATTCTGCAGGGGATTTCTCAACCAGTGTGAGATTCAGTTTGAGCTACAACCTGGCAATTTTCCCAGTGACCGTACAAAAATTGCCTACATTATTTCTCTTCTCAGTGGCTCAGCCCTTGATTGGGCATCACCGTTATGGGAGAAGTCCGACACCCTGCTATCTTCCTACACTGCCTTCGTGTCAACATTCAGGCGCATCTTCGACGAGCCAGGCCGGGTAACCTCAGCTTCATCCGAGATTCTCCGTTTACGCCAGGGGTCACGTACTGTAGGACAATTTCTGATACAGTTCCAGATCCTGGCATCCGAACTGGCATGGAACGACAAGGCCCTGTATGCTGCATTCTGGCATGGCTTATCTGAGCGTATTAAAGATGAGTTAGCTACCAGAGACTTACCTTCTAAGTTAGATGAGCTAATCTCACTCTGCACGAAAGTTGATTTACGTTTCAGAGAGAGAGCAACTGAGCATGGAAGATCATCTGCTCCAAAATCTTCTGCTCCTCCTCCTCGTCAACTGTCACCATCTAAAGATGAGCCCATGCAACTTGGCCGTTCCCGTTTAACTCCTGCTGAGCGCCGAAGACGTCTCTCCGAGTTTCTCTGTCTCTATTGTGCAGCTCCGTCTCACACCATTAATGCCTGTCCCAAACGTCCGGGAAACTCCAAATCCTAGCTCGCCAAGGAGAGGGCCGGCTAGGAGTAATGATCTCCTCTCCATCTCCTCAAGATTGTAATCTCCCAGTCTCGCTTCAAGTTGCTCAACGTTATCGGAACGTCATTGCCCTCCTTGATTCCGGAGCAGCTGGGAACTTTATTACCGAAGCCTATGTTAAACGGTGGTCCCTACCCACCGAGAGACTTCCTTCGTCCATTTCTTTAACTGCCGTGGATGGCAGCAAAATTTTTGATGCAGTTATTTCTTTAAGGACTCTACCAGTTCGTCTGAGAGTGGGAGTTCTTCATTCCGAACTTATTTCTTTTTTAGTGATTCCAAGAGCCACACATCCTGTGGTCCTGGGCCTTCCATGGCTCCGTCTTCACAATCCTACAATTGATTGGACGACTACGCAAATCCTGGCATGGGGTTCCTCCTGTGCTGAGACATGTTTGTTTAAAGTATTGCCTGTCTGTTCTTCCTCCCCCAGGTCGTCTGATGTTCCACCTCCTCCATATCAAGATTTCACGGATGTGTTCAGTAAAGCTTCTGCTGATATCCTTCCTCCTCATAGAGAATGGGACTGTCCGATTGATCTCGTTCCAGGGAAGGTTCCACCTCGAGGCCGAACTTATCCGTTGTCTCTGCCTGAGACGCATTCTATGGAGGAATATATTAAAGAGAACCTAGCAAAGGGGTTCATTCGACCTTCTTCTTCTCCAGCCGGCGCAGGCTTCTTTTTTGTAAAAAAGAAAGATGGTGGTCTGCGGCCGTGCATCGACTACAGAGGTTTGAACGACATTACCATCAAGAACCGTTATCCTTTACCCCTGATTACTGAGCTCTTTGACAGAGTTAGCGGAGCTACCATCTTTACAAAGCTGGACTTGCGAGGTGCATACAATCTCATCCGGATCCGTGAGGGTGACGAGTGGAAGACCGCCTTTAACACCCGTGACGGACATTATGAGTACCTCGTCATGCCCTTCGGATTGAGCAATGCTCCAGCTGTCTTCCAGCATTTTGTCAATGAGATCTTCAGAGACATTCTATACCGTCATGTCGTGGTCTATCTAGACGATATCCTCATTTTTGCCAACGATTTAGAGGAACATCGTTTTTGGGTTAAAGAGGTTCTGTCCCGTCTCCGTGTCAATCATCTCTATTGCAAATTAGAAAAATGCGTCTTTGAAGTCAAGTCCATTCCGTTTCTAGGGTACATTGTGTCCGGTTCCGGACTAGAGATGGATCCTGAGAAACTACAAGCAATCCAAAATTGGCCGGTACCCTTAACCCTCAAAGGGGTCCAGAGGTTCTTAGGGTTCGCCAACTATTACCGAAAGTTTATACGAGACTTTTCCACCATTGTGGCGCCTATTACTGCTTTCACTAAGAAGGGTGCTAACCCGTCCAAGTGGTCTGAAGAAGCCATGCAAGCATTTCATCTTTTAAAACAAAGGTTCATCTCTGCGCCTGTTCTGAAACAGCCTGACATCGACTCTCCTTTCATCTTAGAGGTGGATGCCTCCTCCGTTGGAGTAGGAGCGGTGTTATCTCAGAGGGCTAAAGATGGCCATTTGCACCCTTGCAGTTTCTTCTCCCGGAAGTTCTCCCCAGCTGAGCGCAACTATGCCATTGGCGACCAGGAGTTGCTAGCCATCAAGCTCGCTCTAGAAGAGTGGAGGTATCTGTTGGAGGGAGCTTCTCATTCAATCACCATACTTACAGACCACAAGAACCTTTTATACCTGAAGGGCGCACAATGTCTCAACCCTCGTCAGGCCAGATGGGCACTTTTATTTTCCAGGTTCGACTTTAAACTCCAGTTCTGTCCGGGCTCTCAGAATCGCAAGGCCGATGCCCTTTCCCGCTCATGGGAGCAAGAAAATGAGTCAGAGTCTTCAGACAAGCATCCTATTATAAATCTGTTGGCATTCTCCACGGTAGGGATGGACTTTACGCCCCCATCAGGGAAAAGTTTTGTGAAGCCGATGCTAAGGAAGAAGCTCATGCATTGGGCCCATGCTTCCCGTTTTGCCGGACATACAGGTATCCAAAAAACCCTGGAGTTTATCTCTAGGTCCTATTGGTGGCCAACTCTGAAAAAGGACGTCTTGGAGTTTATTGCATCTTGCCCAAAGTGTGCCCAACATAAAGTATCCCGCCAGTCGCCTGCGGGGCAACTGGTTCCACTATCCGTTCCCCGTCGACCATGGACCCACTTGTCGATGGATTTCATTACAGACTTACCCATGTGCAACAAGTTCAATACCATCTGGGTGGTAGTTGACCGGTTCACCAAGATGGCACACTTCATTCCTCTCACCGGTCTTCCGTCAGCTTCCAAGTTGGCTCAAGTATTCATACAAGAGATCTTCCGACTCCACGGTCTTCCTGAAGAAATTATCTCAGATCGAGGAGTACAATTCACAGCCAAATTCTGGCGAAGTTTATGTCAAGTCCTCCAAGTCAAGCTAAAGTTTTCCACGGCTTACCATCCTCAGACCAATGGTCAAACCGAGAGGGTGAATCAGGACTTGGAGGCCTTCCTCCGCATCTATGTGTCCTCCTCTCAAGATGACTGGGTTCAATTACTTCCCTGGGCCGAGTTCTGTCATAACAACCAGTATCATTCTTCATCTGCTTCAACACCATTCTTCACTAACTTTGGATTCCACCCTAAAGTCCCTGAGTTCCAACCGCTTCCAGCAACTTCTGTTCCCGCAGTGGATATCACCTTGCATCAGTTTGCCAATATCTGGAAGAGCGTACGATCAGCTCTGCTCAAGGCATCGTTCAGGTACAAGAAGTTTGCGGATAAGAAGCGTCGAGCAGTTCCTGCTCTCAAGGTGGGTGATCGGGTATGGTTATCCACGAAGAATTTGAGGTTAAGAGTTCCCAGTATGAAGTTTGCACCTCGCTATATCGGTCCTTTCAAGATTGAACAAGTCATCAATCCTGTTGCTTACAGACTCCAGTTGCCTCCCTTCTTAAAAATACCCAGGACATTCCATGTTTCCCTGTTGAAACCGCTGATCTTGAATCGGTTTCATTCCTCACTTCCTCCAACTCCGAAAGTCCAAACTCAACGAGGCGTTGAGTATGAAGTGGCCAAGATCCTGGACTCACGTCACCGTTACGGTCAACTACAATATCTTATTGACTGGAAGGGTTATGGTCCTGAGGAACGTTCATGGACCAATGCTTCTGATGTCCATGCTCCTGCCTTGGTCCGGAGATTCCATTCCAAGTTTCCTCAAAAGCCAAAGAAGTGTCCTGGGGCCATTCCTAAAGGGGGGGGTGCTGTCACGATCCGGGTATCTGGACGCCATTTCTTACCCATCAGATGCCTCCTAAGGCTGGCTCAGCGCTCCAGGACTGGATCCCATCTGTTATCCTAATGTTCACATTCCTGCATCCTCTCCTGTCTCTCTGAGACACTGTCACAGTAACGCCTTATTACATCTGGCATGGCGTCTCCCGCGGCCTCCGCCGCCGTCCCTGAGCTTCTGCATGCAGAGTGTCAGAGTGGCGATTACGTCAGCCGCGGCCTCCGCTGTGTCCGCGTGGTTGGATGTGCACTTGTCAGCCTGGCGTCTCCTGTCTCCAGTGGCCGGCGCCGCCATAACTGTTTTCATTACCACATGGATTACAAACCAAACTTCCCTCCAAGTGTCTGCATGGGCGCAGCCATCTTGGATTCTGTCAGCTGATCATTTCCTCCAATCTGTTGTCAGTATTGTTAATCTGCATAATTGCCTAGCCAATCCCTTCCTTGCTGCAGGTATAAATACACTGTGCCTGAGCAAGGAAGGCGTCAGTGCTTTGGTTGTCAAACCTAGTTCCTGTTTGTCTCTCTCCTGTGATTGTCTTCCAGGTTCCAGCTCCTGTCTCAAGACTTCCACCATAGAGACCCGCACCAGCATTCCACCTGCGGTGTAGCCTGACTCTCCAATCCATTGTGGATTCATCTGTTTCCAGCTACGACATTACCTGCTTCCAGCTCAGCTTCCAGCAGAGTACAGCTTCCCTTAAAGGGCCGGTGTCCTTTCTACACTTTACCACTCTCCACCGGTATTATTATTTCTCCGCTCTCAAGTTCTACATTTCAGTTCATATTTCATCGCTCCCAAGTTCATTTATTATTTAACTGGTTCCAGCCAGTATCCACTCCGTGCTAACAACAGTCTGGTTCCAGCCAGTATCCACAGCAGCTGTTTTATCTTCAGCAACCCAGCTTTTCCTGGAACACCAGCTGGCACAATCCTGGGTTATCTCCATTGCTACAGTCGGGCCTGGTAAGGACTTCCCATCTAGAAGATCATAAGAACTATCTCACACTACCAGTGCCCTGTGGCTCCTGCCATCCTGTAGTACCCAGGAACTGTATTTATTCTTTGCTGACTTTTACGTTTTCTTTTACTGCTGCTGTGTTGCGGAGTTGTCATAATAAACATCATTGACTTTTATCCAAGTTGTCGTGGTCACGCCTTCGGGCAGTTATTATTCATGTTACTTACATGTCCAGGGGTCTGATACAACCTCCCAGGTTCCGGTACATCTCAGCCCCTACAACTGAGGCTGCCTCCCGTCAGCTCAGGCCCTCAGTTGTGACACTCTCCCAGAAGCTGCAAGAGATTCCCGAAGACCCCCAGAAGTGAGCAGGATGGGTAGATGCTGTAATGCTGGGAATCTGCCCATATAGAGAAGGAGTAGCTAAAATGATGCAAATCACATTCTAGAATGCCAACAAACCATCCCTGGTGGTCTAGTGGTGTATTAACTGATAATGGTGACAGCAGTGCTTTCAGAGGTGGCTTCCTGGTCCCAGTGGTCACATGAGGAGCAGATCAGGTGGAATCATCTGATGAGCGGTTACAGTACTGCTATTCATAGCCCTAATCCCTATTCCTAACTTTAACCCTTCTCGCTAGTGCCTAACCTTAACCCTCCCATCCTGCAGTCTAACCCTAATGTCCACATTCTGATAATGTGGTTATTTCACATGTTGATATTTCAGATGTCGACATTGTGAATATGGCACCACTTTGAGGATGTTGGCATGTTGCCTGTCGACATTTCAACAATGTCAACATCATAAATATTAACAATATGGTGTCAACACTATAATTGACAACATTGTGAATATCAACCTAAAGACTGTATTCCAAAGGAAGGGGTTACTGCCTAAAGTTGCCTGCAGATCCGTACAGAGGTTTGGATTTCTGGACTGTCTGGAGGAATCCTGGTTGGGCGGCATCCCTAAGTGGGGGCATAATGCCGCAAATCATAAGTCTATGTGACTTGTAATTTGGGACATAGTGCTGGTTCACTCTCTCCTTTTTGTACGAGCACATGAGCATTGGGAACAAATGTGAATGTTCCAGTCACAAATTCTCAGAAGATGTCCAAGATCTGTTCTCTTGATATTATGACAATAGAGGCACACAGCAGATTTGGTAGTGCATGTGTTTTGTGCTACCTAAGTGACCATACAGTATGGTACAGTTATTTATCTTAGGAAAACATTAAAAGGCTGAGAGGTGGACTCATTGCATAGAGTAAATGGGGTCAGGTTGTTGCAGTCAGGTGGCAAAGTGCTGTAAGTAGTCTATTAGTTCAGACATTAATAGACAGTTAAGGATAGAAAGCAATGTCCAGTAAATGCTGGGATCACTTACAATGCAGTTGAAATCCCTGCAGGCTTGTGAAATCTGTGATTGCAAGCAAGAGTAAAATGCACTGAATGAGAAAAAAAGCTTAATAATTGTGTTTGTACAGTAGCTGCAAAAAAACAAACAATAGGTCAACGACATTTTATGGAGTCTATGGGCATTATTCAGACCCTGTCGCATTTGGGCGAAAATTATAATAAACAGTAAATTTTTGTCCGCAGTGCGCATATGCGCATTATCATGATGCAATCGCATCCCAGAAGTATGCGTTTGCATCATGATTCACATGCGATGGGCATCCGGGGATGGTGACACGGCATTGGGGGGGGGGGAAGTGTCGCGGGAATGCAGACGTGTCATGGCTGTGTTCGGGGCCAGCCAATGATGTCCCCTGCATTTCCTGTGATGGGAAACATGATGGTGGTGCATCTGCCTACGCAGCCATGCTGCATAGGCAGGGGTCAACCTCTATTTGAGGTTTTGTGATGTTTGTAATTGAATTGCGATCGCATTACGGGGCGGTGAAACACATGCTGCATGGCCTTGCCCTGTGCTTGGCAGCCTCCAGCATGTAATTTATTGGTCACAGATTTTGCTAAAATAGCAAAATCTGCCATCAACTCTGAATAACTCCCAATGTACTAAGTTTTAGGGAGAGATAAAGTGGATGGAGATTCAGTAGCAGCCAATCAGCTCCTAACTGCCATGTTACAGGCTGTGTTTGATAAATTACACTTACAGATGGGTCCACCGTTATCTTGACTAGTTTTCTGTGCCTAGTCACAACATGATTTATTAACATAAACCCTTCATCTATTGTTCTCAACTGCAATACAATACAGAGAACAATACATCAGGGGATTATGTCATTCCAGCAGGGGATTAAGTCCGACTGGCCAGTCTCAGTTAATCCTATTAAAGGTCAAATTAAATGTGGACCTATCTGTAGAAGCTTGCTGGTTGGTACTTTATCTCTGTCCACTTTATCTCTCTATAAGGCTTAGTACATAGACCCCCAAAGTAGGTTGAACTGACGATAAGGCAAGTTAACCAGTATTCAATATGCATCTTGCAATGTATTTCAAAATGACAATCTCCTTTCTTTGGCATCTGTCACAGTACTAATAACCAGGGAGAGAGAATCAATCTAGCCATATGGTGAGTAAACAAAAGGCTCCCACGTGCTGTGGTGCAGTTACTACGTAGACCCTGTCACTGTACCAGAGTCTACTGAGTATGCACAGGCATCTGGGAAAATGGCTGTAGAGATGAATATAATGTATGAGTGCTGGGTATGTAGTGTGGGCTCACTTTGTACCAAGGGGCCTGGGCGCACGCACACCCTGCAGTCATTATAGAGACTCATACTGGGTAGCCTGCTCTGAGTTGGACGCAAAATTAATATATCAAAACAATCACTTATTTCACTGCAATTCTGTAATTATATTGCAGCAGTGGTGTTCATATAATATTATCATTGTTGGAAAGTTTTAAATGAATTCAGTCAATAACATACTGTACATTGGCCTCTTGTCATCAATTCACAACATGTACTTAGGCAAACATCTACCAGTGATTCACATCCAAACAGACGTTCCGCTCCCACAAGGGGTGCTCAGACGTGAACACCTCAATGCTACACATAGCCATTTTAGTTGCAGCACATGTAGTGAGTGAGTACGTCTAATTACATTGTAGAAATACAACTGTGGTCATAGAAATTCAACTGTATACTAGGGACATATAGCAGATATTTACCTTTCAGAGCAGACAACTACTGCATACTGGACACACGTACAGAGTGTATGGTAACTGTTGTATTCTGATGCAGTGGCTCTCAACCTCAAGGGGGCACCTCTCCTCCATTGTATCCACTGCCTGACGATCGCTCCCTGCAACTTTTTTTTTATAATTCTTTCAGACAGAGGAGCTGTGTCAGTGACATGGAAGTTGCCTCCTCGTATATACAGAGAGCTGGCACTGGTTGCAGCTAGGGGGAGCTCCAGAGCACAGCTCCTCCCAGGCCCTTGCAGTTGAGCAAGCCGAGTAAAGCTCTCTGTGGCACATGTATTAAGCCTGGAGATGGCAAAAGAAAGTGATAAACAAGTGATAAGTGCAAGGTGATAAACGCACCAGCCAGTCAGCTCCTAACTGTTAATTTACATATCAGAGCTGATTGGCTGGTGTGTTTATCACCTTGCACTTATCACTGCTTTATCCATTCTCCAGGTTAATACATCTGCCCCAATGTTCCTCTAACGGGCTGATGATAGCCACAGGTAGGAACTGGCAGTAACAAGCTACACTGTGTGTGTGTGTGTGTGTGTGTGTGTGTGTGTGTGTGGGGGGGGGGGGGTGGTGTAGTTGGGGATGCTGGGGAGGCTTTAATGTTGGCAGCACTGTGTTTTTAGTGTGCATGTTTTTAAGTGAGGTGTGTGTCTCTGTTTTTATTAAGGAAAGTTGTGTGTTCAAGTGAAGAGGCATGTGTGTGTGCAAGTTAGAGGCATGTGTGTGTGTGAGAGGCACATGTGTAAGAGGCAAGGATTAAAGGAGGCATTTGAGCATTTCTACAGAACTATGGTGGTCATTTCGAGTTGTTCGCTCGCTAGCTGCTTTTAGAAGCAGTGCAAACGCTAAGCCGCCGCCCTCTGGGAGTGTATCTTAGCTTAGCAGAAGTGCGAACAAAAGGATCACTGTGCTACTACAAAAAAAATGTGTGCAGTTTCAGAGTAGCTGCAGACCTACTCCTACCTTGCGATCACTTCAGACTATTTAGTTCCTGTTTTGACATCACAAACACGCCCTGCGTTCGGCCAGTCACTCCCCCGTTTCCCCAGCCACTCCTGCATTTTTATCTGGCACGCCTGCATTTTTACACACACTCCCCGAAAATGGTCAGTTACCACCCAGAAACACCCACTTCCTGTCAATCACTCTGCAGCCATCAGTGCGACTGAAAAGGTTGCTAGACCTTGTGTAAAACTACATTGACTTTTGTGAAAGTACGACACGCGTGCGTAGTGCGCCCCATACGCATGCGCAGAATTGCTGTTTTTTGACCTGATCGCTGCGCTGCGAACAAAAGCAGCTAGCGATCAACTCGTAATGACCACCTATGTACAGAGCACACACCTGGTCTGGGTATATGCTACCTTACAAATATATGGATTGGTGTCCTTTTCTGAATGTGTGTGTGTGTGTGTGTGTGTGTGTGTAAGTGAGAGGTGTGTGTGTGTGTGTGTGTGTGTGTGTATGTGTGTGTTTAAGTGAAACAGGCGTGTGTGTTTTTAAGTGAAGGAGGTGTGTGTGTTTTTATGTGAAAGAGGCATGTGTGTGTTTTTATATGAAAGAAGCATGTGTGTGAGCGAAAGAGACATGTGTAAGTGAGAGGCATGTGTGTGTTTTTAAGTGAAAGAGGTGTGTGTGTTTTTAAGTGAAGGGCGGTGTGTGCCCAGTATTTTTAAGTGAAAGGCGTTTGTGTGTTTTTAAGTGAAAAAGGCGTGTGTGTTTTTAAGTGAAAGAGGCATGTGTGTTTTTAAGTGAGGAAGACATGTGTGAGTGAAAATGGCATGTGTAAGTGAGAGGCATGTGTGTGTTTTTAAGTGAAGGAGGCGTGTGTATTTTTTAGTGAAAGGGGCATTTGTGTGTTTTTAAGTGAAAGAGGCATGTGTGTATTTAAGTGAAAGAGGCGTTTTTGTGTCTTTAAGTGAAAGAGGTGTTTGTGTCTTTTATGAGAAAGAGGCATATGTGTTTTTAAGTGAAGGAGGCGTGTGTGTTTTAAAGGGAAGGAGACATGTGTGTGTGAGTGAATGAATGAAAGAGGCATGTGTAAGTGAGAGGCATGTGTGTGTTTTTAAGTGAAAGAGGCATGTGTGTTTGTAAGTGAGAGAGGCATTTGTGTGTTTTTAAGTGAAAAAGGCATTTGTGTTTTTAAGTGAAGGAGGTGTGTGTGTTTTTAAGTGAATGAGGCATCTGTAAGTGAGAGGTGTTTGTGTGTTTTTAAGTGAAAGAGGCATGTGTGTTTTTATGTCAAAGAGGCGTGTGTGTTTTAAAGTGAAGGAGGCATGTGTGTGTGAGTGAATGAAAGAGGCATGTGTAAGTGTGAGGCATGTGTGTGTTTTTAAGTGAAAGAGGCATGTGTGTTTTTAAGCGAAAGAGGTGTGTGTGTGTTTAAGTAAAAGAGGCAGTGTGTTTAAGTGAAAGCGACGCGTGTGTTTTCAAGTGAAAGAGGCGTGTGTGTTTAAGTGAAAGTGGCATGTATGTTTAAGTGAAAGAGGCATTTGTGTGTGTTTAAGTGAAAGAAGCATGTGTGTTTTTAAGTGAATGAGGTGTTTGTGTGTTTTTTTTATATATATCGGCACCGCTGTGCCAAAGAATCTCCATCGAGACCAGTTGGCGGGTGAGGGAGCACTGGTGTCTGTTTTATTGTCATGAGTGACTTGGAGTGCAGTCCACTTTGCTATATTACTATTGAGAAAGGCACCTGAGCACGCTGCGACTGTTCACCCTGAGTGCCGGATAGCTACATATGGTGTGTGTGTGTGTTTGTGTATATGCAGGGGGGAACCAACATTTATCATGCCTCCAGGCGACTGAGGGCGAACTTACGCCACTGTTCTGAGGACATCAGGAGCTGTACTGTATTCCAGAGTAACAACTAGGGTTGATCACCCAGGACAAACACCAAATTGTTGCCCCTGGAAACTGTTCTATAAAACTCTGCCTGAATTCTTATATTTTTAATCAAATAAATTATTACTGAAAATACAAATGCTCTCTCCATATGAGATATGGGTGTTTCTGGGTGGCAACTGGAAAGACCCAGTTGTATCTCTTGCACCCAGCATAGGGAAGGCGTAATTGCAGATACTACTTATTCAGCTGCTGCACTGGTGGACTGAGAACAGTGGGTATGTGCAATACATTTTAAGATGTGTATAGTCGCATTAGCATTCCTCTAGCAAAATATCAGTATTCTGTAGCAGCAGAACAGGGTGTGTGGTGTGGGTCTCAGAAACTGGCCCAAGTTTGAATTTTGGGCCTAATTCAGATGTTTTCCAATATGTGCAGAGTGGCATAGATAGGACCAGCATTTGGAGGGCATGCTGTTTTGTGTAGTGTAATTTGGAGTATCTAGGGGAGACTCCAGCTGAGTTGATTCTCAACTTAGATGTATTTTTGTATGTGCTATTATCATGTAGCATAACAATAATGAATAATATGAGCCAGAGCGGGTGGTATTATAATGTAGCCTTAGGGACAGCCAGTATCAGAGAAGCCTTGCTTGCAGACCCGGTGTCTTAACTTATCTTTGCAAATATATACAATTGAATACTTTTTGATGTGCTGGGGGAAAACTTTTTTTTTCACTTTTTTTCATGCCACAGCGTGATTGACATGGTGTAGCAGTTTGTGGTGGAGGTGGTCAGCATTACAAAGAAGGAAGGGAGGGTGTGGCCCCATTTTCTGGGTGTGCCAAGCTTCATTGGCACAGGGAGCGTAAAAACAGAGGATGTTTTGAGTAACCTGAGGATTACTAAAATGCCCAATGTTCACACAGATGATCCAATGCTACATCTTCGATAAAGACAACTGCTGTGTCTTCTGTATCCATTTCTATATCTGTCCCTTAATTCTAAAATATGTATTTTGTGCACAAACAACACGGCTAATCATCAAACATTGCTGCTTCTCTTCAGATGGAACAGGAGCTATAGTCAATATATACAGAATAATGTAGAACTCAAATATCAAGATTTTTGTCACCACATAACTATGACACATCCAAGTCAACTAAGTAATGGCTTCAGAAAAGGAATATCATTGACTTATGGGCTGATTCTGAGATTACAATAAGTAAATAAGAGCAAGTAAATATGCACCTGAGAAAAGCCCTATTGTACTGTGGGTAGGGCAGATTTAAAATATGCAAAGAGAATTGGATTTGAGAGGAGTGTATCCAAACTTAAACCTTAATTGCAGTGTAAAAATAACTTTTGTGGGCTACATGCAAAAGCAGCCAGTATTTACCCTGCTTGGCAAAATAAAATATGTTGTTGCCCCACTCGCATCGCAACATGGTTTGTCCGGATACACAGTTACTTCCCCTGTTTTGCTTACTCCCAGTATTGCTGCAATGTGATTAGAATCAGGCCCCTAAATAGCAGGGAATAGCAGGGTACAACGGCAAAGTCTAGCATAGTAAAAGCCATAACAGCAACAAGGCAGGGTACTGTGGCTGTTCTGGGGTCTGGAAGAGAGGAGAGGCCTGAAGATGTTTGTACATACAGTATGCACTGGAGACTCCCACTCTGATTTCTGCCATTGAACAGAGCAATGAGCAGAAACAAATTGTCTCCATCACCACTAGAAATAAGAGTATTGCGTGTAATCCCATTGGGACTAATGCAGAACGTATGCTTGACTTTCAAGAGTATATTGTGTATTTTGAACACACAATTACAAACAATGCAGATATACACATTTGATTTCACCTACACTTTCATCTGGAGTGGTGTTTTCAGGCATTTCTTTTACAGTACATCTGTTAAAGAAATGTGCATTGATGATGATGACTAGAAGCAAAACAGTCAATCACATGGCGAGATGTGTACAACTCTGCGTATTGTGTAACATGCACATTTTTTTCATGTACACTATGGATCATGGTACGTCCAATTTACATCAAACTATGCATCAGGCCTATTGTCTTTTATTGAAATAGCATTACGTATTTTATTTATGATTTTTCTTCTTTAATGTACAGGTCCTCTCCAGAAACACAAAAATCATTCACAAAATGTACGGCTGTTTATGAGAAACGTTCCAATGTCCAATGTGTATTCATTAGTGATGAGCGCGTTCGGTTCCTCGGAATCCGAACCCCCCCGAACTTCACCCATTTTACACGGTTCCGAGGCGGACTCGAATCTTCCCGCCTTGCTCAGTTAACCTGAGCGCCATCATCGTGCTGTCGGATTCTCGCGAGATTCATATTCTATATAAGGAGCCGCGCGTCGCCGCCATTTTCACTCATGCATTGGAGATGATAGGGAGAGGACGTGTGCAGCGTTCTCTCAGTTGTGTTCAGTGTGCTGCAAATATCTGTGCTCAGTGTGCTGCAAATATCTGTGCTCAGTGTGCTTGCAAATATCTGTGCTCAGTGTGCTGAAAATATCTACGTTCTCTGCCTGAAAAACACTCCATATCTATGCTGCATTGTAGTATATAGTAGGAGGACAGTGCAGAATTTTGCTGACCAGTGACTACCAGTATTATATCATTACGGTACAGTAGTCCACTGCTCTACCTACCTATGTGTCGTCAAGTATACTATTCATACATACCTGTGGTGCATTTAAGTTTTGCGCAGTAGTAGGAGGACAGTGCAGAATTTTGCTGACCACCAGTATATAATATATAGCAGTACGGTACAGTAGTCCACTGCTCTACCAACCTCTGTGTCGTCAAGTATACTATCCATCCATACCTGTGGTGCATTTAAGTTTTGCACAGTATATATAGTAGGAGGACAGGCAGAATTTTGCTGACCACCAGTATATAATATATAGCAGTACGGTACAGTAGTCCACTGCTCTACCTACCCCTGTGTCGTCAAGTATACTATCCATCCATACCTGTGGTGCATTTTAGTTTTTGTGCGCAGTATATATAGTAAGAGGACAGTGCATAATTTTGCTGACCACCAGTATATAATATATAGAAGAACGGTACAGTAGGCCATTGCTATTGATATATTACTGGCATATAATTCCACACATTAAAAAATGGAGAACAAAAATGTGGAGGGTAAAATAGGGAAAGATCAAGATCCACTTACACCTCATGCTGAAGCTGCTGCCACTAGTCATGGCCGAGACAATGAAGAGCCATCAACGTTGTCTGCCAAGGCCGATGCCCAATGTCATAGTGGAGAGCATGTCCAGTTCCTGATAGTCAAATTGAAGATGTCACTGTTGAAGTACACCAGGATGAGGATATGGGTGTTGCTGGTGCTGAGGAGGATATTGACAAGGAGGATTCTGATGGTGAGGTGGTTTGTTTAAGTCAGGCACCCGGGGAGACACCTGTTGTCCGTGGGACGAATATGGCCATTGACATGCCTGGTCAAATTGCAAAAAAAATCACCTCTTCGTGTGGAATTATTTCAACAGAAATGCAGACAATAGGTGGCAAGCCGTGTGTTGCCTTTGTCAAGCTGTAATAAGTAGGGGATAGGACATTAACCACCTAGGAACATCCTCCCTTATACATCACCTGGAGCGCATTCATCAGAAGTCATTGACAAGTTCAAAATCTTTGGGTGACAGCGGAAGCAGTCCACTGCCAACTAAATCCTTTCCTCTTGTAACCAAGCTCCTACAAACCACACCACCAACTCCCTCAGTGTCAATTTCCTCCTTAGACAAGAAAGCCAATAGTCCTGCAGGCCATGTCACTGTCAAGTCTGACGAGTCCTCTCCTGCCTGGGATTCCTTGAGTTTAACGCCTACTGCTGCTGGCGCTGCTGTTGTTGCTGCTGTGAGTCGATCATCATCCCAGAGGGGAAGTCGGAAGACCACTTGTACTACTTCCAGTAAGCAACTGACTGTCCAACAGTCCTTTGTGAGGAAGATGAAATATCACAGCAGTCATCCTGCTGCAAAGCGGATAACTCAGGCCTTGACAGCCTGGGTGGTGTTAAACGTGTTTACGGTATCCACCGTTAATTCACAGGAAACTAGAGATTTGCTTGAGGTACTGTGTCCCCAGTACCAAATACCATCTAGGTTTCATTTCTCTAGGCAGGCGATACCGAGAATGTACACAGACCTCAGAAAAAGAGTCACCAGTGTCCTAAAAAATGCAGTTGTACCCAATGTCCACTTAACCACGGACATGTGGACAAGTGGAGCAGGGCAGACTAAGGACTATATGACTGTGACAGCCCACTGGGTAGATGTATTGCCTCCCGCAGCAAGAACAGCAGCGGCAGCACCAGTAGCAGCATCTCGCAAACACCAACTCGTTCCTAGGCAGGCTACGCTTTGTATCACCGCTTTCCATAAGAGGCACACAGCTGACAACCTCTTACGGAAACTGAGGAACATCATTGCAGAATGGCTTACCCCAATTGGACTCTCCTGGGGATTTGTGACATTGGACAACGCCAGCAATATTGTGCGTGCATTACATGTGGGCAAATTCCAGCACGTCCCATATTTTGCACATACATTGAATTTGGTGGTGCAGAATTATTTAAAAAACGACAGGGGCGTGCAAGAGATGCTGTCGGTGGCCCGAAGAATTGCGGGCCACTTTCGGCATTCAGCCACCGCGTGCCGCAGACTGGAGCACCAGCAAACACTCCTGAACCTGTCCCGCAATCATCTGAAGCAAGAGGTGGTAACGAGGTAGAATTCAACCCTCTATATGCTTCAGAGGATGGAGGAGCAGCAAAAAGCCATTCAAGCCTATACAGCTACCTACGATATAGGCAAAGGAGGGGGAATGCACCTGACTCAAGCACAGTGGAGAATGATTTCAACGTTGTGCATGGTTCTGCAACCATTTGAACTTGCCACACGTGAAGTCAGTTCAGACACTGCCAGCCTGAGTCAGGTCGTCCCGCTCATCAGGCTTTTGCAGAAGAAGCTGGAGAGATTGAAGGAGGAGCTAAAACAGAGCGATTCCGCTAGGCATGTGGGATTTGTGGATGGAGCCCTTAATTTGCTTAACCAGGATTCACAGGTGGTTAATCTGTTGAAATCAGAGCACTACATTTTGGCCGCCGTGCACGATCCTAGATTTAAAACCTACGTTGTATCTCTCTTTCCGCCAGACACAAGTCTGCAGAGGTTCAAAGACCTGCTGGTGAGAAAATTGTCAAGTCAAGCGGAACGTGACCCATCAACAGCTCCTCCTTCACATTCTCCCGCAACTGGGGCTGCGAGGAAAAGGCTAAGAATTCCGAGCCCACCCGCTGGCGGTGATGCAGGGCAGTCTGGACCGAGTGCTGACATCTGGTCCGGACTGAAGGACCTGCCAACGATTACTGACATGTCATCTACTGTCACTGCATATGATTCTGTCACCATTGAAAGAATGGTGGAGGATTATATGAGTGACTGCATCCAAGTAGGCACGTCAGACAGTCCGTATGTATACTGACAGGAAAAAGAGGCAATTTGGAGGCCCTTGCACAAACTGGCTTTATTTTACCTAAGTTGCCCCCCCTCCAGTGTGTACTCCAAAAGAGTGTTTAGTGCAGCCGCTCACCTTGTCATCAATCGGCGTACGAGGTTACTTCCAGAAAATGTGGAGAAGATGATGTTCATCAAAATGAATTATAATCAATTCCTCCGTGGAGACATTCACCAGCAATTGCCTCCAGAAAGTACACAGGGACCTGAGATGGTGGATTCCAGTGGGGACGAATTAATAATCTGTGAGGAGGGGGATGTACACAGTGAAAGGGGTGAGGAATCGGATGATGAGGAGGAGGTGGACATCTTGCCTCTGTAGAGCCAGTTTGTGCAAGGAGAGATTGATTGCTTCTTTTTTCGTGGGGGCACAAACCAACCAGTCATTTCAGTCACAGTCGTGTGGCAGACCCTGTCGCTGAAATGATGGGTTTGTTAAAGTGTGCATGTCCTGTTTATACAACATAAGGGTGTGGGTGGGAGGGCCCAAGGACAATTCCATCTTGCACCTCTTTTTTTCTTTAATTTATCTTTGCATCATGTGCTGTTTGGGGACTATTTTTTGAAGTGCCATCCTGTCTGACACTGCAGTGCCACTCCTAGATGGGCCAGGTGTTTGTGTTGGCCACTTGGGTTACTTAGCTTAGTCATCCAGCGACCTCGGTGCAAATTTTAGGACTAAAAATAATATTGTGAGGTGTCAGGTGTTCAGAATAGACTCGAAATGAGTGGAAATTATGGTTATTGAGGGTAATAATACTATGGGATCAAAATGACCCCCAAATTCTATGATTTAGGCGGTTTTTGAGGGTTTTTTGTAAAAGAAACACCCGAATCCAAAACACACCCGAATCCGACAAAAAATTTTCAGAGAGGTTTTGCCAAAATGCGTCCGAATCCAAAACACGGCCGCGGAACCGTATCCAAAACCCAAAACCCGAAAAATGTCCGGTGCACATCTCTAGTATTCATGTATACCTGTTTGTGTAATCATGGTAATGCATATCACAATAACCTCATGTCTTGATAGTCTTTTTATGATAGCAGAAGTATAAAAGCACTTGGCATTTAAAATAAGATACAAGCTGTACAAGCTTCACCATTGATGGAGATACCATACGCTAATTATAGACATCTTGTCATGTCTCTGGAAGTACATAACATTATTTGCATGTGATTTAAAGGGCATCTTTCACAGATGCTCATATATCTATACATCTTTTCTGATAGCAGTGATCTTCATCCTGCTTCAGTGCATCTGCATTCATTTCAGGATTTGCATCCACACGTGCGGCATATTCATGAAAATAAATATTAACAATTTATGGTAGCAGATATGTATAGATTTAAATGCACTATTAGAAATATCATTAACCGTGTTTGAAATTTTATGATTTTGATGTTTCCAGCTAAATGCGAAATGAAAATGTGATAATTAACACAATGTGTATCCAGAAGATACAATAACATTAAACACCTTAGAATGCTATTCAGATAAATAGGTTATATAGTTTTTAATAACTTAGGGGCCGATTAATCACCATCCAAATCTGATGATGCGGATGACAGCTGATAATATCGGCCAAACTCGCAATGCGATAAATGAGTATATCGCATGGATGTATCAATTATTGCATGCAGGGACAGAGCTTGCTCGCAAGCTCTGTTCCTCCGATGCCTCTCCGCAGCAAAATCGGGATATTTTTCATAAACGATACCCCAATGTCTAAATGCGCATGCGCTGTTGCTACTGCCGCCACCGGGATCCCCCCTGTTGCAACTACCCCTGCGCCGCAAAAGGGCCCCCAGTCCCAGGAGCTGGTGTCCGCTGCTCCGGGAGGCTGCCGGGAGCCGGATCCTGCTGCTGTGTGTGACCTCCGGTGCTGTAAAGTGAGCTACCACTTTGCAGCATCACTTTACTGCACAAGGGTCACAGCACATGGAGGATCCGGTGCCCGGCAGCACTCACCAGAGCACTGATCCCCGGCTCCTGGCACTGGTAAGTATGTTTTGTTTTTGTTTTTTTGTTTTTTTGATCAGCTTGTGTGTTCATCGGACACACATAGCTGATCACCGGAGCCCGGTTCCGCACAGCTTTCTCTGCCAAGGGGCAGAAAAAGCTGGGCAAAAGGCTGCATATCGCAGTGCTGCCCTGTGATTTTGCCAGCTGGAGTTATTATCACAGGGCACACTGCAGTGTTTTTTAACTATTGTTTTATAGTAAATTTGGCCACATCGCATTTCCCGTTTATAATTTTGGGGAATGCAATGTGGGTTACTAAAATATGACAATTAAAGGTTTTAGAGCAGTTTTTCATGAAAACTGCTCCAAAAGCCCATTAATACATTTAGTAAAAGTAATGGTAATAAATGTGCCCCTTAGCATGAAGTATCAACATTTATATGGAACCCTTGTTTGGTTGATGGGAGATAGTACTGTGTTCTTCATAACACTAATATCTCTAATGTGATTATAAGCATTCATTATCACCTACACACCTTCCCGGTTCAGTATGTCTGCTGGAATGTTTAATCAAAATCTGTCTTCATTTCATAATGGAGGAGGATCCTCCTCAGTGGGATTTTGTGGAAAGTATCCTTTCCCTGTGCAGCAGATATCTGAGCCTAAAACTATATATAAGGAGCCATAAGTGATGCGATAATCCTCCAAAAGCATCAGTTGTCATTAATCCACAGCAGGTGGACACTCAGGGTTGTCCACTTGTCAGATTCTGTGTTAAAATGGTCTCTAGTGGCCAGGTCAGTCTGAACAATTTCACAAAAGTTGAATATCCCTTCACTGTTAAATAGGTAAATGGTGATAAATAGTATACATGTACACTGGAAATCAAATTAGTTTATTGGAAAAAAAAATGAGCATGTCAAAGTTGTCATTCATGTAACGTCCTTCAAAATATATAACTACCAGAGGCGTAACTAGGATAGTGCGAGTGGGGCACGTGCCCTGGGCACCTTGGCAGGCCCAGCAGAGGGGGGCGCCGCCGGCGGCCAGGGCATCATGCCCCACTCGCCCCCATCATGCCGCAATGTGAGGGGAGGAGAGCGCAGCGTCTCTCCCTCCCCTCACCGCCGCTGCCAGCACCTGAGCACCAGCAGCGCTGCGTGTGTCCGGTCTCCGGCGGCGTTAGCAAGTCAGAGCTGGCGGACCGGCTCCTGATTGTCTGCCGGTCCATGAGCTCTGATTGGCTAGTGAACCGGCGCCACATAGCCGCCGCCGGAGACCTGGAGCGGTGAGGGGCAGGAGAGGTGCTGCGCTCTCCTCCCCTCACATATCAGAGCCACAACAAGGAAGCGGTGAGTGACTGGGGGGGGGGGGAGCACAGTGGGGCATGTAACTGGCACAGTGGGGCATGTAACTGGCACAGTGGGGCATGTAACTGGCACTGTGGACAATGTATCTGGCACTATGGGGCATGTATCTGGCACTGTGGGGCATGTAACTGGCCCTGTGGGGCATGTAACTGGCACTGTGGGGCATGTAACTGGCACTGTGGGTCATGTATCTGGCACTGTGGGGCATTGTAACTGGCACTGTGGGGCATGTATCTGGCACTGTGGGGCATGTATCTGGCACTGCATTGTAACTGGCACTGTGGGGCATTGTAACTGGCACTGTGGGGCATGTAACTGGCACTGTGGGGCAATGTAACTGGCACTGTGGGGCAAGTATCTGGCACTGTAGTGCATTTTCAGTGGTCACACCCCTTCTGGTGCGTGGCCACTCCCATTTTTTCAGCGCGCGCACAAACTCCGTTTGGTGGTTTTATTTATTTTACATTTTTTCAGGGGTGTGTGGGGGGGGGGCGCCACTCTTCGTCTTGCTCCGAAAACCCTAGTTACGCCTCTGATAACTACACAGTAAAAAATACACTGGTAATGGCGGTAGACATTTTAACATTCATTAACAAGAGTTAAAGTTTATAGTAGTAATCTCCTTCTTGGTTCCATGTTTCTATATGAGCCATCATAAATATCCTTTTCAGTGAACACCATGCTCCCAATTTCCAGCTACAGTAATATACAAATTAGTTTACTTACAATATGTTAAAAGCAGAAAATGCTCTTGCTTCACTCATTGGGGCCTATTTATTAAAACAAATGGGCGTTATGATTTTGGTATCAGAGCAATTTCACAAATTTCCAAATTCTGGAGATAACAGAGATCTCTTCTGAGCAATCTCCTCACTAAGGGCCCAATTCAGGTTGGATCGCAGCGTGCTGGATTCCTGCAGTGGCAGCAATCATAGTCTGAAGCCCTTTGGGGAGTGCGAAAGCATCTCAGGGCTGCGACCGCCTTTGCCTGAGTGACAGGGGGCGTGCCAACGGCATTAGAATGCTGATGGTGGGGCGCGGTCCGGACAACGCAGGTGTGTCCGGACCGTTGCGGGGGCGGGTCACGTCGGCTGCGTGATATCATACGCAGCCGCTCAGCTGCGACCTGGGACGCAGAGGTAGCTACTCGGCAGGTGCAAAAGCATCACCGCCGCGAGATGCTTTCGCACCAGTTTAGGGCCAGACATGTGGCCGGACTAGCCCTGTGCTGGGTGTCCCCCCACTTGTCTGAGTAACTGATCGTAGATGTGCTACATTTAGCACATCTACGATCAGATCTGAATGACCCTCATTGTCATTCTACTAATTACTGTAGATCGATGTGACATCAGTTATTTATATAAAGAGGTTTGTCTAAGAAGCATTCAGTGAATAAAATGCAGCCTCCAGCCATCAGCAGCAGCTTGCAAGTTGCACCAGTGATCAAGAACCTGCAATTCATCCCACTACAAACAGGCACTTTTACACCCTTTTGGTGCCCATCTTGGATGCATTTCACATTGACACCCACTTACTGTCTTGGCCATGTCTGCATACTCCCTCCAACCTTGGTGCTGGTCGTCTTGGTGCAAAGAGTTGTAAGAGGTAAATGCAGCTAAGAGATGATCGCAGCAGAAAGCTTGTAAGCAGTTGGGCAAAACCATGTGCACTGCAGGGAGGGGGGGGCAGATATAACATGTGCAGAGAGAGTTAGATTTGGGTGGGTTATTATGTTTCTGTGCAGGGTAAATACTGGCTGCTTTACTTTTAAACTGCAATTTAGATTTCAGTTTAAACACACCCCACCCAAAATCTAACTCTCTCTGCACATATGAAATCTGCTCAGAATTACTTTGTATGCGTACTTAAAAAAAGAAAGATACAACTTCCATTTACAACCAACTCTGATGTCCTATATTTGTCATTTGCATTTTGTAGAATCCATATTCTATAAATAAAGTTTGGTCGGTAAAAGTCAATTGTGCCCTACCCTTTTGTTTGGTTGGCCAAGTAATATCGATAGAACAAGAAAACTACAGCTGGAATTCAACAATTAATCTTGATTTAGTATGCCTTAATCAATTTTAGTATGCTTGGTTCATTTTTTAACATCCCGGCCTTCTCCCAAGCAATATTGGTCATGTATATATCCGATCAGCTGCTCTGCCTTTCTACCTATAGCAATAAAGATCTTGAGGAGGCAATGTTTTATCCCTATGCTCCTGTGGCATTACTTAGTTTACAAAGAACACAACCACTTATTCTTCAGGCATTCTTATAATGGGTACTGTCAAAAAATGTTACCACCACTAACCACATTCGTATTTGTGGCAAACGCAATGTGACCGCAATTTAGGCAACAGGACCTCTGTGCATGCGAAAGTCCCGTCCTGTGCATGCGCCCGCAGTTAATGCAGTCCGGCCGCATTAACTGCAAATGTGTCTGCCTGATTGACAGGCAAAGGTGTTCACGGGGCATGCAGGGGACAGCGACAGAGCGTTTTCCGGGTGGCTGCGTGTCATCACACTCAGGCACTCCGATGGAAAAAATGTCTGTGACGGCAGGAGGCATCCACAGTTTCTGCGACCACGCTGTAATTTGCGGCGCAATCACAGTTACAGAGTGATTGCAGTGGGTGGGCGGTGGTTAGCATGCTAGGCGGTCTTGCTCTGTGATAGGCGGCCCCCAGCATACGATCAAAAGGATTGAAGATTCTGCTAAAAAACAGAAACTGCATTCCTTTCTGAATTAGGACCTTGGTGCAAACCAGACTTTCTCCGTTCCTTCCAAGATGCACAGAAATATAAAGGTATCAATGTTATTTTCATGAAATTTTTGACACTGGTGTAGGCTTACCATACTATCCCTTTACACTGGGACACTAATGAATTACACAAGTTATGTGTCTGGCTGACTTAAAGCCTGCATTTCACCTGGATTTAATCAGACACAGAACCTGCATAATCCATGAGCGTTCCATTTTGCATAGATGGTATGGTAAGTCTACCCTAGTGGCACTCCTATGTCTTTTCCATCAATTAATGAAAAAGTATGACCTTCCATCAAGGCACTTTCTGTTTATGTATCCTCGGGATTTGGCCCGTGCTATTTCCAAAATGCCTTGTACGCAAAGCTCTTTAACTTACTGACCCTGATACCCTTGACTCACTGTTATGCTTGTTTAAAGCATCCACTTATCGTAATAGATATCTATATCCTCGGCTTGAAATGGGAGACCCTGTGCAATTATGGTCAAACACAACAACTTAAATGGTCTCATGACCTATCTGACATTCAGGACTTGCAAACAATAGTCTCCTCTACTGATAATCGTATTAAGGGCAGAATTTACTACGCATTGCATCATGGATGCGATACATCCCACCACTTGTCGGGTACATACCAGGCAGGGCTTAAAGTGGTCTTGGAGAGGTGGGGGAACTCACCTCACCCGCAATACCGCAGAAAGGGGTGTGGCCTCACAAGGAAGGGGCGTGGCCACACAAAAGTACCACCAATTCAAAATAATGCTTCACAGTAGCACAATCTTATTCACATTGCCCGCCCCACATACTAGTGCCCTTTACACACACAATGCCCACAATAGCAGAGTCCCCCTTTTACACAGTACGGGAGGCGGAGCCCCCTTCTACACAGTACGGCAGACAGCGTCCCCTTTTACACAGTACCACAGGTAGAGCCCCTTCCAGGGGCAAACGCAGGATTTTATGAGGGGTTTTTCTATGTATATATATATATATATATATATACACACACTCAGAGTCTTGAAAGTGCAAAAACAGACAAAAAGAGTAACATGGCAAGAGAGGGTGAGAGAGACATGGAGATAGAGACATTGCAAGAGAGAGAGAGAGACATGGCAAAAGAGAGAGATGAGGGGTAGACATGGCACAATAGAGTGACATGGAGAGAGAGAGAGATATGGAGAGAGAGAGAATATAAGCAGCAGAAAGACTGGGCACCCAGAGCTGTGAATTGTGGCAGCAGTTACCTGGAGGTCTTCATGAGGAGGGCGAGTTGACTCTCCTACCAGACGCCCAGGGGTGTGCCATGGTTAGGATAGGGCCTCGGACCGTCATTCACTTGCAGACAGCGTTCCGGTGGAGGTGGGGAGGGCATTACAGGCCGCGGGTCACTAAGCTTAGGGGTGGGGTGGAATTTAAGCTGCTGCGCTGGCAGGGAGATGGGGAGTGGGCACGGGCATTACTGGCCGCTGCTCAGCCTCACAGTTAACAGTTAACTCCGGCAGCTGCGGGGGGATCGGGCTCAGTCACACTCCGGCGGCTGTGGCAGCGGCAGAGGGGGGGAGAGAGGGCACTTTGAACCTGGCACCGGCTGTGCGCCATTCATGGCTCCTGGACCGTCAGCTAATGAGAAGCTGCCACTTGGCAGCTTCTCATTGGCTGGCGGTCTGCGAGCCTTGATTGGCTCACGCCAGATTTTAAAAAAGCCTTATCTACTTCTAATTGGTGCTGCAGCCAGTCCGCGAGCCGTGATTGGCTGACGGCCGCTGCCACCTTTACAATGGAACAGGGACATGATTCTGTGGCCGGGCGGAGGCGGAACTGGTTCCGCCTGCAATTAGAGGTGACGGAACGCAGTTCCATCCCGTTCCGGCCCACTTTAACCACTGATACCAGGGATAATAATGCTGGTCTGTACATAGAAACACGATTAATCACAAATAGCAGCTCTCCCGATTAGGGCTGTACTTAGAGCTGTTTATGACCCAGGAGTCCTTCTGCGCATACGCAGTATACTGCGCACGCCACAGTAGACACTAGGAGGATCCCATTGGATCCCTCTCAGGAAGAATGCATATTGAAACCCATAGGCTTCTATTTGATGACACCATCTACAGATGGTCCAAGCTCTGACATATATTGTATTTCGGAGCTTGGTACATATGGAAATGCGGGCAAAATTCTCTGTCTCCCTTGTATGTAGCAAGTTACTAAAAATAAATTACCCAAAACAAGTAATAAGTAACAAAATGAATATAATTCCTTTTTTAAATTGTTATTTAGTGTACCCAAAGTACTTTAAGCTGTAAAGCATATATTAAAACCATTGTATTGTATTGTTTTCTACAACAAGCTGTGATTTGTGGAGACAAATGTATATATAGTTATATTATAGATATAATTGGAATTTTAAATGGTCTTTACTAAGAAAAACAAAGTTATATACACACCCAATAAAACAGCAAAATAAGTTTATTTTATTAGGTTTATTTTATTAGGTTTGGTGTGTTGTACAGGCTTTGGCTGCTAGCTACGGATGTTGTGGGAGCCAGAGAGTGGGGGCGAGCGGGTACTACTTACCAAGGCCTGGGCCGGCTGGAAAGGCATGGGTCAGTAGCACTTCGTGCATGGAGAGGGAGGAGGATGCTGCTGCTTAGAGGCAGCAGTCTCCCTCCCAAGCCCAGCACATGCTGCAGTGTGCTGGTCTGCGGAGCATCCAGGGAGGCTACTGCCACTGATTAGCGGCAGTCTTCCCTCTATCTCTGCAAGTGTTATGGGGGCTGATTGCACTAATCGCCCACCATGAATCTGCCATCCGGATGATGGGGATAAATATGCCTTCCTTCCCAGCACACAATGCAGTGCATCGTAATTAAAAAAAAAATGGGGGGATGAGAAGTTAACATGCCTCCCTGATTTGGCCACATTCCCGAATACCATGGCCTGTCGCTGCTCGCAATGGCCCTGGGAGCAGGTAATGTTTCACAATGCAGCTCTCTGTCCAACATACTGTAATTAGGACTTCAGTTTGTTCCCTAATTGATTAATGTCATGCAACTACCAATTAATCATTGTGGCCATTTTGGTTTGTGTACATTGTGAGGTGTTAGTGGCTTGAGATATTTTCCTTAGTTTAGAGGATATTGTAGAAATTGTTACTTTAACCCCTCGAATATTGAACATACATGTGGAACTCCTCTAGTGAGTCCGACATGGCATCAATGCTTGGCTGAGTTTATATTCTGGAGGGCAACTGCTGTTAGGAGTTGAGTATAAAGTTGAGTGGTGTCTCCTGTGCACACTCTGCTGGATCAACAACAATCAGGATGATCTGCTCATCTTTGGCTGGTGGCATCTTTTTATGGTTAGTGCAACTGTGGTAAAGCAGATGGCATCATATAGTACTAGACTACACATTAATATTACTATTAATTATATTATCAATTGCTAATCTAACAAAACCTACCATATTCCACATAAAATATACTGCAAACATTATTGTGAGGATTGTCAATGTAAAATTAATATCAAAATAGCCTATTATTATTGTGTAGGAAAACTATTTATATGGTAGTATTACAGTGCATCCAGAAAGTATTCACAGCGCTTCACTTTTTCCACATTTTGTTATGTTACAACCTTATTTCAAAATGGAATAAAATCATTTTTCCCTCAAAATTCTACACACAATACCCAATAATGACAATGTGAAAAAAGATATTTTGTGATTTTTGCAGATCTATTTAAAATAAAAAACTAAGAAATCACATGTACGTAAGCATTCACAGCCTTTGCCATGAAATTCAAAATTGAGCTCAATTACATCCTATTTCCACTGATCATCCTTGAGATGTTCCTACAGCTTAATTGGAGTCCACCTGTGGTAAATTCAGTTTATTGGACATGATTTGGAAAGGCACACACCTGTCTATATAAGGTCCCACACTTGACAGTGCATGTCTGAGCACAAACCAAGCATGAAGTCAAAGGAATTGTCTGTAGACCTCCAAGAGAGGATTGTCTCGAGGCACAAATCTGGGAAAGGGTACAGAACAATATCTGCTGCTTTGAAGGTCCCAATGAGCACATGGGCCTCCATCATACGTAAATGGAAGAAGTTTGGAACCACCAGGACTCTTCCTAGAGCTAGCCGGCCACCTAAACTGAGCGAGCAGGTGAGAAGGGCCCTAGTCAGGGAGTTGACCAAGAACCCGATGGTCACTCTGCTAGAGCTACAGCATTCCTCTGTGGAGAGTGGAGAACATTCCAGAAAGACAACCATCTCAGCATCAATCCACCAATCAGGCCTGTATGGTAGAGTGGCCAGACGGAAGCCACTCCTTAGTAAAAAGCACATGGCAGCCCACCTGGAGTCTACCAAAATGCACCTGAGGGACTCTCAGACCATGAGAAACAAAATATTCTGGTCTGATGAGACAAATATTGAACTCTTTGGCGTGAATTCCAGGCGTCATGTTTGGAGGAAACCAGGCACCGCTCATCACCTGGCCAATACCATCCCTACAGTGAAGCATGCTGGTGGTAGCATCAAGCTGTGGGGATGTTTTTAATCGGCAGGAACTGGGAGACTAGTCAGGATACAGGGAAAGATGAATGCAGCAAAGTACAGAGACATCCTGGATGAAAACCTGCTCCAGAGCGCTCTTGACGTCAGACTGGGGCAACAGTTCATCTTTCAGCAGGAGAACGACCCTAAGCACACAGCCAAGATATCAAAGGAGTGGCTTCAGGACAACTCTGTGAATGTCCTTGAGTGGCCCAGCCAGAGCCTCGATTTGAATCCAATTGAACATCTCTGGAGAGATCTGAAAATGGCTGTGCACCGACGCTTCCCATTCAACCTGAAGGAGCTTGAGAGGTGCTGCAAAGTTGAATGGGTGAAACTGCCCAATGATAGGTGTGCCAAGCTTGTGGCATCATATTCAAAAAGACTTAAGGCTGTAATTGCTACCAAAGGTGCATCAACAAATTATTGAGCAAAGGCTGTGAATACTTATGTACAAGTGATTTCTTAGTTTTTTATTTTTATTAAATCACATTGTCATTATTGGGTATTGTGTGTAGGATTTTGAGGAAAAAAATTAATTTATTCCATTTTGGAATAAGGCTGTAGCATAACAAACTGTGGAAAAAGTGAAACACTGTGAATACTTTCCGGATGCACTGTATATACAGGGGAAGCTATATGCAATCTAATATATTGCTACAATTTAAGGGGTGATAAATAATGAAAATTTAAAGACAGAGCAAACAGACAAACAAACAAACAAACAAACAAACCAACCACACCACTCCCACACCACTCACACCTATAAGATAGAACAGACTAACAAAGAAGAATGACAAGGATGAAAATTGAGATAGTAGAAAATACTAGACAATGGGGGTCATTCCGAGTTGTTCGCTCGTTGCCAATTTTCGCAACGGAGCGATTAGGGCGAAAATGCGCATGCGCATGGTACACAGTGCGCATGCGCTAAGTATTTTAGCACAAAACTTAGTAGATTTACTAACGTCCGAACAAAGAATTTTCATAGTTGAAGTGATCGGAGTGTGATTGACAGGAAGTGGGTGTTTCTGGGCGGAAACTGACCGTTTTCTGGGAGTGTGCGGAAAAACGCAGGCGTGCCAGGAAAAAATGCGGGAGTGTCTGGAGAAATGGGGGAGTGGCTGACTGAATGCAGGGCGTGTTTGTGACGTCAAACCAGGAACGAAACAGCCTGAGCTGATCGCAGTGTAGGAGTAAGTCTCGAGCTACTCAGAAACTGCTAAGAATTATTTATTCGCAATTCTGCTACTCTTTCGTTTGCACTTCTGCTAAGCTAAGATACACTCCCAGAGGGCGGCGGCCTAGCATGTGCAATGCTGCTAAAATCTGCTAGCGAGCGAACAACTCTGAATGACCCCCAATATACAGAAAGTCACATGACAGTTTAATCAGAAATCACATCTTAAACAGCAGCACAAGAGGTAACACTCCAACAAGGGGACTAATTCAGCAGGGATGTATCTAGGGGTCTGAGCGCCCCTGGCAAAGTAAGGAACTGGCACCCCCCCACCTCCGCCACCCAGGGACACAGAGGGGGGAGTTACAAATAGGCTGAGGTCAGGGACACTGAGGGAGAATTACAGGGAGGGTGTGGACAGGGACACTGAGGGGGAATTACAGGAAGGGTGTGACAGGGACACTGAGGGGGAATTACAGGAGTGGGCGGGCAGGAACACTGAGGGGGAATTACAGGAGTGTGCAGACAGGGACACTGAGGGGGAATTACAGGGAGGGTATGGGCAGGGACACTGAGGGAGAATTACAGGGAGGGTGTGGACAGGGACACTGAGGGGGAATTACAGGGAGGGTGTGACAGGGACACTGAGGGGGAATTACAGGAGTGGGCTGGCAGGAACACTGAGGGGGAATTACAGGAGTGTGCGGATAGGGACACTGAGGGGGAATTAAGGGGAGGGTACGGCCAGGGACACTGAGGTGGAATTACAGGGAGGTTGTGGGCAGGGACACTGAGGGGGAATTACAGGGAGGGTTCAGGTAGGGAAAATGAGAGGCAGGGCCTACAGGGAGGTTGAGGTCAAGGACACTGAGGGACAATTACAGGGAGGGTGCAAGAAGGGACACTGAGAGGGAATTACCGGAGTGTGCGGGCAGGAACACTGAGGGGGGATTCACAGGTAGGCTGAGGTCAGAAACACTGAGGGAGAATTACAGGGAGCGTGCAGACAGGGACACTGAGAAGGAATTACGAGGAGAGTGCGGGCAGGGACACTGAGATGGAATTACGGGGAGGGTGCAGGCAGGTAGACTGAGGGGGAAATATGAGGAGTGTGCAGGCAGGGACAGTGAGGGGGAATTACGGTTAGGGTGCGGGTAGAGACACTGAGAGGGAATTACAGGAGTGTATGGCCAGGGTCACTAAGGCGGCAGTTACAGGGATGGTGCAGGCAGGGACACTGAGGGTTAATTACAAGAATGGTGTGGACAGGGACACCGAGTGGATATATGCACACATACATACAGTTAAAAACCCCTCTCTAGGTGTGATGGCACTACATGTCCCAACAAATCCAGTTGACAAGGTGTGCTGGGACTTGTAGTCTTAACACAGCTGAACAGGTAGTGACTGGTCTAGATGCCTCTCTGCACAGAGCTCTTTGTAAGCTGTGATCCAGACTGCCAGGATAGACCATGCAGTGCAGCTACGGTACCGCAGAAAATGTACAGGTATGCTCATGCTGCACTGCAGACTGGTGCTGATTGTAGTGGCTGGTGACAGATCGCGTGGGACCAATGAGAAGGGGAGCGGATGAGGAAGAGGAGGTGTCTCGCCCCTCCCTATACCTGGAAGTGCCCCGATTCCTGGCTATATTCACCATCATTGTGACTGTAGTCACAGAGAGTGTCAGAGTGCAATACGCTTCTGAGAGTTCGGCAGTGGATAAGCACTGCTAAGGTATGTACTCAGTGAGTACTATGTCATTCTACCCCCTGGCGTGGGTGGCACTTCCGGGCAGCGCCCTTCCCCCCCCCCCCTTGGCCGGCGCCCCTGGCGAGTGCCATCCTGGCCAATAGGAAGATACACCCCTGTAATTCAGATCTCATCGCAGCAACAAATTTGTTAGTTAATGGGCAAAACCATGCGGTTAATTCAGACCTGATCGCTGCTGTGCGTTTTCGCACAGCAGGTGATCAGGTCGAAACTGTGCATGCATATGCACCGCAATGAACAGGCGCATTGCACGGGTACAAAGCGGATCACCGCGCAGCGATAGGTTTGTGTGACGGATCCATTCGCAAGGAGAATGACAGGAGTGTTTGTGGGTGTCAAGTCAACTGACTGTTTTCAGTGTCTGGAAAAATGCAGGCTTGTCCAGTTTGCAGGGAGGGTTCCTGACATCAATTCCGGTCCCGGACAGGCTGATGTTATCGCAGTGGCTGAGTAAGTCCTGGGCTGCGCAGAGACTGCACAAAATCTGTTTGTACAGCTCTGCTACACATGCGTCTGCACACTTGCACAGCTAAAATACACTCCCCCTGTAGGCGGCGACTATCAGATTAAAGCAGTGCAAAAATCGATTGCTAGCGATCAGGTCCTATGTGCACTGCAGGTGAGGCAGATATAACATGTGCAAAGAGAGTTAGATTTGGGTGGGTTATATTGTTTCTGTGCAGGGTAAATACTGGCTGCTTTATTTTTACACTGCAATTTAGATTTCAGTTTGAACACACCCCACCCAAATCTAAAGGGCCCCATACACTAGAACGATAATGCCCAATTTCATTCAATTTCGGGCATTCGGGCCAATATATCGTGTGAAATCGAGCATTTTGAAAGTGTTTCCGATCCGATCCGATGCACGTTCCTGTGAGGGTCGGATCGGCTCCCCTAGATAGTTAGTGCTGCACTCATGATATGTCGGTTCCCGCAGGCATGGCTGGGATCTCATACGATATATCGCATGCAAAATGTACCAAATCGTATGGAATCGTATGGAACCACTCCTGGGAGAGTTCAAGTGAAATCGCCTCCGACTTCAGCCTCAGGACATATCGTTGTAGTGTATGGGGCCCTTTACTCTCTCTGCACATGTTATATCTGCCCCTGCAGTGCACATGGTTTTGCACATTAGCTAACAAATTTGCTGCTTCGATCATATCTGAATTAGCCCCAACAAACACACCAACAAACCTAGCTGCTACAAATACCCTCAGTGAGAAATCTAGCAAACCAGGCTTCTATATGGCTCTTGATGTCAAAGTCACACAACCTGTAACAGCCAATGCTTACAACAGAGAGAGCTACAACATGCCCAATGTACTGAAACTTGGTGTGCTATTAGTGAGATTCAAGCTCATGACCAGTTGATGGAAGTTGCCATGTAATTACAATTAGACTATCACAGTCACAGGCTGCTTATAGCTTGTAAGTTTACAGACAAACTCATTGAAATCTTGCCATGAGTGAAGAAAACTTGGAATCTATTACATTTGCCACTATATGCCAATTCAGGTTAATGTACAGTAAGAACTAGAAATTAGTTGTTTGGATTTTGAGAAATTGGAAAACATCGGAACTTGAAGTTCTGAGGTGTACCGAATCTCAGCTCTGGTCCTCCGCCAAGTTCAGTTCTCAAAATGAGGCAAAATGTAATTTTAACTAGAGATGAGCGGGTTCGGTTCCTCGAGATCCAAACCCCCCCGAACTTCACGTGGTTTACACGGGTCCGAGCCAGCCGCGGATCTTCCCGCTTTGCTCGGTTAACACGAACGCGCCTGAAAGTCATCATCCCGCTGTCATATTCTCGCGAGATTCGTATTGCATATAAAGAGCCACGCGTCGCCACCATTTTCACTCATGCATTGGAGATGATAGAGAGAGGACGTGGCTGCGTTCTATCAGTTTCTGTGTTCAGTGTGCTGCAAATATCTGTGCACAGTGTGCTGCAAATATCTGTGCACAGTGTGCTGCAAATATCTGTGCTCAGTGTGCTGCAAATATCTACGTTCTCTGCCTAAAAACACTCCATATCTGTGCTGCATTGTAGTTGTGCTCAGTATATAGTAGGAGGACAGTGCAGAATTTTGCTGACCACCAGTATATATATATATATACAACAAAAGAAGAAAGAGACAAGCGCTCATGGGTTCATATTATGTCAATAAACATGTACAGAGCCGGTAATTGTATTCAAAATTTATTGATACTAAAAATAACATCAAAATTATTGTATCTTAAAATAATAAATTGCACTTTATATAATAAATATTTAGTTGCTGGCCAGCAGTTTCATTAAGGCAATAGTAAAAATTCAGCTGTCCTCTATGAGGAATCTTGAACTTCAGAAGCTGCACTGTTACAATGTAAGCGTTTGAGACTTATACCCCTTTTCCACTAGCTCAAAAAACACGGGTAAATGCACGGGGGCGCGCATTTACCCGTGTTTTTTGCAAGTGGAAAAGGGTAAACACGGATCAAGTGACCCGTGAATCCTACCCGGCTATTTACCTGGGTAGGACACGGGACTGATCCGGGTAGGGTTGTAGTGTAAACGGGAGCCGTGTCGATGCGACACGGCTCCCATTTACACTGTATAGAAGGGCGGCGCTGGGAGATCATGTGATCTCCCTGCGCCGCCCCTGCCGCGTCACTAGAAGCGTCACCAACCCGGCATATGCCGGGTTGTGACTGCTGATGGGAAAGGGGCCGAGCACGGGTCGCAGCAGGGGGCAGCTCCCGTGTCAGGCTCCCGGCTGCGACCCGTGCTCGTAAGTGGAAAAGGGGTATCAGTCAGTGAAGTAACTGTTGCACGTGAGGAGTAAAGAGATGTGATGGCTGTAAATATTGAAATGTCCAATACCTCCTTTCAAGATACAGCGGTGTGGTCCTGCCCCCGGTGCCGAGCGTCCTCGGCAGATAGAAAGTTTGTCCACGGGGGTTGCCTTGAATTTTCACCGTCTGTAGGAGCAAGTTATTCCGCAGGAGGAAAAATGGAGACGGACCTTTTATGCTGGTGCTGAATCCGTCACAGGATGTCACGGCTCGTAGCGGGATGGACAGATTGCAAAGTCCTGATGGTACTCCCGCTCTGTTGAGCCGCACACCTCCGTATACCTCCGTGCTTGCCAAGAGCACTGCTGCAGCTGCGAATGAAAAGGGTGGAGCCTGACGCGTTTCATCACGGAAGCACGTGACTTTTTCAAAGTGAACTTTGAAAAAGTCACGTGCTTCCGTGACGAAACGCGTCAGACTCCACTCATTTCGTTCGCAGCTGCAGCAGTGCTCTTGGCAAGCACGGAGGTATACGGAGGTGTGCGGCTCAACAGAGCGGGAGTACCATCACGACTTTGCAATCTGTCCATCCCGCTACGAGCCGTGACATCCTGTGACGGATTCAGCACCAGCATAAAAGGTCCGTCTCCATTTTTCCTCCTGCGGAATAACTTGCTCCTACAGACGGTGAAAATTCAAGGCAACCCCCGTGGACAAACTTTCTATCTGCCGAGGACGCTCGGCACCGGGGGCAGGACCACACCGCTGTATCTTGAAAGGAGGTAATTGGACATTTCAATATTTACAGCCATCACATCTCTTTACTCCTCACGTGCAACAGTTACTTCACTGACTGATACCCCTTTTCCACTTACGAGCACGGGTCGCAGCCGGGAGCCTGACACGGGAGCTGCCCCCTGCTGCGACCCGTGCTCGGCCCCTTCCCCATCAGCAGTCACAACCCGGCATATGCCGGGTTGGTGACGCTTCTAGTGACGCGGCAGGGGCGGCGCAGGGAGATCACATGATCTCCCAGCGCCGCCCTTCTATACAGTGTAAATGGGAGCCGTGTCGCATCGACACGGCTCCCGTTTACACTACAACCCTACCCGGATCAGTCCCGTGTCCTACCCAGGTAAATAGCCGGGTAGGATTCACGGGTCACTTGATCCGTGTTTACCCTTTTCCACTTGCAAAAAACACGGGTAAATGCGCGCCCCCGTGCATTTACCCGTGTTTTTTGAGCTAGTGGAAAAGGGGTATAAGTCTCAAACGCTTACATTGTAACAGTGCAGCTTCTGAAGTTCAAGATTCCTCATAGAGGACAGCTGAATTTTTACTATTGCCTTAATGAAACTGCTGGCCAGCAACTAAATATTTATTATATAAAGTGCAATTTATTATTTTAAGATACAATAATTTTGATGTTATTTTTAGTATCAATAAATTTTGAATACAATTACCGGCTCTGTACATGTTTATTGACATAATATGAACCCATGAGCGCTTGTCTCTTTCTTCTTTTGTTGTATATTTATTTCCAGTCTTAGGGGTGTATACAGCCCCTGGAGTAAAGCGAACGTGGGCTCAATTATCGTCATTCAAAAGATTAATCTAATTGTTCAGATCTGACACAGGCGCTCCACATAATTATTTTTTTCTGTTGGTCTATATATATATATATATAGCAGTACGGTACAGTAGTCCATTGCTCTACCTCTGTGTCGTCAAGTATACTATCCATATCTGTGCTGCATTGTAGTTGTGCGCAGAATATAGTAGGAGGACAGTGCAGAATTTTGCTGACCACCAGTATATATATATATATATATATATATATATATATATGTAGCAGTATGGTACAGTAGTCCATTGCTCTACCTCTGTGTCGTCAAGTATACTATCCATATCTGTGCTGCATTGTAGTTGTGCGCAGTATATAGTAGGAGGACAGTGAAGAATTTTGCTGACCAAATTTTGCAGAATTTTGCTGACAGTGCAGTAGTCCATTGCTCTACCTCTGTGTCGTCATGTAAACGATCCATATCTGTGCTGCATTGTAGTTGTGTGCAGTACATAGTAGGAGGACAGTGAAGAATTTTGCTGACCACCAGTATATATATATATATATATATATAAAATATAGCAGTACGGTACAGTAGTCCATTGCTCTACCTCTGTGTCGTCAAGTATACTATCCATATCTGTGCTACATTGTAGTTGTGCGCAGTATATAGTAGGAGGACAGTGCAGAATTTTGCTGACCACCAGTATATATATATATATATATATATATATATATAACAGTACGGTACAGTAGTCCATTGCTCTACCTCTGTGTCATCAAGTATACAATCCATATCTGTGCTGCATTGTAGTTGTGCGCAGTACAGAGTAGGACAGTGCAGAATTTTGCTGACCACCAGCATATATATATATATATATATATATATATATATATATATATCTATAGCAGTATGGTACAGTAGTCCATTGCTATACCTCTGTGTCGTAAAGTATACTATCCATATCTGTGCTGCATTGTAGTTGTGCGCAGTATATAGTAGGAGGACAGTGCAGAATTTTGCTGACCACCAGTATATATTAGAGATGAGCGCCTGAAATTTTTCGGGTTTTGTGTTTTGGTTTTGGGTTCGGTTCCGCGGCCGTGTTTTGGGTTCGAACGCGTTTTGGCAAAACCTCACCGAATTATTTTTGTCGGATTCGGGTGTGTTTTGGATTCGGGTGTTTTTTTCCAAAAACACTAAAAAACAGCTTAAATCATAGAATTTGGGGGTCATTTTGATCCCAAAGTATTATTAACCTCAAAAACCATAATTTACACTCATTTTCAGTCTATTCTGAATACCTCACACCTCACAATATTATTTTTAGTCCTAAAATTTGCACCGAGGTCGCTGTGTGAGTAAGATAAGCGACCCTAGTGGCCGACACAAACACCGGGCCCATCTAGGAGTGGCACTGCAGTGTCACGCAGGATGTCCCTTCCAAAAAACCCTCCCCAAACAGCACATGACGCAAAGAAAAAAAGAGGCGCAATGAGGTAGCTGTGTGAGTAAGATTAGCGACCCTAGTGGCCGACACAAACACCGGGCCCATCTAGGAGTGGCACTGCAGTGTCACGCAGGATGGCCCTTCCAAAAAACCCTCCCCAAACAGCACATGACGCAAAGAAAAAAAGAGGCGCAATGAGGTAGCTGACTGTGTGAGTAAGATTAGCGACCCTAGTGGCCGACACAAACACCGGGCCCATCTAGGAGTGGCACTGCAGTGTCACGCAGGATGGCCCTTCCAAAAAACCCTCCCCAAACAGCACATGACGCAAAGAAAAAAAGAGGCGCAATGAGGTAGCTGACTGTGTGAGTAAGATTAGCGACCCTAGTGGCCGACACAAACACCGGGCCCATCTAGGAGTGGCACTGCAGTGTCACGCAGGATGTCCCTTCCAAAAAACCCTCCCCAAACAGCACATGACGCAAAGAAAAAAAGAGGCGCAATGAGGTAGCTGTGTGAGTAAGATTAGCGACCCTAGTGGCCGACACAAACACCGGGCCCATCTAGGAGTGGCACTGCAGTGTCACGCAGGATGTCCCTTCCAAAAAACCCTCCCCAAACAGCACATGACGCAAAGAAAAAAAGAGGCGCAATGAGGTAGCTGTGTGAGTAAGATTAGCGACCCTAGTGGCCGACACAAACACCGGGCCCATCTAGGAGTGGCACTGCAGTGTCACGCAGGATGGCCCTTCCAAAAAACCCTCCCCAAACAGCACATGACGCAAAGAAAAAAAGAGGCGCAATGAGGTAGCTGACTGTGTGAGTAAGATTAGCGACCCTAGTGGCCGACACAAACACCGGGCCCATCTAGGAGTGGCACTGCAGTGTCATGCAGGATGGCCCTTCCAAAAAACCCTCCCCAAACAGCACATGACGCAAAGAAAAAAAGAGGCGCAATGAGGTAGCTGTGTGAGTAAGATTAGCGACCCTAGTGGCCGACACAAACACCGGACCCATCTAGGAGTGGCACTGCAGTGTCACGCAGGATGTCCCTTCCAAAAAACCCTCCCCAAACAGCACATGACGCAAAGAAAAAAAGAGGCGCAATGAGGTAGCTGACTGTGTGAGTAAGATTAGCGACCCTAGTGGCCGACACAAACACCGGGCCCATTTAGGAGTGGCACTGCAGTGTCACGCAGGATGTCCCTTCCAAAAAACCCTCCCCAATCAGCACATGATGCAAAGAAAAAGAAAAGAAAAAAGAGGTGCAAGATGGAATTATCCTTGGGCCCTCCCACCCACCCTTATGTTGTATAAACAAAACAGGACATGCACACTTTAACCAACCCATCATTTCAGTGACAGGGTCTGCCACACGACTGTGACTGATATGACGGGTTGGTTTGGACCCCCCCCAAAAAAGAAGCAATTAATCTCTCCTTGCACAAACTGGCTCTACAGAGGCAAGATGTCCACCTCATCTTCACCCTCCGATATATCACCGTGTACATCCCCCTCCTCACAGATTATCAATTCGTCCCCACTGGAATCCACCATCTCAGCTCCCTGTGTACTTTGTGGAGGCAATTGCTGCTGGTCAATGTCTCCGCGGAGGAATTGATTATAATTCATTTTAATGAACATCATCTTCTCCACATTTTCTGGATGTAACCTCGTACGCCGATTGCTGACAAGGTGAGCGGCGGCACTAAACACTCTTTCGGAGTACACACTTGTGGGAGGGCAACTTAGGTAGAATAAAGCCAGTTTGTGCAAGGGCCTCCAAATTGCCTCTTTTTCCTGCCAGTATAAGTACGGACTGTGTGACGTGCCTACTTGGATGCGGTCACTCATATAATCCTCCACCATTCTATCAATGTTGAGAGAATCATATGCAGTGACAGTAGACGACATGTCCGTAATCGTTGTCAGGTCCTTCAGTCCGGACCAGATGTCAGCATCAGCAGTCGCTCCAGACTGCCCTGCATCACCGCCAGCGGGTGGGCTCGGAATTCTGAGCCTTTTCCTCGCACCCCCAGTTGCGGGAGAATGTGAAGGAGGAGATGTTGACAGGTCGCGTTCCGCTTGACTTGACAATTTTGTCACCAGCAGGTCTTTCAACCCCAGCAGACCTGTGTCTGCCGGAAAGAGAGATCCAAGGTAGGCTTTAAATCTAGGATCGAGCACGGTGGCCAAAATGTAGTGCTCTGATTTCAACAGATTGACCACCCGTGAATCCTTGTTAAGCGAATTAAGGGCTGCATCCACAAGTCCCACATGCCTAGCGGAATCGCTCCCTTTTAGCTCCTTCTTCAATGCCTCCAGCTTCTTCTGCAAAAGCCTGATGAGGGGAATGACCTGACTCAGGCTGGCAGTGTCTGAACTGACTTCACGTGTGGCAAGTTCAAAGGGCATCAGAACCTTGCACAACGTTGAAATCATTCTCCACTGCACTTGAGACAGGTGCATTCCACCTCCTATATCGTGCTCAATTGTATAGGCTTGAATGGCCTTTTGCTGCTCCTCCAACCTCTGAAGCATATAGAGGGTTGAATTCCACCTCGTTACCACTTCTTGCTTCAGATGATGGCAGGGCAGGTTCAGTAGTTTTTGGTGGTGCTCCAGTCTTCTGTACGTGGTGCCTGTACGCCGAAAGTGTCCCGCAATTTTTCTGGCCACCGACAGCATCTCTTGCACGCCCCTGTCGTTTTTAAAAAAATTCTGCACCACCAAATTCAAGGTATGTGCAAAACATGGGACGTGCTGGAATTTGCCCATATTTAATGCACACACAATATTGCTGGCGTTGTCCGATGCCACAAATCCACAGGAGAGTCCAATTGGGGTAAGCCATTCCGCGATGATCTTCCTCAGTTACCGTAAGAGGTTTTCAGCTGTGTGCGTATTCTGGAAAGCGGTGATACAAAGCGTAGCCTGCCTAGGAAAGAGTTGGCGTTTGCGAGATGCTGCTACTGGTGCCGCCGCTGCTGTTCTTGCGGCGGGAGTCCATACATCTACCCAGTGGGCTGTCACAGTCATATAGTCCTGACCCTGCCCTGCTCCACTTGTCCACATGTCCGTGGTTAAGTGGACATTGGGTACAACTGCATTTTTTAGGACACTGGTGAGTCTTTTTCTGACGTCCGTGTACATTCTCGGTATCGCCTGCCTAGAGAAGTGGAACCTAGATGGTATTTGGTAACGGGGGCACACTGCCTCAATAAATTGTCTAGTTCCCTGTGAACTAACGGCGGATACCGGACGCACGTCTAACACCAACATAGTTGTCAAGGACTCAGTTATCCGCTTTGCAGTAGGATGACTGCTGTGATATTTCATCTTCCTCGCAAAGGACTGTTGAACAGTCAATTGCTTACTGGAAGTAGTACAAGTGGGCTTACGACTTCCCCTCTGGGATGACCATCGACTCCCAGCGGCAACAACAGCAGCGCCAGCAGCAGTAGGCGTTACACGCAAGGATGCATCGGAGGAATCCCAGGCAGGAGAGGACTCGTCAGACTTGCCAGTGACATGGCCTGCAGGACTATTGGCATTCCTGGGGAAGGAGGAAATTGACACTGAGGGAGTTGGTGGGGTGGTTTGCGTGAGCTTGGTTACAAGAGGAAGGGATTTACTGGTCAGTGGACTGCTTCCGCTGTCACCCAAAGTTTTTGAACTTGTCACTGACTTATTATGAATGCGCTGCAGGTGACGTATAAGGGAGGATGTTCCGAGGTGGTTAACGTCCTTACCCCTACTTATTACAGCTTGACAAAGGGAACACACGGCTTGACACCTGTTGTCCGCATTTCTGGTGAAATACCTCCACACCGAAGAGCTGATTTTTTTGGTATTTTCACCTGGCATGTCAACGGCCATATTCCTCCCACGGACAACAGGTGTCTCCCCGGGTGCCTGACTTAAACAAACCACCTCACCATCAGAATCCTCCTGGTCAATTTCCTCCCCAGCGCCAGCAACACCCATATCCTCCTCATCCTGGTGTACTTCAACACTGACATCTTCAATCTGACTATCAGGAACTGGACTGCGGGTGCTCCTTCCAGCACTTGCAGGGGGCGTGCAAATGGTGGAAGGCGCATGCTCTTCACGTCCAGTGTTGGGAAGGTCAGGCATCGCAACCGACACAATTGGACTCTCCTTGTGGATTTGGGATTTCAAAGAACGCACAGTTCTTTGCGGTGCTTTTGCCAGCTTGAGTCTTTTCAGTTTTCTAGCGAGAGGCTGAGTGCTTCCATCCTCATGTGAAGCTGAACCACTAGCCATGAACATAGGCCAGGGCCTCAGCCGTTCCTTGCCACTCCGTGTGGTAAATGGCATATTGGCAAGTTTACGCTTCTCCTCCGACAATTTTATTTTAGGTTTTGGAGTCCTTTTTTTACTGATATTTGGTGTTTTGGTTTTGACATGCTCTGTACTATGCCATTGGGCATCGGCCTTGGCAGACGACGTTGCTGGCATTTCATCGTCTCGGCCATGACTAGTGGCAGCAGCTTCAGCACGAGGTGGAAGTGGATCTTGATCTTTCCCTAATTTTGGAACCTCAACATTTTTGTTCTCCATATTTTAATAGGCACAACTAAAAGGCACCTCAGGTAAACAATGCAGATGGATGGATTGGATACTAGTATACAATTATGGACGGGCTGCCGAGTGCCGACACAGAGGTAGCCACAGCCGTGAACTACCGCACTGTACTGTGTCTGCTGCTAATATATAGACTGGTTGATAAAGAGATAGTATACTCGTAACTAGTATGTATGTATAAAGAAAGAAAAAAAAACCACGGTTAGGTCACTGGTATATACAATTATGGACGGGCTGCCGAGTGCCGACACAGAGGTAGCCACAGCCGTGAACTACCGCACTGTACTGTGTCTGCTGCTAATATATAGACTGGTTGATAAAGAGATAGTATACTCGTAACTAGTATGTATGTATAAAGAAAGAAAAAAAAACCACGGTTAGGTGGTATATACAATTATGGACGGGCTGCCGAGTGCCGACACAGAGGTAGCCACAGCCGTGAACTACCGCACTGTACTGTGTCTGCTGCTAATATATAGACTGGTTGATAAAGAGATAGTATACTCGTAACTAGTATGTATGTATAAAGAAAGAAAAAAAAACCACGGTTAGGTCACTGGTATATACAATTATGGACGGGCTGCCGAGTGCCGACACAGAGGTAGCCACAGCCGTGAACTACCGCACTGTACTGTGTCTGCTGCTAATATATAGACTGGTTGATAAAGAGATAGTATACTCGTAACTAGTATGTATGTATAAAGAAAGAAAAAAAAACCACGGTTAGGTCACTGGTATATACAATTATGGACGGGCTGTCGAGTGCCGACACAGAGGTAGCCACAGCCGTGAACTACCGCACTGTACTGTGTCTGCTGCTAATATATAGACTGGTTGATAAAGAGATAGTATACTCGTAACTAGTATGTATGTATAAAGAAAGAAAAAAAAACCACGGTTAGGTCACTGGTATATACAATTATGGACGGGCTGCCGAGTGCCGACACAGAGGTAGCCACAGCCGTGAACTACCGCACTGTACTGTGTCTGCTGCTAATATATAGACTGGTTGATAAAGAGATAGTATACTCGTAACTAGTATGTATGTATAAAGAAAGAAAAAAAAACCACGGTTAGGTGGTATATACAATTATGGACGGGCTGCCGAGTGCCGACACAGAGGTAGCCACAGCCGTGAACTACCGCACTGTACTGTGTCTGCTGCTAATATATAGACTGGTTGATAAAGAGATAGTATACTCGTAACTAGTATGTATGTATAAAGAAAGAAAAAAAAACCACGGTTAGGTCACTGGTATATACAATTATGGACGGGCTGCCGAGTGCCGACACAGAGGTAGCCACAGCCGTGAACTACCGCACTGTACACTGGTTGATAAAGAGATAGTAGTATACTCGTAACAACTAGTATGACGACGGTATAAAGAATGAAAAAAAAACCACGGTTAGGTGGTATATAATACAATTATGGTTGGACGGACTGCCTGCCGAGTGCCGACACAGAGGTAGCCACAGCCGTGAACTACCGCACTGTACACTGGTTGATAAAGAGATAGTAGTATACTCGTAACAACTAGTATGACGACGGTATAAAGAATGAAAAAAAAACCACGGTTAGGTGGTATATAATACAATTATGGTTGGACGGACTGCCTGCCGAGTGCCGACACAGAGGTAGCCACAGCCGTGAACTACCGCACTGTACACTGGTTGATAAAGAGATAGTAGTATACTCATAACAACTAGTATGACGACGGTATAAAGAACGAAAAAAAAACCACGGTTAGGTGGTATATATTATAATACAATTATGGATGGACGGACTGCCTGCCGAGTTCCGACACAGAGGTAGCCACAGCCGTGAACTACCGCACTGTACACTGGTTGATAAAGAGATAGTAGTATACTCGTAACAACTAGTATGACGACGGTATAAAGAACGAAAAAAAAAACACGGTTAGGTGGTATATATTATAATACAATTATGGATGGACGGACGGACTGCCTGCCGAGTTCCGACACAGAGGTAGCCACAGCCGTGAACTACCGCACTGTACACTGGTTGATAAAGAGATAGTAGTATACTCGTAACAACTAGTATGACTATGACGACGGTATAAAGAAAGAAAAAAAAAACCACGGTTAGGTGGTATATAATACAATTATGGATGGACGGACTGCCTGCCGAGTGCCGACACAGAGGTAGCCACAGCCGTGAACTACCGCACTGTACTGTGTCTGCTGCTAATATAGACTGGTTGATAAAGAGATAGTATACAATACTACTAATATACTGGTGGTCAGGCACTGGTCACCACTAGTCACACTGGCAGTGGCACTCCTGCAGCAAAAGTGTGCACTGTTTAATTTTAATATAATATTATTTATCATGTACTCCTGGCTCCTGCTATAACAACCTGCAGTGCTCCCCAGTCTCCCCCACAATTATAAGCTTTACATACAATACATTGATGTGCAGCACACTGGGCTGAGCAGTGCACACAGACTGAGTCACTGTGTGACTGTGTATCGTTTTTTTCAGGCAGAGAACGGATATATTAAATAAAACAAACAACTGCACTGTCTCTGGTGGTCACTGGTCACTGTGGTCGTCAGTCACTAAACTCTGTCTGCACTCTGCACTCTCTTCTAATCTACAGTATCACAGCAATCTCTCTCTCTCTCTCTCTTCTAAATCTAATCTAAATGGAGAGGACGCCAGCCACGTCCTCTCCCTATCAATCTCAATGCACGTGTGAAAATGGCGGCGACGCGCGGCTCCTTATATAGAATCCGAGTCTCGCGAGAATCCGACAGCGTCATGATGACGTTCGGGCGCGCTCGGGTTAACCGAGCAAGGCGGGAAGATCCGAGTCGCTCGGACCCGTGAAAAAAAAAGTGAAGTTCGTGCGGGTTCGGATTCAAAGAAACCGAACCCGCTCATCTCTAGTATATATATATATATATATATATATATATAGCAGTACAGTACAGTAGTCCATTGCTCTACCTCTGTGTCGTCAAGTATACGATCCATATCTGTGCTGCATTGTAGTTGTGCGCAGTATATAGTAGGAGGACAGTGAAGAATTTTGCTGACCACCAGTATATATATATATATATATAATATAGCAGTATGGTACAGTAGTCCATTGCTCTACCTCTGTGTCGTCAAGTATACTATTCATATCTGTGCTGCATTGTAGTTGTGTGCAGTATATAGTAGGAGGACAGTGCAGAATTTTGCTGACCACCAGTATATATATATATACTGTACACTGCTCAAAAAAATAGAGGGAACACTAAAATAACACATCCTAGATCTGAATTAACAAAATATTCCTATTAAATACTTTGTTCTTTACATAGTTGAATGTGCTGACAACAAAATCACACATAAATTATCAATGGAAATCAAATTTATTAACCCATGGAGGTCTGGATTTGGAGTCACCCTCAATATTAAAGTGGAAAAACACACTACAGGCTGATCCAACTTTGATGTAATGTCCTTAAAACAAGTCAAAATGAGGCTCAGTAGTGTGTGTGGCCTCCACGTGCCTGTATGACCTTCCTACAACCCACACAAGTGGCTCAGGTAGTGCAGCTCATCCAGGATGGCACTTCAATGTGAGCTGTGGCAAGAAGGTTTGCTGTGTCTGTCAGCGTAGTGTCCAGAGCATGGAGGCGCTACCAGGAGACAGGCCAGTACATCAGGAGACGTGGAGGAGGCCGTAGGAGGGCAACAACCTAGCAGCAGGACCGCTACCTCCGCCTTTGTGCAAGGAGGAACAGGAGGAACACTGCAAGAGCCCTGCAAAATTACCTCCAGCAAGCAACAAATGTGCATGTGTCTACTCAAATGATCAGAAACAGACTCCATGAGGGTGGTATGAGGGCACGACGTCCACAGGTGGGGGTTGTGCTAACAGCCCAACACCGTGCAGGACGTTTGGAATTTGCCAGAGAACACCAAGATTGGAAAATTCGCCACTGGCGCCCTGTGCTCTTCACAGATGAAAGCAGGTTCTCACTGAGCACATGTGACAGACGTGACAGAGTCTGGAGACGCCAAAGAGAACGTTCTGCTGCCTGCAACATCCTCCAGCATGACTGGTTTGGCAGTGGGTCAGTAATAATAAAAAATTATTGAGCGCTTGTGTTTTTTTCAAAATAAACTGATATCAAAAAAATGGAAGATGAAAAATTTAAAAGTAAAAGGTAAAAAAAATATATAAATAAAATACAACATAAAATTAAATGTACATGGCACCTGTGGAGAAAATGTTTTGGTTAAAACTCAATGTTTACAGCTCCTTTTGGAGTGGGTTTGAAATTGGACAGTCCGGGAATGGCTCAGATGTGACTCGCCCTATCTTACCCTATTCGTACGGAGATGGTGTTGTTCCGTCCCTCCTGTGGCTCCACATGTGTGTTTCCGTCACGCTTCCGCTACAGGGAGCGGGGAACACTGGCTGGTGTGGAGTCTCTGATGTTTTGGCGCCGTTGTGCTCATTACCCCACACAGTGCATGTTTTGCAGGTCTCCTCACACAATCACTTGCGATTGTGTGAGGAGACCTGCAAAACATGCACTGTGTGGGGTAATGAGGACCGAGTTTGCAGACCTATGGTCTAGCCAGCTGTGTACCTGAGGACCACAGTGGATAGTCACTTCATCCTTGAAAAAGTACACCGAGTGTGTACGAAACGCGTTTGGAACGTGACTTGGACAGGACAGGAGAAACATCCTCCATCCAGGAGACCCGCACTTCCGGCTCGATTGTGCCACTAACAACTTCCGCTGGACGCAGCGGCACAACGGCGCCAAAATATCAGAGACTCCACACCAGCCAGTGTTCCCCACTCCCCGCAGCGGAAGCGTGATGGAAACACACATGTGGAGCCACAGGAGGGACGGAACAACACCATCTCCGTACGAATAGGGTAAGATAGGGCGAGTCACATCTGAGCCATTCCCTGACTGTCCAATTTCAAACCCACTCCAAAAGGAGCTGTATACATTGAGTTTAAACCAAAACATTTTCTCCACAGGTGCCATGTACATTTAATTTTATGTTTTATTTTATTAAATTTTTTTTTAACCTTTTACTTTTAAATTTTTCATCTTCCATTTTTTTGATATCAGTTTATTTTGAAAAAAACACAAGCGCTCAATCATTTTTTATTAAGCTATTTCAAAATTTTGAGCTGCTAAAACAATAAAGCGCGGACCATCAATCATTTTCCAGTGGTCAGTAATGGTGTGGGGTGGCATTTCTTTGGGGGGCCGCACAGCCCTCCATGTGCTTGCCAGAGGTAGCCTGACTGCCATTAGGTACCGAGGTGAGATCCTCAGACCCCTTGTGAGACCATATGCTGGTGCGGTTGGCCCTGGGTTCCTCCTAATGCAAGACAATGCTAGACCTCCTGTGGCTGGAGTGTGTCAGCAGTTCCTGCAAGACGAAGGCATTGATGCTATGGACTGGCTTGCCCGTTCCCCAGACCTCAATCCAATTGAGCACATCTGGGACATCATGTCTCGTTCCATCCACCAATGCCACGTTGCACCACAGACTGTTCAGGAGTTGGTGGATGCTTTAGTCCAGGTCTGGGAGGAGATCCCTCAGGAGACCATCCGCCACCTCATCAGGAGCATGCCCAGGCATTGTAGGGAGGTCATACAGGCACGTGGAGGCCACACACACTACTGAGCCTCATTTTGACTTGTTTTAAGGACATTACATCAAAGTTGGATCAGCCTGTAGTGTGTTTTTCCACTTTAATATTGAGGGTGACTCCAAATCCAGACCTCCATCGGTTAATACATTTGATTTCCATTGATAATTTATGTGTGATTTTGATGTCAGCACATTCAACTATGTAAAGAACAAAGTATTTAATAAGAATATTTCATTAATTCAGATCTAGGGTGTGTTATTTTAGTGTTCCCTTTATTTTTTTGAGCAGTGTATATAGCAGTATGGTACAGTAGTCCATTGCTATACCTCTGTGTCGTCAAGTATACTATCCATATCTGTGCTGCATTGTAGTTGTGCGCAGTATATAGTAGGAGGACAGTGCAGAATTTTGCTGACCACCAGTATATATATATATCACTGGCAAGTCTGACGAGTACTCTCCTTACTGGGATTCCTCTGATGGATCCTTGAGTGTAACGCCTACTGCTGCTGGCGCTGCTATTGTTGCTGCTGGGAGTCGATCGTCATCCCAGAGGGGAAGTCGGAAGACCACTTGTACTACTTTCAGTAAGCAATTGACTGTCCAACAGTCCTTTGCGAGGAAGATGAAATATCACAGCAGTCATCCTGTTGCAAAGCGGATAACTCAAGCCTTGGCAGCTGTGTTGGTGTTAGACGTGCATCCGGTATCCGCCGTTAGTTCACAGGCAATTAGAGAATTTCTTGAGGTAGTGTGTCCCCGGTACCAAATACCATCTAGGTTCCACTTCTCTAGGCAGGTGATACCGAGAATGTACACAGACGTCAGAAAAAGACTCACCAGTGTCCTAAAAAATGCAGTTGTACCCAGTGTCCACTTAACCACGGACATGTGGAAAAGTGGAGCAGGGCAGACTCAGGACTATATGACTGTGACAGCCCACTGGGTAGATGTATTGCCTCCCGCAGCAAGAACAGCAGCGGCGGCACCAGTAGCAGCATCTCGCAAACGCCAACTCGTTCCTAGGCAGGCTACGCTTTGTATCACCGCTTTCCATAAGAGGCACACAGCTGACAACCTCTTACGGAAACTGAGGAACATCATCGCAGATTGGCTTACCCCAATTGGACTCTCCTGGGGATTTGTGACATCAGACAACGCCACTAATATTGTGCGTTCATTACAATTGGGCAAATTCCAGCACGTCCCATGTTTTGCACATTCATTGATTTTGGTGGTGCAGAAATATTTAAAAAACGACAGGGGCATGCAAGAGATGCTATCGGTGGCCAGAAGAATTGCGGGCCACTTTCGGCATTCAGCCACCGCGTGCCGAAGACTGGAGCACCAGCAAACACTCCTGAACCTGCCCCGCCATCAGCTGAAGCAATGGGGGTCATTCCGAGTTGTTCGCTCGCAAGCTGCTTTTAGCAGCATTGCACACGCTAAGCCGCCGCCTACTGGGAGTAAATCTAGCTTATCAAAATTGCGAACAAAAGATTCGCAGAATTGCGAATAGACACTTCTTAGCAGTTTCTGAGTAGCTCCAGACTTACTCGGCATCTGCGATCAGTTCAGTGCTTGTCGTTCCTGGTTTGACGTCACAAACACACCCAGCGTTCGCCCAGACACTCCTCCGTTTCTCCAGCCACTCCCGCATTTTTCCCAGAAACGGTAGCGTTTTTTCACACACACCCATAAAACGGCCAGTTTCCGCCCAGAAACACCCACTTCCTGTCAATCACATAACGATCACCAGAACGAAGAAAAAACCTCGTTATGCCGTGAGTAAAATTCCTAACTGCATAGCAAATTTACTTGGCGCAGTCGCACTGCGGACATTGCGCATGCGCATTAGCGACTAATCGCTCCATTGCGAGAAAAAAATAACGAGCGAACAACTCGGAATGACCCCCTATAGGTGGTAACGAGGTGGAATTCAACCCTCTATATGCTTCAGAGGATGGTGGAGCAGCAAAAGGCCATTCAAGCCTATACATCTGCCTACGATATAGGCAAAGGAGGGGGAATGCACCTGACTCAAGTGCAGTGGAGAATGATTTCAACGTTGTGCAAGGTTCTGCAACCCTTTGAACTTGCCACACGTGAAGTCAGTTCAGACACTGCCAGCCTGAGTCAGGTCATTCCCCTCATCAGGCTTTTGCAGAAGCAGCTGTAGAGATTGAAGGAGGAGCTAAAACGGAGCGATTCTGCTAGGCATCTGGGACTTGTGGATGGAGCCCTTCATTCGCTTAACCAGGATTCACGGGTGGTCAATCTGCTGAAATCAGAGTTCTACATTTTGGCCACCGTGCTCGATCCTAGGTTTAAAGCCTATGTTGTATCTTTCTTTCTGGCAGACACAAGTCTGCAGATGTTCAAAGACCTGCTGGTGAGACACTTGTCAAGTCAAGCGGAACGTGACCCGCCAACAGCTCCTTCTTCATTTTCTCCCGCCACTGGAGCTGCCAGGAAAAGGATCAGATTTCCAAAACCACCCGCTGGCGGTGATGCAGGGCAGTCAGGAGCAAGTGCTGACATCTGGTCCGGACTGAAGGACCTGCCAACAATTACTGACATGTCGTCTGCTGTCACTGCATATGATTCTGTCACCATTGAAAGAATGGTGGAGGATTATATGAGTGACAGCATCCAAGTAGGCACGTCAGACAGTCTACGTATACTGGCAGGAAAAAGAGGCAATTTGGAGGCCCTTGCACAAAATGGCTTTATTTTACCTAAGTTGCCCCCCCCCCCCCCCCCCTCCCCCCTCCAGTGTGTACTCCGAAAGAGTGTTTAGTGCAGCCGGTAACTTTGTCAGCGATCGGCGTACGAGGTTACTTCCACAAAATGTGGAGAAGATGATGTTCATCAAAATGAATTATAATCAATTCCTCCGTGGAGACATTCACCAGCAATTGCCTCCAGAAAGTACAATATCAAGCCTTTAGATTGCCACAAATAATAAACACCATTATCCCAATTTCAGTGTAGCGTCATTTGGGCTCATTTAAAGCTAAAATGATTGCTGGCAGTGAAGTGATCAGTAATCTCTTATCAGGGAGTACCTATATACCTAAAGGCTTGATATTGTCAGAGCCTAGTCTCTGAACTAACAACAGCCGTTTCTCTTTAAGTGGATACATTTGTATCCCTATGCCCTCATGTTTCTATTGCAGTGGATACAATATGGCTTATGAAACTTAGGAAGACACACAGGTGCTATTGAGATCTCATGATAGAGTCTGTACATTCACTCTGAGAAATAGTGTAAATACAACACACATTTTTGTTTGATCACTTTATTTTGAATCATTTCAACAGCACACATAACAAGTTATTACAGTTATATCTTTATCATATATAATGACATCTGGTAAACCCTGCCTGAATGATTGTATATCCTAAATCCTGGGAGGTATTGGAAAAATTTTGGAAATTTACTCTAGGATTCCCTTCAGTAGTCTAAACGTGAACTACAGATATACAGGAATTATATATTCCTAATACACTTTTGACTATAAATTGACTATAAATTTTGATAACAAGATATGAGTCAATCCGGTGACATCTAGTGCGCAGCATTTCTATTTTTTAATCACGATTTTCTTTCTATTTACACTATTCTATTTTTTTCTTAATATTCGGTGGTTTGACTATATATCATAATAAAAGTTACATTTTAATATAAAATTGTGCACCACTATAGGGCATTTCGAACCCTTTCTCCTTTCTTATGTTGCAAATTTATTGTGCCTGTGGTAGCACCCCCAAGCATTTTTGAATAACACTAACGTGTCTTGGATAATAAAAATGGGGGTCATTCTCTTGATATATAACCTGTGCAACTAACATTACAGCAATTTGGGACGAATTAATACTCTGTGAGGAGGGGGATGTACACAGTGAAAAGGGTGATGAATCGGAGGATGAGGAGGAGGTGGACATCTTGCCTCTGTAGAGCCGGTTTGTGCAAGGAGAGATTGATTGCTTCTTTTTTGGTGGGGGCCCAAACCAACCAGTCATATTAGCCACAGTCGTGTGGCAAACCCTGTCGCTGAATTGATGGGTTTGTTAAAGTGTGCATGTCCTGTTTATACAACATAAGACTGGGTGGGAGGGCCCAAGGACAATTCCATCTTGCACCTCTTTTTTATTTTATTTATCTTAGCATCATGTGATGTTTGGGGCTAATTTTTTTAAGCGCCATCTTGTCTGACACTGCCGTGCCACTCCTAGATGGGCCAGGTGTTTGTGTCGGCCACTTGGGTCACTTAGCTTAGTCATCCAGCAACCTTGGTGCAAATTTTAGGACTAAAAATAATATTGTGAGGTGTGAGGTGTTCAGAATAGACTGGAAATGAGTGGAAATTGTGGTTATTGAGGTTAATACTATGGGATCAAAATTACCCCAAAATTCTATGATTTAAGCTGTTTTTGAGGTTTTTTTTTTTTTTAAACACCCAAATCCAAAACACACCCGAATCCGACAAAAAAATTTCAGGGAGGTTTTGCCAAAACGCGTCCGAATCCAAAACACGGCCGCGGAACCGAATCCAAAACCAAAACACAAAACCCGAAAAATTTCCGGTGCACATCTCTATTTTTAACCAAAATCTGGTACCTTGCATCAGGGGCGGATTGGGTTTGAAAACCAGCCCGGGAAATTTCTGTTAGCAGCCCTAATGGGGGTGGAGTCACTTGAGGGACGGGGTCTGTTGACGGGGCAGGATGCTCTCTTCTCAGAAACAATACTTGTGCATTATTTCCAAGCAATCACATTTTTCAGCATAACTGTATGCTTGCACTAATTCCAACTCTCACTGCACCATTGGTAAACAAATCCAACTATAAATAATAACCTCACACAGAAACATTATTCGCAGAAAAGAGGAAGATGGCAGAAATAAAGTGGAATAGAGGAGATGGCAGAGAGAGGAGGAATGGAGATATGTGGGAAAGAGGAAGAATATGGAGAGATGGGAAATAGGAGGAATATGAAGAGATGGGAGAGAGGAGGAATTGGGATAGATGTGTGAAAGAGGAGAAAGAATAGGGAAGATGTGTGAGAGAAAGAGGAGAAATAAGGGGAGAGAGAGGAGAAATAGGGGGAGATGGAAGAGATAGTGGAGAAATAGAGACATAGAGAGGAGCAGGAAGAATAGGAGGAGAAAGAAGAGAGGAGGGAGGAATAGAGGGATGGAGAGAGAGAGAGAGAGAGAGAGAGAGAGAGGAGGAATAGGGGGGGACTGGAGAGAGAAAAAGAGAGAGGAGGAAAAGGAGGAGAGAGAAGGAATAGGGGGAGATGGAAGAGATAGTGGAAGAGGTGAAATAAGGGGAGACGTGAGAGAGAGAAGGAATAGGCGGAGATGGGAAAGAAAAAGAAAAGAGGAGGAATAGGTAGAAACAGGAGAGAGCAAGGTGGAATATGGAGAGATGGGAGAGAGAGGATGAACATGGAGAGTTGAGGAATAGGGGTTGATGTGTGAGAGAGGAGGAGGATTAGAGGGAGATTAGAGAGGTGGAGGAGGAATAAGGTTAACGAGAGATATTGAGATGGAATAAGGGGATACGGGAGAGACCGGAAGAATCGGCGGAGCCAGGAGAAAGAGGAGGAATGGGGAGGGAGAGAGAGAGAGAGAGAGGAGGAGGATGATGGGGGAAATGGTAGAGAGAGAGAAGGAGGAATAGGGAGCGAGAGAGAGAGGAATAGGGAAGATGAGAGGGATAGGAGGAATATGGGGAAACAGGAGAAAGAGGATGAATAGAGGGAGATGGCAGAGTGACTGGAGGAAAATAATGGGGGGAAATGGCAGAGAGAGACAGCTGTAACTTATTTGCACCATACACAGAGCAGAAGACGGCAGTAAGGTATTTACTGTAGTGTATTCCTGGATGCAGCTGCACTACTTCCATTGGCCGCCGGCAGTCTCCCCATTAACTACAGTATGTCCACCAACACCCAGACCAGGGTTCACAGTGGGTGGTGCTATAATAGGGAAGAGAAGGTTGTTGGAGGGAGACAAAATCAGGGATGAGGGGAAATATAGAAAAGACATAGTGTTCCCCCCCAGGATTTGGGCAGGGCAGGGTGCCAGGCAGTTAGCATGTGCTCACGCTCGAATATGGGACGTGGCTGGCCTGGAATAGGGGTGCAGCACTGCCGGCGGCACTGTTGGTGGTGGTCCACCGCCTCAACATTACTAATGGTGGGATGCCCATGCATGTGTGTCACTGATAGGGGCATGCCCAGCACCTATGGACATACTCCAAGCACTCCGTTTTTGTGAATAGATGCCACGCTCGTGTGCACAGCATCTATTCATTCGGTGGCAGGCTGTTTTAGCAGATCACCGTTAAAACAGCCTAGCATGAAGACTAAGATGGTTGTCAGAGGGAGTCACAGTCAGAGATGCTTGTATAAGAAAGAGAAGCTTGTCAGAGGAAGTCACGGTCAGGGATAAGAGGAAGATAAGATTGTCTTGAGTTAGTGATGGTCAGGCATTGGGGTATAGGGTAGACAAAGTTGTCAGAGTGAGTCAGGGATGGGAAATATAGGGAAGAAGATGTTGTCGTAGAGAGGCACAGTCAGAGGGGTTTATGGAAGAAGAGATTGTAGGAGGGTGGCATAGTCAGGGATACGGTGAATAGGGAAGATGAGGTTTATCAGAGGGAGTGATGGTCAGGGACGAGGTGAAAAGAGAAGATGAGATTGCCAGAAGGAGTGACGGTCAGGGTGGGATGAGGTGAATAGGGAAGATAAGGTTGTCAGAGGGGGATCAGTATGAAATACCTACAATCAATATCCCTACGGTCAAAATCCTGACAACAATTGACCGACGGTCAAAATACTGACAAGGTCAAAATACAGACATTTGAAGTATCGACAAGGTCAAAATACCGACATTTAAAATATTGACAGGTCAAAAAGTCGACATGAGGTTTTCATTGTTTTTGGTATGTATGTTGAATTGGATGACATAGACACCGTATAAATGTACCGCGTCTCCTCGCATGTCTCGCTGCACTTGCCATGCTTCGGGCATACTATTATATGCCCCCTCCAGGTCCACTGGGATGAAAAAGTAGGAAGAAGTCGGTTTCAACAAAAAACCATGAAAAACGCACGTCGACTTTTTGACCTGTCGACATTTCAAATGTCTGTATTTTGACCTTGTCGGTATTTAAAATGTCGGTATTTTGTCCATGTCGGGGTTTTGCCCTTGTCAGGATTTTGATTGTAGGTAAACTGACTGCATCCCGTCAGAGGGAGTGACAGTCATGGATGATGTGAATAGGGCAGATGAGGTTGTCAGAGGGAGTGATGGCCAGTGTGGGAGGAGGTGATTAGGGAAGATGAGGTTGTCAGAGGGAGTGACGGTCAAGGACGAGGGGAATAGGGAAGGTAAGGTAGTCAGAGGGAGTGACAGCCAGTGTGGTATGAGGTGAATAGGAAGATGAAGTTATCAGAGGGAGTGACAGTTAGGGACGAGGTGAACAGGGAAGATCAGGTTATCAGAGGGAGTGATGGTCAGGGAGAGAGGATAAAAGGCAGAGGGATAAGGGGAGACACTAGCACAGCAAGATCTCCTGTGTAAGTGATTACATCCCCCTTCCCTACAACATCAAGTGCCTGGCTACCACCCCCCCCCCCCCCCCATCAGCATGTGTCCTAACAAGCCACTCCGGTTCCGCTGCTACTCCTTCTCCTTCATCCCCCTCACCTGCTCCAGTCTGCTTCAGCACCTCTCCCAGCTCTGGGAAAGTCAGCTCTGTACCGCATCATGAAAGTGCACACCCTCAGTCTGGCTATGCTCACACAGGACAGAGGGCCATCGCCGGGGAGATCACTGAGGGCGCCGGAGCCTCCACACCATCCTTGCCATCTTGGAGGTGGGCGGGAGCTGCATGTGGAGGTGGGATGTGCGTAGTCCACAGCCTCCGGAGCTTGGGTTACAGATCCATGCCAGCAGCACATACGCCCACACAGTGCCGTTTTTAGCGGTGGGTGAGCAGTGCGATCGCACAGGGTGCTCACAGCGGCACTTCTGTGGCTCCCTGCTTCCCATTCTCCATCTTTCCGAGTACTCCGCTCAGAGGAGCGGAATTTCATGGAATGATGCATTGCATCATGATGTCATGATGCAACCATGTCATTTTGCAAAACTAAACCCCTCTGAGCAAGTACTCGGGAGGATGTAGTATACTGTTTACACTACTAGGGAGGCGGGAAGAGGGGGAGCAAGAACACCATAAGTATACTGTTTACACTATTAGGGAGGAAGCAGGAGGGGGAGCAGCAGAAACATAGTAGTGCTGGCCGGCACAAGTATACACTACTAGCAATGAGCATTACCCTTGGCAACGAGCATGCATCCCAGAGCATAAAATCCCTGGCAACTAGCATGACACCCAGTGCATGAAACCCCTGGAAACGAGAAGGTAATTTAATGGCCGTAACTGGGGGGGGGGGGAGTGCTAGTGGGGGCATGTGACCTGGGCGCAGGATTTTGGGAGGCGCTGAGAGAGCAGGAGAATTGAAGGCAGACCCGGCAGCAGCCGTACACAATCAGTCTGTATGCTGCCTGCCGCTCACCGCCCGCATCCTGCTGCTCACCACCCGCCGCTCACCCCAGCCATACGCCGTTCACAGCCAGTGTCCCGCTTCTCACCACCCACAGCTCACCCCTGGCCACCCACCTCTCACCACCCGCCGCTCACCGATTATTACTGCAGCTGGCGCTGCATGCCTTTATGTGTCCTCTCCTGCACACTGCGCTGGGAGAAGAGCCTAGAAGAAGACGAGGATGCAGAGGATAAACAAATGTATTCAAGAAACAAGAATTGAAGTTGAGAGGCTGTATGGGGGAGGTCAGGTGTGGCATTGGGTGGTGGGATAAATTATTGTCGCTGGCAGGTACTGGGGGATAAGGGTGTGTGTGTGTGATAGTGGGTCCAGGGGAGAGGCAGGTCTGGGGGAGCTTTGTAGTATATGCAGCGATAGGTACAGTTGGGGGTTTGTGCAGTAGCAGGTTAGAAGTAGAGGAGGTTGTGGTTTGTGTGCGGCAGCAAGTTCGAGGGTCACGGGGGATAGGATTGTGTATTGTATATTTTTTCTAAATATATGATAATTCAGTGCAATAGTGGAGGGTGGGTTGGGGGTGCCAAATTGCTGCCTTGCCCCGTGTGACGGAAATCCTAGTTTTGGCCCTGCTGTAGGGCATAATGTATAACGGGCATTACTGTGTGGGGCTTAATATGGTGGATTTTTTTTTCCCCGGTCTGTTGCAAGGTCAAAAACTGGGTTGTATGGTAGTCTTTTCCTGCAAGGTCTTGCCCATTTTAATGAGACCATGCCCAGAGTAAGTGGTAAGGGTGTAAAAGAAAGCAGGCATCTTTAATCTGTGTGCAACTGTACTCATACCTCCAACTGTCTCGTACCTCCAACTGTCTTTCTGCTATCTCTTCCTGGATGTCCCAGCGCTTTCTTAAACTCAACATGTCTAAGACTGAGCAGATCATCTTCCCACCCTCCCGCACAAACTCGCCTCCCACAATCTCACTATCCATTGATGGCACGACTATCTCCTCTAGCCCCCAAGTACGCTGTCTTGGCATAATCCTTGACTCCTCCCTCTCCTTCAAACCACACATTCAGCACCTCTCACAAACCTGACATTTTCATCTCAAAAACATTTCCAGGATCAGACCTTTTCTCACCCAGGATGCCACTAAGATCATTATTCACTCACTGATTATTTCCAGACTGGACTACTGTAATCTCCTCCTAACTGGCCTCCCTGACAATTACCTCTCTCCCCTCCAATCCATCCTCAATGCTGCAGCCCCACTCATCTTCCTCACCAAACACACTACATCCACCTCCTCTCTCCTACAAGCCCTTCATGGGCTCCCCTTCCCTCTCTGAATACAATTCAAACTTCTTACACTCACTTACAAAGCACTCACCCACTCCTCTCCCATTTACATCTCTGACCTTATCTCCCTTTACTTTCCCACCCGTCCTCTTCGCTCTGCTGATGCACGCCGACTCTCCTGTCTTCTGATTACTTCCTCCCACTCCTATCTCCAAGATTTTTCATGTGCTGCTCCCTTTCTCTGGAATTCTTTACCTCTCCCCCTCAGACTCTCTACCTCTCTACAGAACTTCAAACTGGCTCTTAAAACCAACTTCTTTACCAAACCCAGCCAAATCTCATCCTAACCCCCTGTCCCATGCTCAGTCTACCCAATCTGTGTCACCCCTGTCTGCCCCTCCCCTTTAGAATGTAAGCTCTCATGAGCAGGGCCCTCTTCCCTCATGTGCTTATCCTTTTCTTACTTTAATAATCCTCAACTGCCCAAATCCCACTGTTTTTTGGCCACCTTGAAACTTATCTCTATGTCATCTACTGGTGTAGTTATGCTTAGTTACCCTGTACTTGTCCTATATTATCTTCAACTATAAGTCACTGTTTTCCTGTTTTGATAATGTGCATATGTACTCTGTAATTGGGCGCTGCGGATCCCTTGTGGCACCATATAAATAAAGGATAATAATAATAACTGCAAACAGGTTCCTATCACTGTGTATGTTTGTTTGTCAGACACTAGATAGCAACTGCAATCTGCAGTCTTCCGTGTAACTGTAATGATTGTTAGAACTTTACTTGAGCTGCACTTACTTATAATTGTTGGTCACGCTGCAATATATATTGTGTATATACAGTATATTGTGTACTATAAGTGGAGACATTTTAAATTCCCTTCAGGGAGATCCCTCAACCAATTGGCGAGGGAGCCAACTCGGAAAGACGCAATATTAGACTTAATACTTACAAATGGAGACAGAATATCGGACGTAAAAGTGGGTGAAAACCTGGGATCCAGGGATCATCAAGCATTATGGTTCAGCATAAAGATAGAGACTGACTCATCCCATACAAAAACAAAGGTGTTGGATTTTAGGAAGGCTGATTTTGTAGGGATGGGAAAATGTGTAAGCAATTCTTTAGCAGAGTGGAGGAACTTGGAAGCAGTGCAGGAGAGGTGGGAAACATTAAAAAGTGCAATATTAAAGGCAACAGACCTTTGTATCAAAAGGGTTAGGAAAAACACAAGGAAAAGGAAACCAGTGTGGTTTGCGAAAGAAGTAGCAAATATTGTGAAAGAAAAAAAGATGGCTTTTAGGAAATATAAGCAGACACAAAATAATGAAGACATAGAGATATATCTTGTTAGATAGAATGAGACTAAGAAGGTAATCAGATGTGCAAAGGCACAAGCTTAGGGTAAAATGGCCCAGTCAGTGGGTAAATGAGGCAAAACCTTTTTTAGGTATATAAGCGAAAGGAGAAAAACAAAAGGAGGAATTATAAAACTAAACAGAGACTGGGAGTCTTGTTGAGAGAGACAATGTAATACCAGATCATCTTAAGAATGATTTTTGCTCAGTATTCACTACTGAAAGAGAGGGGAAGGGGCCTCAGCTAAGTTGCAGGGATATCCAGGAAAATGAAACAAGTATATTTGCAAAGGAGAAGGTCCTAACAGGACTCTCAAAGCTGAAAGTGGACAAATCTATGGGGCCAGATATGAAATACATCCAAGGATACTTAAAGAGGTGCTGGTAGCACCATTGACAGAAATATTTAACCAGTCATTAGCTACAGGAGTAATTCCAGAGGACTGGAAAAGAGTGAATGTAGTCCCACTGCACAAAAGTGGAAGCAAGGAAGAGGCAAACAACTACAGACCAGTGAGTCTTACATCAGTAGTAGGGAAATTGATGGAAACACTCTTAAAAGAAAGAGTTGTAGATTATCTCAAATACAGCAATTTACAGGATCCCATACTGTATGGATTCATTGGGGGGAGATCATGTCAAACAAATCTTATTGACTTTAGAAACATAGAAACATAGAAACATAGAATTTGTCGGCAGATAAGAACCACTTGGCCCATCTAGTCTGCCCCTTTTTTTTTACATTATTTTTATCTCTTACCTTATTTGATCCTTATTTCTTTGTAAGGATATCCTTATGTCTATCCCATGCATGTTTAAATTGCTCTACTGTCTTAGCCTCTACCACCTCTGATGGGAGGCTATTCCACTTGTCCACTACCCTTTCTGTGAAATAATTTTTCCGCAAATTTCCCCTGAACCTCCCCCCCTCCAGCCTCAGTGCATGTCCTCGTGTCCTATTGCTTCTCTTCATTTGGAGAATGTTTCCCTCCTGGACTTTGTTAAAACCCTTGATATATTTGAAAGTTTCTATCATGTCCCCCCTTTCCCTTCTCTGCTCCAAACTATACATATTGAGATTTCTTTGTCTTTTTGGGTATGTTTTGTGATGTAGGCCATGCACCATTTTAGTTGCCCTCCTTTGTACAGTTTCTAATGTATTAATATCCTTTTGAAGATATGGCCTCCAGAACTGAATACAGTATTCTAGATGAGGCCGTACCAATGACCTATACAGTGGCATTATTACTTCTTTCTTTCTGCTGCTGATTCCTCTCCCAATGCAGCCAAGCATCTGACTAGCCTTCCTCATTGCCTTGTTACATTGCTTACCTGCCTTTAAGTCATCTGAAGTAGTGACTCCTAGATCCCTTTCCTCCTCAGTAGTTTCCAGTATAGTGGCATTAATACTATATTTAGCTTTAGGATTTTTGAGACCCAAGTGCATGATTTTGCATTTTTTGGCATTAAACTGTAATTGCCAAACTCTTGACCATTCCTCTAGTCTACCTAGATCCTCAATCATTTGTTTTACCCCACCTGGTGTGTCTACCCTGCTGCATACCTTTGTGTCATCTGCAAAAAGGCATGCTTTCCCTTTAATGCCATTTGCAATGTCACCAATAAAGATATTAAAAAGCACTGGTCCAAGTACAGATCCCTGGGGTACTCTACTGGTAACATTTCCCTCCTGTGAATGCACTCCATTTACCACAACTCTGTTTTCTATCCTTCAACCAAGATCTTATCCATTCAATAATCCTAATATCCAATCCCAAACTTTCAAGTTTATTTAACATAGAAACATAGAAACATAGAATTTGTCGGCAGATAAGAACCACTTGGCCCATCTAGTCTGCCCCTTTTTTTTTTTTTATATATTTTTTTTTTTTATCACTAACCTTATTTGATCCTTATTTCTTTGTAAGGATATCCTTATGTCTATCCCATGCATGTTTAAATTGCTCTACTGTCTTAGCCTCTACCACCTCTGATGGGAGGCTATTCCACTTGTCCACTACCCTTTCTGTGAAATAATTTTTCCGCAAATTTCCCCTGAACCTCCCCCCCTCCAGTCTCAGTGCATGTCCTCGTGTCCTATTGCTTCTCTTCATTTGGAGAATGTTTCCCTCCTGGACTTTGTTAAAACCCTTCATATATTTGAAAGTTTCTATCATGTCCCCCCTTTCTCTTCTCTGCTCCAAACTATACATATTGAGATTTCTTAGTCTTTCTGGGTATGTTTTGTGATGTAGGCCATGCACCATTTTAGTTGCCCTCCTTTGTACAGTTTCTAATGTATTAATATCCTTTTGAAGATATGGCCTCCAGAACTGAATACAGTTTTCTAGATGAGGCCGTACCAATGACCTATACAGTGGCATTATTACTTCTTTCTTTCTGCTGCTGATTCCTCTCCCAATGCAGCCAAGCATCTGACTAGCCTTCCTCATTGCCTTGTTACATTGCTTACCTGCCTTTAAGTCATCTGAAATAGTGACTCCTAGATCCCTTTCCTCCTCAGTAGTTTCCAGTATAGTGCCATTAATACTGTATTTAGCTTTAGGATTTTTGAGACCCAAGTGCATGATTTTGCATTTTTTGGCATTAAACTGTAATTGCCAGACTCTTGACCATTCCTCTAGTCTACCTAGATCCTCAATCATTTGTTTTACCCCACCTGGTGTGTCTACCCTGTTGCATACCTTTGTGTCATCTGCAAAAAGGCATACTTTCCCTTTAATCCCATTTGCAATGTCACCAATAAAGATATTGAAAAGCACTGGTCCAAGTACAGATCCCTGGGGTACTCCACTGGTAACATTTCCCTCCTGTGAATGCACTCCATTTACCACAACTCTCTGTTTTCTATCCTTCAACCAAGATCTTATCCATTCAATAATCCTAATATCCAATCCCAAACTTTCAAGTTTATTTAGCAGTCTGCGATGTGGAACTGTGTCAAAAGCCTTACTAAAGTCAAGATAAGCTATATCCATGGCTCCACCTTTATCCATCACTTTAGTCACACAATCAAAAAAGTCAATAAGATTTGTTTGACATGATCTTCCCCCAGTGAATCCATGCTGTTTGGGATCCAGTAAATTGCCGGATTTGAGATGATCTACAACTCTTTCTTTTAAGAGTGTTTCCATCAATTTCCCTACTACTGATGTAAGACTCACTGGTCTGTAGTTGTTTGCCTCTTCCTTGCTTCCACTTTTGTGCAGTGGGACTACGTTTGCTCTTTTCCAGTCCCCTGGAATTTCTCCTGTAGCTAATGACTGGTTGAATAATTCTGTCAATGGTGCTACCAGCACCTCTTTAAGTTCTTTTAGTATCCTTGGATGTATCCCATCTGGCCCCATAGATTTGTCCACTTTCAGCTTTGAGAGTTCTGTTAGGACCTTCTCCTCTGTAAATGTACTTGTTTCATTTTCCTGAATATCCCTGCAACTTAACTGTGGCCCCTTTAGCAGTCTGCGATGTGGAACAGTGTCAAAAGCCTTACTAAAGTCTAGATAAGCTATATCCATGGCTCCACCTTTATCCATCACTTTAGTCACACAATCAAAAAAGTCAATAAGATTTGTTTGAAATGATCTCCCCCCAGTGAATCCATGCTGTTTGGGATCCTGTAAATTGCCGGATTTGAGATAATCTACAACTCTTTCTTTTAAGAGAGTTTCCATCAATTTCCCTACTACTGATGTAAGACTCACTGGTCTGTAGTTGTTTGCCTCTTCCTTGCTTCCACTTTTGTGCAGTGGGACTACGTTTGCTCTTTTCCAGTCCTCTGGAATTACTCCTGTAGATAATGACTGGTTGAATAATTCTGTCAATGGTGCTACCAGCACCTCTTTAAATTCTTTTAGTATCCTTGGATGTATCCCATCTGGCCCCATAGATTTGTCCACTTTCAGCTTTGAGAGTTCTGTTAGGACCTTCTCCTCTGTAAATGTACTTGTTTCATTTTCCTGAATATCCCTGCAACTTAACTGTGGCCCCTTCCCCTCTCTTTCAGTAGTAAATACTGAGCAAAAATAATCATTAAGATGATCTGCTATTAAATTGTCTCCTTCAACAAAACTCCCAGTGTCCGTCTTTAGTTTTATAATTCCGCCTTTTGTTTTTCTCCTTTCGTTTATATACCTAAAAAAAGTTTTGCCTCCTTTAACCACTGACTGGGCCATTTTCTCCTCAGCTTGTGCCTTTGCACATCTGATTACCTTCTTAGTCTCCTTCTGTCTAACAAGATATATCTCTTTGTCTTCATTATTTTGTGTCTGCTTATATTTCCTAAAAGCCATCTTTTTTGCTCTCACAATATTTGCTACTTCTTTTGCAAACCACACTGGCTTCCTTTTCCTTGTGTTTTTCCTAACAGTTTTGATACAAAGGTCTGTTGCCTTCAATATTGCACTTTTTAATGTTTCCCACCTCTCTTGCACTGCTTCCAAGTTCCTCCACTCTGCCAAAGAATCACTTACACATTTTTCCATCCCTACAAAATCAGCCTTCCTAAAATCCAACACCTTTGTTTTTGTATGGGACGAGTCAGTCTCTGTCTTAATGCTGAACCATACTGCTTGATGATCACTGGATCCCAGGTTTTCACCCACTTTTACGTCCGATAATCTGTCTCCATTTGTAAGTATTAAGTCTAATATTGCGTCTTTCCGAGTGGGCTCCCTCACCAATTGGTGGAGGGATGCTCCCTGAAGGGAATTTAAAATGTTCCTACTTCTAGTGGAACTAGCAACAGACTCCTCCCAGTTTACATCAGGAAGATTAAAGTCTCCCATGATTATTACCTCTCCTTTTAATGCCATTTTAGTTATGTCCTGCAATAGGTTCTTGTCGAGTTCCTCTTCCTGACCTGGTGGCCTGTATATCACGCCAATACGAATAATCAACTTTTCCCCTGTTTCTATGGTCACCCAAAGGGCCTCAGTTTTTTTTTGACTGTGTGACTAAAGTGATGGATATAGTTTATCTAGACTTTAGTAAGGCTTTTGACACTGTTCCACATCGCAGACTGCTAAATAAACTAGGAAGTTTGGGATTGGATACTAGGATTATTGAATGGATAAAATCTTGGTTGCAGGACAGAAAACAAGGAGTTGTAAATGGAGTGCATTCACAAGAGGGAAATGTTACCAGTGGAGTACCCCAGGGATCTGTACTTGGACCAGTGCTTTTTAATATCTTTATTGATGACATTGCAAATGGCATTATAGGGAAAGCATGCCTTTTTGCAGATGACACAAAGGTATGCAACAGGGTAGACACATCGGGTAAAACAAATGACTAAGGATCTAGGTATTCTAGAGAAATGGTCAAGAGTGTGTCAATTACAGTTTAATGCCAACAAATGCAAAATCATGCACTTGGGTTTTAAAAATCCAAAGGCTAAATATAGTATTAATGGCACTAAACTGGAAACTACTGAGGAGGAAAGGGATCTAGGAGTCACTATTTCAGGTGACTTAAAGACAGGTAAGCAATGTAACAAAGCAATGAGGAAGGCTAGTCAGACGCTTGGCAGCATTGGGAGAGGAATTAAAGTAGGAAAGAAGTAATAATGCCATTGTATAGGTCATTGGTATGGCCTCATTTAGAATACTGTGTTTAATTCTGGAGGCCATATCTTCAAAAGGATATTAATACATAAGAGACTGGTGGTCATTCCGAGTTGTTCACTCGCTAGCTGCGTTTAGCAGCCGTGCAAACGCTAAGCCACCGCCCTCTGGGAGTGTATTTTAGCTTAGCAGAAGTGCAAACGAAAGGATCGCAGAGCGGCTACAAAAATATTTTGTGCAGTTTCTGAGTAGCTCCAGACCTACTCAGCGCTTGCGATCACTTCAGACTATTCAGTTCCTGTTTTGACATCACGAACACGCCCTGCGTTTGGCCAGCCACGCCTACATTTCCCCAGCCATGCCTGCATTTTTATCTGGCACGCCTGTGTTTTTCCGTTCACTCCCTGAAAACGGTCGGTTGACACCCAGAAACGCCCACTTCCTGTCAATCACTCTGCGGCCAGCAGTATGACTGAAAAGCTTCGCTAGACCTTGTGTGAAACTACTTTGTTCGTTGTAATAGTACGACGTGCGTGCGCATTGTGCCGCATACGCATGCGCAGAAGTGCAGTTTTTTGCCTGATCGCTGCTCTGGGAACGAAATCTGCTAGCGAACAACTCGGAATGACCCGCACTGTACAAAGAAGGGCAACTAAAATGGTGCATGGCCTACATCACAAAACATACCCAGAAAGACTAAAAAATCTCAATATGTATAGTTTGGAGCAGAGAAGGGAAAGGGGGGACATGATAGAAACTTTCAAATATATCAAGGGTTTTAACAAAGTCCAGGATGGAAACATTCTCCAAATGAAGAGAAGCATAGGACATGAGGACATGCACTGAGACTGGAGGGGGGAGGTTCAGGGGAAATTTGAGGTAAAATTACTTCACAGAAAAGGTAGTGGACAAGTGGAATAGCCTCCCATCAGAGGTGGTAGAGGCTAAGACAGTAGAGCCATTTAAACATGCATGGAATAGACATAAGGATATCCTTACAAAGAAATAAGGATCAAATAAGTTTTGAGATAAAAATATGGTTAAAAAAGGGCAGACTAGATGGGCCAAGTGGTTCTTATCTGCCATCACATTTTATGTTTCTATGAGGGCAAAGACAGAACTGTGACAATGCTTTGCTGATCAAAAATTACCGTGCTGTGTCTGCGTGAACTGTACCCCAAAGAAGACACATTTTTGTGGTTTCAAAAAAAACTCAGGTATTTTATAATTCAATTTGGATATTTAATGGAAATATTGTGTGTTTTTGAGAGGCAGTGTATATTACTGTACATACTAGGTATTGTGTACATCAAAAATAAAAGTTGAAAAAATACTTTTAATAAAACTGCATGGTAAAGGAAACAGTCCCTCATTTCCCTTTCACATTGTACTTTCACTTGGTTTGGTTGCAGTTACAACTTAGTTCAAGTAAAGTATATTTACTTTTGTCCTAGTGTCAATCAATCATGGAGCAGTCAATAGAAGAACAAGAGGATCCCAGTACTAGTGTTGGCAGTCATAGTACTTCAGCAACATCTACTTTTAAAGAAGGTCAAGGGGTAAGAAGAAGACGTAACAAAGGGCACTCCAAAAGGGAAGGGAAATTGTACTGCCAATAAACATAAAATTGGCAACATGCCATAAACCACATGTAGTGACAAGGTAATGATCAGCATGGTCTTTGTTTGTGAGTGGTGGTCATACTACTGCTCTTGGTGCACTAGAATGCCTATTGTGAAAGTCAGAGCCAAACACAGGCCCTCATTTTTATCAGAATCTGATACTCTTTAAAATGCATGCTGGGGCCACCCATGCTGGGCAAGTTCACCCAGAATACTACCTGCCTCCCACCAACTGTGACCGTGCTCTAATTGTGATTGCGCCGCAATTAGTGCATGGTTGTAGAAACTAGAGAAGCCTCCTGTTGGCACAGCCTGGCTGCGATGGCAGGAGTCCCACTTCCATCTTTTCATTCAGAGTGGCAACATGTGACGTCATGCAGCCGCCCCGAAAATGCATAAAATGCCACCGACCAAATCCTCGATTTTCCCGCACCACCACTGCAAAGGTCTGTTGCCATACCCTGCCCGCCCCGCGAACTCCTCTGCCTGTCAATCAGACCCGACCACATGAACTGTGCACACACACGCAGTAAGGGACGTGTATGTGTACACTGCCACTGCTGGGGTTATTGCATCGATTAGCAATGCGACCTGAATAAGCCCCACAGTCAGGCATCTTCTGTAATCTCACATACACCACCTTCTCGCTTTAGATTTGTATTCTCTAAAACAGGCAAATCTGTGCACAAAAAGAACACAACAGTTGAAGAACAAACTGTGTTCACAAACATTACAGATTCCTGAGGAGATTCTAAGGGTTCCTATGAGTGCTACGTGTGAGTCTGACATTACCGATTTTGACACTGTAATCCTATAGAAGCCTTCTTCCACCATTTCTGATCCCTCTGCAATTGTGAAGATGAGTAAAAGGAAAACTACAAGTAATAATAAAGAAGATTTAGATTTAGAAATGGAGGAGGCTATTGTGGAAATGCAACATATTGAGCGGGATTGTATATTGACATTGATGAGGATGATGACAAATGTGTTGGACAAGTTTATAAAATTCAGGAGGATGATGTTGCTCGTATCAAAGTCACCACCAGTTGCAGCACTTTTTGACAGTGATAAGAAAAAGTCTGGACAAAAGACCAAAAAGCCACCTTTCCCGATGTGGTACTACTTTTACCAAAATCCTGACAACAGGATTTGTCATTTTAATAAGTTAATTAACGTTGTATGAGCATTACAACTGGGTGAATGTGAACACGTACAGCACCATGTTTTGAACAAACAATAAACTTGGTGGTTCAGAATTTTGTGGGTCCGTGTAGGAGATGCTGACTGCGGCCTGCAAAATGTCTAGGCATTATTGGCATTAAGCAACTGCATGTAAAACATACAGCAGCTACAAGAAAGGTTCAATTTGAAATGCCATTATCTGAAGAAAGAGGTTGTAACCAGTTGGAATTTTCCCTTTATATTCTTCAGCGACTGGAGGAAAAGCAACAAGCCATCCAAATGTACATCTCAAGCCATGATATAGTAAGAGGGGGGACATGTTACCTTACTGCAACATACTGGAGTATACTCTCAGTTTACGCAAGCTACTGAAACCATTTGAAAGCATAACCTACAGTATGAAGTGTTAAGTCATATAATAAAAAAGATGATAATTCTCTATGCACTTACAACAGGCAGCCTTGGCAGTATAAAGGAGTTGGAATCACATCTAATCCCACATAGACAATATGCACAAAAAAGGATCAATTATAGAGCCTAGGCGCTCGTAGATGTAAATAATCACTTCCCTTCATTTGTGGTTGTAGTTGGACTGTTAATTCCTCCCTTCACCCCAGGGGTATTTCACAGATGTACATAAAAGAAAACAAGATACAACAAGATCCTCGTGTAGTACAGCATGGTAATGAAGGTAATTCACACTAGAAGATAATGGTATAAGGATAAGAACCAATATGGGTTTACCATACCAGGAAACATTTAAGGCTAAAGAAGGAGAAAAGGATAAAGATTCACCTGATATGTTCATTTATGAAAATCCTACTGTGAGTGCAATATGAAGGGGGCAATCCTGAGGTTATTGATCTGGTGATGGCTGAAATCACTGTGGAGATTTGAGATTATATGTTATGTTTTCACTATATACACCATTGTGGGTGCTTTGGAAAGAGGGCTTCCCCGGTATAGAATAGAAGAAATATAACTCTTTAGTGGTTAACCCCACACTATCTTTTTGTTACTGCAAAGAATTAACCCAGGACAATTATTCTGAATAAAGATAAATTAAGTAATTAAGGCAATACAGAAACATTTTGATGTAACTTTAACAACTGATTGGAGAAATTTGCATTTGAAAACTCACATTTAGGAGGTTGATTTTTATTAGTTTGTTCCATGTTTCCTTTAGAATGTAAGCTCTCACGAGCAGGGTCCTCTTCCCTCATGTGCTTTTATGTCACTTAACCTATCTTCTTTTCAATACTCCCTTTCATGGCACCAAATCCTTCGGTTTCTGCCACCCTGATACTTATTTCAGTGCTGTTTACAGATGCATCTCTGTTTATATACCCTCTACTTGTCCTATATTGTATTGAACTGTATGTCAGTGCCTTCATGTTTTGCTTATTTGTTTACTCTGTAAATGGGCGCTGCGGATCCCATGTGATGCCATATAAATAAATTATGATGATGATGATGATAATAATAATAATAATAATAATATTAATGTTTCAAATTGACTTTTCATTATAGTAATTAATGATTTAACTTCCAATAAATGTTCCAACTCCAATAACATGTACTGGCCTCAGTCCTGTGTTTTGTTGTCTGGAGTAAGTTGGATAGTAATTTAGTTTTCTACTAGACATTACTTCAGCAGCAATCACCTGTATGGCCTAAGGCCAGTAATTTGCTGTGTTGGCAATATATTATATTTTCTAATAGGCTTTTACTTTTAGGCTCTTAGTTCTTGATTAATTATAACATTCTATAGAGTTTTATAGTGTCTTAAACTGCCATTCTATCAGCTACTGCTGTGCCACTATGTTTCATAGTTATGCTATATTCTTTGCCCTGCCATGTGTTTGTGCCACTGCTCTGTTGCTTAGTTTAACCAGCCAGCTCTCTGCAGCCTTAAGCCAATATTGGTGAAAACAATATTGCGAGCTGTGAGGTGGTCATAATTGACTGGAAATTAATGTTATTGATGTTAATATTACTGTAGGAACAAAAGTCAGTTCAAATTATATGATTTTAGCAGGTTTTTTTATTTTGTTTTAAAAACCCAATTTGAAAACCAAAACGAGGTGGTATTGTAAAAACCAAAATACAATAATGATTTAGGCCAAAACCAAAAACACAGGGGAGTACATCTTTGTAGGAACACTTCCAGCATGGCTGTTCAGATGCTGAAATTCAATACAATCTGATCTTGATCTGGTACACTTGATCAATCTTATAACTTCTACTTTTTATTTTATGTTTTTGTTATTTGTGACTATCACTGATGTTTTTGTCATGTTATATTTACTCATTTTCTCTGAAAACTCATAAAGCGTTTCTGTGGTCTTTCAAACATGCCTAGCCATTATCAGATTATCTGTAATTTGTTTCTGAATTACCCTCAAAGCTATGGTCTCATGGAAATCTAATTTCTTTTTAACTTGTGTTAGCAAAAAATTATTGCAGAACTTTGAATTTGTTTATAGAATGCAACAAATTGCAAATTGCAATGAAAAAAAAAACAAAAACAAAAGAAAACCCTAAACATTGGTTCTTCTACAGATCTGGTAAATTTGGAGAACCATACTGTACATGATATTTCTATATGTCTTTAACACATTGATATAGTGGATCACTTCCCTGAGTCTACATGCAGGTCTATCACTGGACAGTTTTAAATAGTGCAGTCATAAAAAAAAAACCTAGAATATTACAAAGCATCTACTCTGTGTATGTGAAATAACTACTTCAAACACACTAATTACTTTTATGACTCCTGTCGGTAAAATGTAATAACGGTAAACTAACTTTTCTATGGAAACAAATGGCAGTGTAAGTGTTAAGAATTTATTTTTGTAGGTCTGCAAATTGCGGTGTCACACCCCACAACCTTTCGTTATATTTTGCCATGTTTCTGCACCTAAATCAGGATTTTGTACGGTTGTAAACTGCTCCTCTTGCACTTGCCTATTTCTATAGGGGTTCAGTCGGATATCCCAGTGGTCGGGGTCCCAGCAGTCAGTAGACCACACTGGGATCCCGACTGCCGGAATACCAGTGGTGAGCGCACCATGTCCCTTCGGACCTTTGGTCACCACAAATTCTGGGCGGTGTATGTCACCGGGTGTCGGGATTCCGATGTCGGAATCATGACCGCCGGGATCACCACAGCCGGGAACATGACTGCATACCTATTGTAGTTAATAGGTAGATGTTGTATGTATCATTAGAATTCTTGGAGAAATTAAATTCATTTTAATATGTGGACACAATGTTCAGCTGCGCACGTTACCACTTAACACAATAGCCAAGCATTGCTAATTTTCCTGCTCACCCCTGTTTGTTTTGGTAGATTATAAACTATTTAAAATAGAACTCAATTAATGTGGAGTTTCAGGGGCTGAAATACACATTTACTAACAGGTGCTTTTTTATATTAATTTTTAAATAATAATAAATGTGTGCGTTGTCCCTGAAAATACAACATAGATTTTGATCAATTTTAAATTAGTCATCTAGTAAACACCCCTATATTTTCATTTGTTCTTAGAAATACTGTAACATAAAGAGTGTCACTACAATCTGTTGTGCTGTTGTATATCGTTGCACAGTATTACTATTGCCTATATCAAACAAGACTACTTTAACTTCTATGTTGAGTATTAAGCTTTTCCCCAGTCATTGTCTCCAGCAGTTGTAGCAGAGTAGCATCAAAGCCTGTACTTGTTTTTTATTTTGTTTGTTACTACTGGCGATGGAAATCTGACTGCAAGCAGAGCAACTGTCATAACTTTATAATAAGGTCAGAGGTCATCATTATAACTGCAGTGTAGACAGGAATAAGCCCATTGTAAAACCAACAGTTTAATAACGGGAATACTCTTATTAATTGAGACATGGATGAAAGCATTGCCTTTATGAGAAGCAATGGAGAAAAAAATCCACTTACTGTTAATGCATGGCTTTTTGGTAATTTAATGAGAATAGTGCGGATTTGGGAATGTGCCTTGATTTATTTATAATTGCTTTGCTTTTCAAGTAATAGCATTTTATTATTGTTTTGATTGAAACTGTGAAGACATAAACCTGTAATGGTTTCTGTTTGTTAGTGGTTAGGACAATGTTTAGTTACTACTAATGGTGCATTTGCCATCCACACAAATTAGATTTCAACATTTCACAGACCAACACAACAATTAGCATGGATAATTTTCAAGGATAAATAAAGCACTGCAAGAGGAGACCTTAGTATATGGTAATCACACATATACTGCCAACAATCAGAAGTGACACTAGCTAAGAAAGAATTTAAGTAACAACAAATAACATTGGGCTCAAAACCATTTATAGACTTACCAAACTAAACTTAAGAGGCAGAAAAGTTATCATCATATTTTCATTTTAGTAAAGCAACTTGTTGACATAATTTTTTTTCCAAAGGTTGTGAATTACTAAGCTGAATAATAAATATGAAAAAATAACACATGTTTCAACTTAGTATGGCGATTGTTAAACTTTTAGGGGCCTATTAATTATTAAGCTATGATTGTTCCTTGTTAATTATGCAATGAAATTACCATGGCGGATACCAATGAGCCAGAGCAATCAGTACTACTTCATTCTAGGACAGCTGTTCCAAAAAGCAGCTGTCTCAAGATCCCTAAAATACACACCTAATAATCAGCAGTAAAAGTGTACACTGGCAGGCAATGTAAGTGCACATACATAGAACTTGGGCCCTCATTCCGAATTGATCGCTAGCTGCCGTTGTTCGCAGCGCGGCGATCAGGCAAAAAATCAGCACTTCTGCGCATGCGTATGGTATGCACTGCGCACGCGCGAAGTACTTTCACAAAAGCCGATGCAGTTTCACACAAGGTCTAGCAACGCTTTTCAGTCGCACTGCTGATTGGTGAGTGATTGAAAGGAATGGGGTGTTTCTGGGAGGTAACTGACCGTTTTCCGGGAGTGTGCATAAAAACGCAGGCGTGCCTGGGGAAACGGGGGAGTGGCTGGCAGAACGCAGGGCATGTTTGTGACGTCAAAACAGGAACTAAACAGACTGAAGTGATCGCAAGGTAGGAGTAGGTCTGCAACTACTCAGAAACTGCTTGAAAATTTTTTGCCGCCGTCCTGCGATCCTTTCGTTCGCACTTCTGCTAAGCTAAGATACACTCCCAGAGGGCGGCGGCTTAGCGTTTGCACTGCTGCTAAAAGCAGCTAGCGAGCGATCAACTTGGAATGAGGGCCTTAGTTCACTCATGTGCACAGTGAGGGCCGAAGGAGCCAGAGGGATATCCTTCCTATAGAAAACAGTGGGGCTCAGCATGATTGCTGCATGAAGGGCTCCAACATCAGGGCATTAATGATGAATGTGCCTGTTACGTAGAATATGCTAAAACTAGTATTCCAGCAATTATAATGGGTAAGTTAACCTTAATGAAAAAGCCCCTTACTCCTTTACCATGATAGAAGGGAGAGGAGAAACAAAGAGGAGGTTATTTATAAAGTGCAAAAAACTCTGCCACAAAATGCAAAAGCAGCTTTGGACCTTCAGTAAGCAGTACACGTAGCGTTACACTAAAGCATTTATAGAGTTAAGACAAAGATTTACAGAACAAGACGGTTGCATTTGCACAGGTGCAGAGTTTGGGCAGGATTTAGGCTGTGTTAGGTGTTGCAAGCAAAGGGAGTTGGTGAATTCTAGTATTTCTGGTCAGAGGAAAGAAAGTCTTTCTTTCCTCTGACCAGAACGCTCGTAATTACGTTTAAAACTTAACTTTCAATTAATCAAGATCACCAATCAGACACACAACAACATAAAACATTACAAAAACAACATATGTGCATATAGCAACAGTATAGATAATATGTACAGGTTAGAGGTAATGGGAGTTGTTATGGTACACCTAGATAACCACGTGACTCCCAATGAATGACTATGATAGGCATCACCTATAACAGCCACCATTCCAGAAATAAGTAAGTTCTTTCGGTACTTGGATGCCGGCAGGACTAATGTCTGGGATAAGGGAGCCAATGTAGAAACTATTTCAGCACACAAGGAATGGGCTGAGGTGGGAAACAAACAGAATAATTCAGAGGCTGTAGGTAAATAAACAGTTAAAGGTAAAAGCTGCAAGCAAGGTAAGAGAGTCAGGCAAACTGAAACCCAGAAACAAAGAGTAACAAGACAGGCACTGGTCAGAGGAGCAGCTAGAGACAGACTGAAATATCCAAAGGCAGAAACAAGGTGCTGGATACTGGCAAGCAGAAAAATGCATCTGCTTTTGGCTATGGAGGATAGATTCCCTACCAGAGCTAATGCTCAGTAGCCACTGAGGGTACACTGAAGAAAAGAGAAAATAGGGTATACCTGAGATTAGGGTGAGTCTGCTAAGTATGTAGAAAGTCTTCTGACATTTAGGAAGTAGAAAGAGACTCGGGGGTGTGCCCTGCAAGGTTCCAAGGTCTAATGTGTGTTTTGGTGGGACTAGTTTGTTTACAGCAGGGGTGGGGAACCTTTTTTCTACCAAGGACAATTTGGATATTTATAAAATCCTTCGGGGGCCATACAAAAATTATCAACTTAAAAATGACCCTGCCCCCCAGTAGTTATGCCCCTTAAAGGTACTCAGTGCGTGCGCCAAAGGCGTGCGTCCCAAAAAATGGGTGTGGCCAATTAAAATGGGACGTGATACACATATGCCCCCACAGTGCCAGATATACAAATGCCCCCACAGTGCCAGATCCACAAATGCCCCACAGCGCCAGTTCCACAAATGCCCCCACAGCGTTAGATCCACAAATGCCCCCACAGCGCCAGATCCACAAATGCCCCCACAGCGCCAGATCCACAAATGCCCCCAGAGCGTCAGATCCACAAATTCCCCTACAGTGCCAGATCTACAAATACCCCCACAGTGCCCCTCACTGCTGCTGCTCCGTCTGGTGGCAGCATGTCTCGGCTGTCAGGGGGTCAGGGCAGGGAGGAGAGTGCGTCTTTGTTGGGCGATGGCGTGTAGGATCTCAAACCAGCTGCCAATTTGTGAGCCAATCAGAGCTCGTGGACTGGCAGCGGTGGCTTCTGATTGGCTGCCGTTCCGTGAGCTCTGATTGGCTCATGAACCGGTGGCTGGTTTGAGATCCTACCCGCCGCTGGATATGTAGCTGTGCTCTCCTCCCTGCCCTGACAGCTGAGCCATGCTCCGGCGGCGGCTTGTCTCGCTGACACAAGTGGGTGGGCTGGAACAAATGACATTGTGGGTCTTATACGGCCTGCGGGCCAGAGGTTCCCCACCCCTGGTTTACAGAGTCTGTGCTGGTGAAACTTGGGGACTACGCTATGTGACTGCTTGGGTCACTCTCTACAACCTGAGTTCTATTTAACAATTTCAAGGTGGATGTCATAGTTATTTACTTTACTGCTTATTATACCATTAAGGGACACAGGGATATAGCACTTCCTTTTTCAACTATAAGTTTGTTCTTCTACCCAATTACACTCTTGTTAACCTCACAGGCATTGGCGTATCTATAATGGGTGCAGTGTGTGTGAGGCACATGGGCCCCCAGGGCCCAGGGGGGCCCACCATGCACACACTGCACCCATTTGTTTAATACTTACCTCTCTGGGGAGTCCCCTGTCAGAGCCATGCCTTCTCAGCAGCGTAATAGAGTTTCAACACTAGGGGGAACAAACTCTATTGCGCCTGCTGAAAACTCCAGAAAGATGGCACGCCGGCCTTTTTTCCAGAGTTTTGCGCATGCGCATTAGCAAAATCTTCGGGGAAATGGCCACCGCGCCGTGTTCCCGGAGGTTTGCGCATGCGCAATAGAGTCTGTTCTCAGACTCTATTGCTGCTGCGGAGAAGGATGGCACTGCCGGGGGACCCAGGAGAGATAAGTATTAAAGCACCTGTGCATCAGTCAGAGAGGAGGGGGCACCTGAAGCAGAAGGCTGCACACGGGCCTCCTCCTCTTTTAAAACACCCCTGCTCACAGGTTGTCTCCTTTCTCTGGAGACATATCCTTGATTAACAGCATACAATATACAGAGTTACTTTATATATATCAATATGAGCAAAAAGGTGCTCTCATTAATTGTTCACTGCCAGAAGGCAAGCGGTAATAGTAGAAACCTGGCACATATAATATGTATCTGTTTTAGCTATGCTTTATAATTATGCAGTTACTATCTTCTCTATAAAATTATATACATTTTCTTATAGTTTGTTACATATGTATTTGACTATTGTGTTTGGAGATTGCCAATTAGGTTGATTTTTTAGAAACTCATGTTTCAGTGATATATGTATTTCATAATGAGTTTTGATGTATTTTATGCATAATTACAATTTTCAATATTGTTCTATCATGCAAAATTGATTTACATAATTAGGGTAACAGTGTAATACCCTTACAGCGGGTTTCCAGTTGCATGGTCGACAGTAGCAATGTTGATGTCCATAATGTTGACACCACAATGTCAACATCAAAATGACAACATGGTTTAACTGTTGACAGGCATCAGGTCAACATTCTCTAACTGTTGACAGGTTCTAAAGGTCAACATCTGAATTGTTGCCATGTGAAATATTGAAAATCTGAGACTGTTGATGGTTAGGGTTAGGTGCTGCTGGATGGGTTAGGCTGTGGAGGGAGGTTACAGTTATGCTGTAGTCAGAGGAGAGGATTGGGTTAGGCTCTAGAGGGAGGATTAAGGTTTAGGTTTAGGGATAGAGGGGAAAAATACTAACTGGACTACTGCAGCACAACAGGTCTGCATCAGAAGTCAATGTCAAAGCACCACCTTGACCTGGAGAAAGCTACTGGAGCCACCATTTGGCACCGAGAGAAGGTAAGAAGCCAGTAGACCACCAAGGGTGGTTTGTCGATAGTTCATCATGTAGACATATTATCTGTGTAGACATGATGAATGTTAACATGGTCACTGTCAATGCACTGAGCATGATGCCCTTCTGCATGTTGAGAGTTTGACCCTGATGACTGTCAACATAACTGTCCACAAGTTATACCACATCCATTACAGGGTATCATACTTCCATTACCTTGATCATGTACAGATAATAGACTTGATTCTTCTTTGTAAGTAAAGCAAAAAAAACAAGTAATATTTAATTGGAACAAACCATGTTGTCATGTCAAATTTATATTTTTTTCTGTGCACACTAAATACTGGCTGCTTTTGCATGTAGCCCATAAATGTTAGCTTTATTTTTACACTGCAATTTAGATTTCAGTTTGGACACACCCCATCCAAATCTAAATCTCTCTGCACATGTTACATCTGACCCACCTGCAGTGCAATATGGTTTTTCACAGTTGCTTGCTTTTTTGCTTTACTTACAAACATGAATCAAGCCTAATGGATACTGTTCCTACAGTATATGCACATATGTTATTTTTTTAAATGTTTTATGTTGTTGATGTTCTATGTCTGATTGGTGGTCTTAATAGATTAATTAAAACTTAAGTTTTCAAAATAATTACAAAAGTGCCCTCAATATAGAGTTTTCATTTCTAAAGGCCACAATTCTGCTACCATTACTCTAGGAAAGCGCCACTTGTTATTCATTATACCTTTATATATGGTAATAATTAACTAGGGGGGTAATTCAGAGTTGATCGCAGCAGCAAATTTGTTAGTAGTTGGGCAAAACCATGGGGGTAATTCAGAGTTGATCACACCAGCAAATTTGTTGTCAGTTGGGCAAAACCTTGTGCACTGCAGGTGTGGCAGATATAACATGTGCAGAGAGTTAGATTTGGGTGGGTTATTTTGTTTCTGTGCAGGGTAAATACTACCTGCTTTATATTTACACTGCAATTTAGATTTCAGTTTGAACACATCCCCCCCAAATCTATCTCTCTCTGCACATGTTATATCTGCCCCCCACCCTGCAGTGCACATGGTTTTGCCCAACTGCTAACAAATTTGCTGCTGCGATCAACTCTGAATTACCCCACATGTGCACTGCAGGGGGGGGCAGATATAAAATGTGCAGAGAGTTAGATTTGGGTGGGTTATTTTGTTTTTGTGCAAGTTAAATACTGGCTGCTTTATTTTTGCACTGCAATTTAGATTTCAGTTTAAATGCACCCCACCCAAATCTAACTCTCTCTGCACATGTTATAGCTACCCCTCTGCAGTGCACATGGGGGGTAATTCTAAGTTGATCGCAGCAGGAATTTTGTTAGCAGTTGGGCAAAACCATGTGCACTGCAGGGGGGGGCAGATATAACATGTGCAGAGAGAGATAGATTTGGGTGTGGTGAGTTCAATCTGCAATCTAATTTGCAGTGTAAAAATAAAGCAGCCAGTATTTACCCTGCACAGAAACAAAATAACCCACCCAAATCTAACTCTTTCTGCACATGTTATATCTGCCTCCCCTGCAGTGCACATGGTTTTGCCCAACTGCTAAAAAAATTCCTGCTGCGATCAACTTGGAATTACCCCCATGGTTTTGCCCAAATGCTAACAAATTTTCTACTGTGATCAACTCTGATTTAGGCCCTATACGAACACATACCAGTCTCTATACTCTTCACCTTAGGATAGGACTTGTGCACTAACCTACTCCGACCTTTGTATATCCAAATGATAACATTTCCAATATTACTGTAGGTTACTAAGAAAAATCATACAATTGTGAATTGATGGGCATTTTAATGCTTTCCCTTCCGAGCTACTCATTCTATCAGGAAAATGAGTTAGAATATGAAATAAAACTATCCATATTGTGTGATACAGTACTGTATGTACAAATGTACAAAGGGTTATCTGTACAATAATATAGTAATCCAGCATGAGAAAACTGTAGAACCCCCCCCCCCCTCAAAAAGTCTCAATCTTGTTGCCGACTACTATATATATATATATATATTTTTTAATAGGTAGATCGGGCGCACCTTTTTAAAAAATCAATATAGTATAAAATAGTCACCTTATTAAAATATATATATATATATATATATATATATATAATAGCTGTTCCTAGTTGACCATCTGGTGATCTGGTATAGACAAAAGATAGAATACTCTGCAACCTTAGTTTAAGGCAGCAGAAAGGAGCGCTAATGTATATTGTTTAAGAAAGGTTTCTTTAATCACAAGGTAATTTACTAATTACACAGAAACATACAAAAAGCAGCATCACATATAAAAAATAGCAGCAAAAAGTCACATGCACTGATCGTGCCAAGAATTTGTGAAATAGCTTAATAAAAATATAGCTGATCCTTTATCCGTAATTTGCGTATGCAGATTTTGAGAAAATATATCTGATGAATATTCCAAGGCAAAGTCAATATTATAAATGGGATCCCAATTATGTTAAAGGAGTCATGCAACGGGTACGCTATGCTACTACCCCACGCCACGGAGTTTGATCTCACTCATGGGCAGGCACGGATACAGAGGGGGGCGGTGGGGGCGGTGGGGGCGGTCGCCCCCCCTAGCACACTCCTGCCTACGGACAAACTGTCTGTGAAGTCCTGCTCCTTAACCCCTTCCTATCTCAGCTGGCTGTCAGCTATAGTGAGTAGTGTGAGTCGCAGCAGCTCACAGCGGGTGCCCTTTCCTCCCCACTCACCTTTTTGGCCTGCACAGCAGTTAATCAATCAACATATAGTTTGTTGATTGAGACTGCTATCATCTCCCCAGTTCTCAGTCTGTGCTGATAACAGATCCAGGAAGTGGCTGTGTGTTGGGGGCGTGGCTTCAATTACATGAGAGGCTAGTGGGCTAATAGAAACAGTATAGTGTGTTGACTTTTCTGCACAGTGAGAGCATGCTGGATTCCTGCACCCAGAGACCAGCCAGCTGCCAGAGGGACTATCCTGCCAACCTGTACCATTGACCAGCCTGTGGAAGAGGGACCATCCTACCAGCCTGTTGCAGAGGAACCAGCCAGTAAGAGATCTTAGTGCTATATTCCCTAGGCAGGGTATTACAGGTTGAGTCTCCCATATGTGCAACACAGTAGAACAGAGGATGTCTGTAGTAGTGTATAGGTTTTAAAACATTCCTTGTATTTCATAATATTAAACATTACATATCACGTCCTGTCAGTGAAATACTAAAATTATAGAGAGATGCATGTAAAACTACAGAAGGAAAGTGTGCATAAAAATGCTATACAAAAAATATGGTGTATGCTAATCTGTCCTCTATTTGGTTAATTTCTCATAAATAACACCATACTCCTTCTATGAGGTATCAACTTGGAATTGTGCTCACCGTATAATTCACCTACAAGGTGGCCTCACAGTAGCCTCACAAATGAGTATTAGTTACAACTGTCTTCAAGTTCCTGTATAGCATTGGTCCTATAATGTGCATCAAACAGTTTATATATCAGTGGGAGAGATCCCTTGATTATAAATGGCACCCTAATAGCTGGTAGAGATATATTGCAAGATAAACAAGTAAAGGATTTGTTAGTGGGTGTTTGGTATAATAATCACTTCTACAACACATCAAATCAAAGTCCCCCAATATGACATCTATCCAAATCCCTAAAAATATTTCAATTCCTTGATATGGTGTGTCCTCGGGAGCCTCACTCTCTTATAACTGATGTCATTACAGACAAGGGGCCTAATTCAGACCTGATCACTGCTGTGCATTTTCGCACAGCAGCCGATCAGGTCTGAACTGCGCATATGCTGGCGCATGCCAGACAGCCAACGGCCATCTCAGCCCTGCCAGGCAGATGCGGTCGCTGGCCGGTGGCATTTGGCCGCCTTTTTAGGGGTGCGGTCCGGGCAACGCAGGTGTGCCTGGACCGTGTGGGGGGCAGGCTGCGGCTGCTGCGTGACATCACACACAGCCGCTATGACCCGGTCAGTGACTAGTAGCTCCCAGCCTGTGCGCAGGAGCTGCGCTGGTATGGAACTACTCATCAAGTACAAAAGCATTGCCGCTGTGCGATGCTTTTGAACTTGTACAGTGGGGCACAGTGGCAAACGCAGGATTTGCATGGGGGGGTTTCCAGAACTGGGTGGAGCCAATCACGGGGGTGGGGACTGAGGTGACCCAGTATATGCTGGGTCCGTAAAACTAGTGTGTCTGTGTAAATATTAGAGATGAGCGGGTTCGGTTTCTTGGAAACCGAACCCCCCCGAACTTCAGCCTTTTTACACGGGTCCGAGGCAGACTCGGATCTTCCCGCCTTGCTCGGCTAACCCGAGCGCGCCCAAACGTCATCATCCCGCTGTCGGATTCTCGCGAGGCTCGTATTCTATCGCGAGACTCGGATTCTATATAAGGAGCCGCGCGTCGCCGCCATTTTCACACGTGCATTGAGATTGATAGGGAGAGGACGTGGCTGGCGTCCTCTCCGTTTAGACTGTAGACTAGAGAGAGAGTAGAGAGTGACACTTGATTTACTAATTTTGGGGAGCATATTAGGACGGAGTACTACTTGCTGATAGTGTGACCAGTGACCACCAGTTTAATCCGTTCTCTGCCTGAAAAAAAACGATACACAGTGTGACACAGTCACATACCATATCTGTGCTCAGCCTCAGTGTGCCCTCAGTGTGCTGCATCATCTATGTAATACTGTATCTCTGACTGTGCTGAGTGCTCACTGCTCACACAGCTTAATTGTGGGGGAGACTGGGGAGCAGTTATAGCAGGAGTACATATTTTAACAGTGCACTCTTTTGCTGCCAGAGTGCCACTGCCAGTGCCAGTGTGACTGACCAGTGACCACTGACCACCAGTATATTGTGATTGTCTGCCTGAAAAAGTTAAACACTCGTCGTGTGGTGTTTTTATTCTATAAACGCATTCTGATGACAGTGTCCAGCAGGTCCGTCATTATATAATATATACCTGTCCGGCTGCAGTAGTGATATATATATATTTTTTATATCATTATCATCCAGTCTATATTAGCAGCAGACGCAGTACGGTAGTCCACGGCTGTAGCTACCTCTGTGTCGGCAGTCGCTCGTCCATCCATAATTGTATACCACCTACCCGTGGTGTTTTTTTTTTTCTATCTTCTTGATACTAGTAGCTTACTTTAGGAGTCTGCAGTGCTGAGCTGACAGTGTCCAGCAGGTCCGTCATTATATAATATATACCTGTCCGGCTGCAGTAGTGATATATATATATTTTTTATATCATTATCATCCAGTCTATATTAGCAGCAGACGCAGTACGGTAGTCCACGGCTGTAGCTACCTCTGTGTCGGCAGTCGCTAGTCCATCCATAATTGTATACCACCTACCTGTGGTGTTTTTTTTTTTTCCTATCTTCTTGATACTACTAGTAGCTTACTTTAGGAGTCTGCAGTGCTGAGCTGACAGTGTCCAGCAGGTCCGTCATTATATAATATATACCTGTCCGGCTGCAGTAGTGATATATATATATATATTTTTTATATCATTATCATCCAGTCTATATTAGCAGCAGACGCAGTATGGTAGTCCACGGCTGTAGCTACCTCTGTGTCAGCAGTCGCTAGTCCATCCATAATTGTATACCACCTACCTGTGGTGTTTTTTTTTTTTTCTATCTTCTTGATACTACTAGTAGCTTACTTTAGGAGTCTGCAGTGCTGAGCTGACAGTGTCCAGCAGGTCCGTCATTATATAATATATACCTGTCCGGCTGCAGTAGTGATATATATATATTTTTTATATCATTATCATCCAGTCTATATTAGCAGCAGACGCAGTACGGTAGTCCACGGCTGTAGCTACCTCTGTGTCGGCAGTCGCTCGTCAATCCATAAGTATACTAGTATCCATCCATCTCCATTGTTTACCTGAGGTGCCTTTTAGTTGTGCCTATTAAAATATGAAGAACAAAAATGTTGAGGTTCCAAAAATAGGGAAAGATCAAGATCGACTTCCACCTCGTGCTGAAGCTGCTGCCACTAGTCATGGCCGAGACGATGAAATGCCAGCAACGTCGTCTGCCAAGGCCGATGCCCAATGTCATAGTACAGAGCATGTAAAATCCAAAACACCAAATATCAGTAAAAAAAGGACTCAAAAATCTAAAATAAAATTGTCGGAGGAGAAGCGTAAACTTGCCAATATGCCATTTACCACACGGAGTGGCAAGGAACGGCTGAGGCCCTGGCCTATGTTCATGGCTAGTGGTAAGGCTTCACATGAGGATTGAAGCACTCAGCCTCTCGCTAGAAAAATGAAAAGACTCAAGCTGGCAAAAGCACAGCAAAGAACTGTGCGTTCTTCGAAATCACAAATCCACAAGGAGAGTCCAATTGTGTCGGTTGCGATGCCTGACCTTCCCAACACTGGACGTGAAGAGCATGCGCCTTCCACCATTTGCACGCCCCCTGCAAGTGCTGGAAGGAGCACCCGCAGTCCAGTTCCTGATAGTCAGATTGAAGATGTCAGTGTTGAAGTACACCAGGATGAGGAGGATATGGGTGTTGCTGGCGCTGGGGAGGAAATTGACCAGGAGGATTCTGATGGTGAGGTGGTTTGTTTAAGTCAGGCACCCGGGGAGACACCTGTAGTCCGTGGGAGGAATAGGGCCATTGACATGCCTGGTGAAAATACCAAAAAAATCAGCTCTTCGGTGTGGAAGTATTTCAACAGAAATGCGGACAACATTTGTCAAGCCGTGTGTTGCCTTTGTCAAGCTGTAATAAGTAGGGGTAAGGACGTTAACCACCTCGGAACATCCTCCCTTATACGTCACCTGCAGCGCATTCATCATAAGTCAGTGACAAGTTCAAAAACTTTGGGCGACAGCGGAAGCAGTCCACTGACCTGTAAATCCGTTCCTCTTGTAGCCAAGCTCACGCAAACCACCCCACCAACTCCCTCAGTGTCAATTTCCTCCTTCCCCTGGAATGCCAATAGTCCTGCAGGCCATGTCACTGGCAATTATGACGAGTCCTCTCCTGCCTGGGATTCCTCCGATGCATCCTTGCATGTAACGCCTACTGCTGCTGGCGCTGCTGTTGTTGCTGCTGGGAGTCGATGGTCATCCCAGAGGGGAAATCGTACTCGTAAGCCCACTTTTACTACTTCCACCAAGCAATTGACTGTCCAACAGTCCTTTGCGAGGAAGATGAAATATCACAGCAGTCATCCTGCTGCAAAGCGGATAACTGAGGCCTTGGCAGCCTGGGCGGTGAGAAACGTGGTTCCGGTATCCATCATTACTGCAGAGGCAACTAGAGACTTGTTGGAGGTACTGTGTCCCCGGTACCAAATACCATCTAGGTTCCATTTCTCTAGGCAGGCGATACCGAAAATGTACACAGACCTCAGAAAAAGACTCACCAGTGTCCTAAAAAATGCAGTTGTACCCAATGTCCACTTAACCACGGACATGTGGACAAGTGGAGCAGGGAAGGCTCAGGACTATATGACTGTGACAGCCCACTGGGTAGATGTATGGACTCCCGCCGCAAGAACAGCAGCGGCGGCACCAGTAGCAGCATCTCGCAAACGCCAACTCTTTCCTAGGCAGGCTACGCTTTGTATCACCGCTTTCCAGAATACGCACACAGCTAAAAACCTCTTACGGCAACTGAGGAAGATCATCGCAGAATGGCTTACCCCAATTGGACTCTCCTGTGGATTTGTGGCATCGGACAACGCCAGCAATATTGTGTGTGCATTAAATATGGGCAAATTCCAGCACGTCCCATGTTTTGCACATACCTTGAATTTGGTGGTGCAGAATTATTTAAAAAACGAGAGGGGCGTGCAAGAGATGCTGTCGGTGGCCAGAAGAATTGCGGGACACTTTCGGCGTACAGGCACCACGTACAGAAGACTGGAGCACCACCAAAAACGCCTGAACCTGCCCTGCCATCATCTGAAGCAAGAAGTAGTAACGAGGTGGAATTCAACCCTCTATATGCTTCAGAGGTTGGAGGAGCAGCAAAAGGCCATTCAAGCCTATACAACTGAGCACGATATAGGAGGTGGAATGCACCTGTCTCAAGCGCAGTGGAGAATGATTTCAACGTTGTGCAAGGTTCTGCAACCTTTTGAACTTGCCACACGTGAAGTCAGTTCAGACACTGCCAGCCTGAGTCAGGTCATTCCCCTCATCAGGCTTTTGCAGAAGAAGCTGGAGACATTGAAGGAGGAGCTAACACAGAGCGATTCCGCTAGGCATGTGGGACTTGTGGATGGAGCCCTTAATTCGCTTAACAAGGATTCACGGGTGGTCAATCTGTTGAAATCAGAGCACTACATTTTGGCCACCGTGCTCGATCCTAGATTTAAAACCTACCTTGGATCTCTCTTTCCGGCAGACACAAGTCTGCTGGGGTTCAAAGAACTGCTGGTGACAAAATTGTCAAGTCAAGCGGAACGCGACCTGTCAACATCTCCTCCTTCACATTCTCCCGCAACTGGGGGTGCGAGGAAAAGGCTCAGAATTCCGAGCCCACCCGCTGGCAGTGATGCAGGGCAGTCTGGAGCGACTGCTGATGCTGACATCTGGTCCGGACTGAAGGACCTGACAACGATTACAGACATGTCGTCTACTGTCACTGCATATGATTCTCTCCCCATTGAAAGAATGGTGGAGGATTATATGAGTGACCGCATCCAAGTAGGCACGTCAGACAGTCCGTACTTATACTGGCAGGAAAAAGAGGCAATTTGGAGGCCCTTGCACAAACTGGCTTTATTCTACCTAAGTTGCCCTCTTACAAGTGTGTACTCCGAAAGAGTGTTTAGTGCCGCCGCTCACCTTGTCAGCAATCGGCGTACGAGGTTACATCCAGAAAATGTGGAGAAGATGATGTTCATTAAAATGAATTATAATCAATTCCTCCGTGGAGACATTGACCAGCAGCAATTGCCTCCACAAAGTAGTACACAGGGAGCTGAGATGGTGGATTCCAGTGGGGACGAATTGATAATCTGTGAGGAGGAGGATGTACACGGTGATATATCGGAGGATGATGATGAGGTGGACATCTTGCCTCTGTAGAGCCAGTTTGTGCAAGGAGAGATTAATTGCTTCTTTTTTGGTGGGGGTCCAAACCAACCCGTCATTTCAGTCACAGTCGTGTGGCAGACCCTGTCACTGAAATGATGGGTTGGTTAAAGTGTGCATGTCCTGTTTATACAACATAAGGGTGGGTGGGAGGGCCCAAGGACAATTCCATCTTGCACCTCTTTTTTCTTTCATTTTTCTTTGCGTCATGTGCTGTTTGGGGAGTGTTTTTTGGAAGGGCCATCCTGCGTGACACTGCAGTGCCACTCCTAGATGGGCCAGGTGTTTGTGTCGGCCACTAGGGTCGCTTAGCTTACTCACACAGCTACCTCATTGCGCTTCTTTTTTTCTTTGCGTCATGTGCTGTTTGGGGAGTGTTTTTTGGAAGGGCCATCCTGCTTGACACTGCAGTGCCACTCCTAGATGGGCCAGGTGTTTGTGTCGGCCACTTGGGTCGCTTAGCTTAGCCATCCAGCGACCTCGGTGCAAATTTTAGGACTAAAAATAATATTGTGAGGTGTGAGGTGTTCAGAATAGACTGAAAATGAGTGGAAATTATGGTTATTGAGGTTAATAATACTTTGGGATCAAAATGACCCCCAAATTCCATGATTTAAGCTGTTTTTTAGGGTTTTTTGAAAAAAACACCCGAATCCAAAACACACCCGAATCCCACACAAAAAAAATAGGTGAGGTTTTGCCAAAACGCGTTCGAACCCAAAACACGGCCGCGGAACCGAACTCAAAACCAAAACACAAAACCCGAAAAATTTCCGGTGCTCATCACTAGTAAATATATATATATATATATACATACACACATATCTACACATATATATATATATATATATATATATATATACACCGTATATACACCTATATATATATACACATATACATAGCATATTAAACATGCATACACATATATATATATATATATATCTAACTCCAAGAAGAGTACAGGCACTCGCCACTTCCTTGATGATAATGAATTTATTATACCTCACAGGTGTATCTCACATAGAGATGAACGACAGCATGTCAGCAAAAATGTCGACGTTTCGGCTCCATCCGAGCCTTTGTCAAGACAGACCAAATCACATCAGGCTGCTGGGTGTTAACCTGATGTGATTTTGTCTGTCTTGACAAAGGCTCGGATGGAACCGAAACGTCGACATTTTTGCTGACATGCTGTCGTTCATCTCTATGTGAGATACACCTGTGAGGTATAATAAATTCATTATCATCAAGTAAGTGGTGAGTGTCTGTACTCTTCTTGGATATATTTTTGACTATTTGAGAGCCCTTTATGGAGCACCGCCCATGATGTAATTTGCAGCAGTGAGTGTGGATTCATTGGATATATATATATATATATATATATATACACACACACACACACACACACACACACACACACACACACACACACACACGTATATATACACATGTATATATATCATATGTGTGTGTGTGTGTTTATATGTATGTATGTATGTATGTACTATAATTAAAATAAAGTAAACTTTTATTAAGCCCTTACAAGTGCCACCAGGAAGACAGCAGGCTGCAGAGGACGCTAGACAACCATTAATAATAATCATGCAGCAAAAAAATAAATATATATATAACCTGCACAATGACCCGGCACTCCTGCGGTCCCCTCCGCCTACAAACAGCTGCTCCTGGTGCCCTCCTCAGGGAGAGAATCCTCCTTCATACAGGCAATGCAATGAGGCGGCACTCCGGAGACTTTTCAAAAAGCTTTAATGCGGTGTTCTACGTTTCGGGGACACAGCCCCTTCGTCAGGATAATTATATGTGACAAAAAACAGTGTTTAAATACCTGAGTGGGAATACTCACGCCCGCCGCCTCCAGCCGCGTCGCCCGGTTTCCGGCCGCGTCCTCCCGGTCCCACCGGAAATGACATCATGCCGGCCCGTCCAGCTGACGCGTTGTGGCTAGGAAGAGAGAAACCATAGCAACATATAAACAAAAGATAATCAAAACAATTAATCTGCCTCATAACAGCCGTTGCATTATACATCAAACAAAACAAAACAGGTGAATAAATAAGACGATCTGATCCATATTAAAAACTATACATATATACATCTTGTGGTAATCAGAACGATATCAATGTGGTATATTATATTAATGCAACAGGCCGTGGGCTGTATATTAAATTTAAAAATAAAATATTCTGTTAGTGAACAAAAAGTGACATAGTAAAAATAACTATAAAAATAAAAATCAATCCGCCTAGCTGCCACATTATTTTCAATGGAAAAATTGGTTATTACCAGTGCGTATAATTATTGCATCACCCTTATCTGCCTGGCAAACTGCTCATAAAAAACATCTTAAATTAAGGGCTTCATTGAGCCCTTTGGGAGCAAGTGTGCCTAGTGTGTGGATCCAACGAGACTCCAATTGTAGGAGTTTTCTAGATCTGTCTCCACCCCTTAAAGATTTAGGAACCTGGTCGATGATTTTATAACGAAGAGTGGCCATATTATGTTGTTTTTTAGCAAAATGACGGGCTACTGGTTGTTCGCTATCACCTGCTTTTATGGCTTCACGGATGGCATATCTATGTTGTGCCATCCTGATCTTAAAGGCACAATCCGTCTTGCCCACATATGATAAACCACATGGGCATGTAAGTAGGTAGACCACAAACTTCGATTCACAAGACAAACACTGTTTGATGTTATATGATTTACCGGTGTGCGGATGCAAAAATTTCGTACCTGGTGTCATATAACTACACGTTGTGCATCCACTACACCGATAACATCCCGCTTTTTTGCTAAGGAAGTGTTCTTTAACCAAATTAAATTGAGAGATGTCGGTTTTCATGACTATATCTTTTATATTGCGATTTCTAGAATAGCTAGGTAATAATTTAGATTGGAATGCCTCACCTAACCCTTTGTCAGTAGCCACAATGGGCCAGATTTGTTTGGTCTTTTTCGTCAAATAATGACTGCTGGAATTAAAACGGGTAACCCAAGGAAATCTACCCTGTAGCAGTTTAGGGGGTTTTTGTTCCAGTAATTGTTCTCTTGTGAGACTCAAAGCCCTCTTCCGTGCTGTCATCAGCAGTTTAATTGGATAACCTCTATCTAGAAATCTTAGGGTCATGCTATGTAAGGCTTGCTCCTTCTCATATGGCTTAGTCGTAATGCGACATACTCTCAAATATTGTGAGAATGGTAAACTACGAATCGTAGATTTAGGGTGGGAACTATCATAACGCAACACATTATTCCTGTCTGTGGATTTCACAAACAGTGATGTGTTGATCATCCCTTCATCAAGCGTAATGCAGACATCCAAAAAGTTGATGGTTTTGTCATCAATTGTTAACGTTAATTTAATAGGACTATCTGTAGCATTGTGTGTGTCAACTAGTGATTTAAGGTCATCCTGACTACCCATCCAGAATATAAGGACATCATCTATATAACGAAAATATAGACTTATCCTGTCAAAAATTGCACTGTTATGTAAAAATAAATCACATTCAACCTCCCACATATATGAGTTGGCGAAGGATGGTGCCACCGCCGATCCCATTGCGCAACCTGTGCGCTGCAGGAAAAAGATCTTATCATAAAGAAAATAATTGTGGGTTAGGGAGAATTCTAACAGTGCTATGAAAAAATTAATATCAGGACCTTTATACAGTGGGTTATTGGTGATTAATCTTCTGACAGCTTGTAGCCCCGCCCCATGCGGTATACATGTATACAAACTCGTAACGTCTATGGTGGCGAGGCTAGTCTGCTCAGATAGTTTACCCATTTCTAGAAATTTTCTGAGTAACATAGAAGTATCCTTGAGGTGTGTACTAGTATTCTGGATACATGGCTGTAAGAAAGCATCACAATACACAGATAGTGGTTCACATAACGACCCCCTGGCCGAAATAATCGGTCGTCCCGGAGGATCCAGGGGATTTTTATGTACCTTTGGGATTATGTAAAACACAGGTACAACTGGGAATTCACTAGATAAAGCTTTACATACCGACTGTGTAATAATACCTTGATCAACTGCGTCTTTAAGCATACTGTCTAATTCTCTCTTAAATTGCCCAGTAGGGTCTTGGCTCAATCTGCCATAAGTGTCAGTATCAGACAGTAATCTTACACATTCATGCCTATATTTATCAGTATCAAATCACATCAGGCTGCTGGGTGTTAACCTGATGTGATTTTGTCTGTCTTGACAAAGGCTCGGATGGAACCGAAACGTCGACATTTTTGCTGACATGCTGTCGTTCATCTCTATGTGAGATACACCTGTGAGGTATAATAAATTCATTATCATCAAGTAAGTGGTGAGTGTCTGTACTCTTCTTGGATATATTTTTGACTATTTGAGAGCCCTTTATGGAGCACCGCCCATGATGTAATTTGCAGCAGTGAGTGTGGATTCATTGGATATATATATATATATATATATATATATACACACACACACACACACACACACACGTATATATACACATGTATATATATCATATGTGTGTGTGTGTTTATATGTATGTATGTATGTATGTACTATAATTAAAATAAAGTAAACTTTTATTAAGCCCTTACAAGTGCCACCAGGAAGACAGCAGGCTGCAGAGGACGCTAGACAACCATTAATAATAATCATGCAGCAAAAAAATAAATATATATATATATATATATTTTTTTTTTGGTGGAGGGGGGTTTCTGGGTGCTCGGAAACCCCCCCTGGGTGCGCCACTGGGGCAGAGACAGACAAGCGGGGCGGACTAGCCCTGTGCTGGGTCCCGCCCCCCCCCCCCCCCCCGCATGTCTGATTAACTGATCGTAGCCCTGCAAAATTTTGCATGGCTACGATCAAGTTTGAATTATGCCCAATGTCTTGTCACTGTTGTTGCCACAAATGCCATATTTTGATGGCCCTCTATTATACCATCCATATGTTCATCATAATTTATGACACGTCATGTACAGTTGTGATACCTACAGTATACAAAGTTGTAGTTCCCTAAAATTGGGGTATAGCAAAAAAATATTAAATTAAAGCAGAATGCCTGGATTAATTATGATTGACTTATTCTATATCAGCACCTCATATTAACATGAGAAACAGTAACAATCTGATAATAGATATATAAAATAGACAATCCTAGCAGTGCGCACAAGCAGAAAAAAAGCAGCTCGGTGAACTCAATATTTTACTTAAAGGTATCCTCACATCTTCACCAAATATGTGCCAAAAAAGGTTGAATAGAAGTTATCCAGCGCTACTGCATACAGTATGTAGGTCATTCATAAATATACCACTTCAGATACAGCAGATGTCATATCTCACAGTATACTTCTTATTAGGCTCATTCAAATATACCCAAAATGTAAGAGATAAGCAATTTATAGTGAAATACTGTTTAATAATTGTAAGATTTAATAAGAGAAAAACAAAAACATATAAACTCCACACAGATTACAGGTATCAAGTGGCCACATTTTGACAATTACCAGCTAGACATGAACTGTTTTTAAGCAGTTCAGAATGCACCTGAAACAGTGCATGTCCTGGGATCTCCCACTGGTGCAGGCTCAGGTTTGGCTGAAATTTACAATTATTAAACAGTACTTCACTATAATTGCTTATCCCTTTCATTTTGTGGATAGCTGAATGAGCCTAATAAGAAGTATGACATCTGCTGTATCTGAAGTGGTATATTTATGAACAACATACATATGCAGTAGCACTAGCTAAATTCTATACAACAATGTGATAATACCTATAATTCCTTAAATTAATTGTATCAATTAGATATCTTTGGTATACTAGCAACATTTTTCTGGAAAAAAAAGGGTGGTGGGGGGATTTCCCAAACCTATGTGGCACATAGATGCAAAAGGGATTTTAATCCACGGGTGAACTCCTGCGAGTATTACGTAGTCTCACTTAATCCTGGTTAGTCTCAAACTCCATTATTGGACAATTACAAATGTGGAATTCATCTGTTAGGGTTGGCAAGTGTTGAGGACTGTGCGGAATTATCAAATAATTGGCCTAACCCCCCAAGACTCTGTGCCTAATATCCCCTTGGTACTATTCAGCAGTTCCCCTTATTATAATAATATAACAGGGTATTATAATGTGTCTTCCCTTCCTGGTTCAGAAACACATAGTATGCCAGTTGTTACCATTTGTATCCATAAAAGTTGCTAGTATCCCAAAGAAAGGAATTATAGGTATTATCACATTGTTACTGTTTCTCATTTTAATATAATGTGCTTATATAGAGTCAGTCAATCATCAAGGTTTATGATAATACTGTATTTCATAACTACGTTGACATATAAACCTTGATGATTGACTGTCTATATCAGTACCTCATATTAAGATGAGAAATAGATGCAAATAATTACTCCAGACATTTTGTTTTTATTTAATTATTTTATTTAATTTTCTTTTGCTATACCCCAATATTAGGGGATTATAACTTTTTATACTGTAGGTATCACAACTGTACGCGACGTGTCATACATTATGATGAACATAAGGCGGGATTTGGATAGATGTCATATTGGGGAACTTTGCTTTGATGTGTTGTAGAAGTGATTATTATACCTAACATCCACTAACAAATCCTTTACCTGCAATTATACCTATTTGTGTGATGGAGGAATTTGGACTGGAGAGGGGAGGAGTCAAGATGAGAGAGGGGAGGAGTCAAGATGAGAGAGGGGAGGAGTCTGGACTGGAGAGAGGAGGGGTCAAGATTAAACCGTAAACCGCACCCCCTAAAAGAAAAGTCTAGATCCGACCCTGCCCATGGGAGTAGTGAAGCCGTCTCTCGATTCCGTCACCGGAGTTAATAAACTCAGTCTCTGGCTAGTGCAAGCTGCCGGTGAGCTATTTGCAATTGAGCAGATCTATGTAGTGTGCAGCCACACATCCAATTGTTTGCAGCCACACACTATATAGATCAGCTCAGCTGCGCCTGCAATGCTGATCATTTTTCACAAAGTACAAAGTGAGCTTCAAAAAGTTAGAATTCTTTAGCTTAGATTTCTCTAGCTTTCTATCTAAGGGCAGCTAGCTCAATGAATAGATTGTATGACTGCAATGCCACAATCAATGGGCTTGAATCCCGGGTATGTTAGCATCTTGTTCATGAATGTTGTATAGGTATTAGCAATGAAAGGGGTAGCGGAAGGAGACAGGGGCGGTCAGGAGATACTGAGCTTCAAAAAGGGGGGAAGCTATAAGTGAAAGTAATTAAAACAGATAATTAACAAGTGCCACTAACAGCATCCCCTACCCCAACACATTCTGCACTACCCTAGTTATGGCCTTGTATATCTGTCCCTCTGGCCAGTCTATTGTTTGGTGAGGCAATATGCCATGATTCCGGTGAGTTTACAACTCACTGGCACAAAAATAACCAAATGGCATCACAAAATATAATTTTTTCATTGACATACCTTAATCTTACAACATTGTAAATTACCCTATTTGTCACCCAATGGGTTTAATTAAACAACATTTATAAAGATTTTCCTGCATCACCGTGTTTTTTCTTCTAATAGTCTATTTGTTTAGTTTTAGCAGAAGCAAAGTGACTGCTTACTGTATAGAACTTGTACATAAATATCAGTAGACTATAGCTATGAACCTGATTCAGAGACAGACGCAGTGTTGATATTTCTGCAGTTGGGTGATTTTTTTTTTTTTTTTTTGCTACTGGACATGTGCAAAATATTCTGGAAACCCTTATTGCGCGTGTGCGAACCTAAGTGTCCTATAGCATTCACAAATGCATACCACATTGCTGCAAGATGAGAAAGGGTGTCCTAAAGTGAGCGCAAAAAGGGGCCTTTTCATGGGTGTGTTATTGGAGCATCAAGGCCATGTCTGGGAAAGCTGCTGCATTAACAATTGCAAATCCACCTTCTCAGAGGCCATGTTTAGTTGGATTTGAGGATAGATGCTATGGTAGATACTAGGCAGGGCCATATTATCCTCAAGACTGACTAGATTGAAGCATAGGGTCCCTGCAGGGACTAGGGGCCCATCTTTTTTTTGGGATCCGGTCTGAAGATCGACAGTGTCTAGGTCGACAATGTTTAGGTTGACCACTATAGGTCGACAGTCACTAGGTCGACATGAATGGAAGGTCGACAGGTTTTCTAGGTCGACATGTGCTAGGTCGACAGGTCTAAAGGTCGACATGAGTTTTTCACCTTTTTTTTTTTGGATTTTCTCATACTTAACGATCCACGTGGACTACGATTGGAACGGTAAAGTGTGCCAAGCGAAGCGGTAGCGGAGCGAAGGCACCATGCCCGAAGCATGGCGAGTGAAGCGAGCCATGCGAGGGGAAGCAGTGCACTAATTTGGGATCCCGGTCACTCTACGAAGAAAACGACACAAAAAAAAAAATCCTCATGTCGACCTTTAGACCTGTCGACCTAGCACATGTCGACCTAGAAACCCTGTCAACCTTCCATCCATGTCGACCTAGTGACTGTCGACCTATAGTGGTCGACCCAAACATTGTCGACCTAGATACTGTCGATAAAACGAACCACACCCCTTTTTTATGAGGCACTGTTACCTGTGACCTAGGGCTCCACCAGTAGTCAGCTGATGTTTCTTTTGAGACAATTTGGGGGTGACAGAAGACCAATAGCCTTATTTCAAAAGGCAAAAGAAAAGGAATAACAATTGCGCTGTGAGAAAAGAGGTCAGCACACTTTATTTCAATTGGGTATCAGTGTCCATGTGAATACTGAAAGTGTAAGTGATGGCATAAACTCTGTTTCTCACATGTCAGCGGTAATGAGATGAAATACTGAAGGGCCAGAGGGGCCTGAAATTCCTGAAAATCTAGGAGCCCGACCAAGGGGTTAATACAGTCCTGACCCTAGGCTACTGCAAATAACAATATTGTGACCAATGCTGCATCAATGTTGGAGTGTATACAATCGCCATTGCAATTGCACAGACCGCGGAGCACGGTGGAGCACAAAGGGAAGGATGAGATTAGCATTTCCATTTTCCCAAAACTGTTCTTGAGATTATGACTGCGATCATGGCCACATTACGAATCAGTTCTAAATCGGCCCCATGTACATCAAAGAAAAATGGGAATAAGTCACAGTCACTAAAGTTTATTTATATTTGCTTTTTGCACACAGAATCTTACATTTCATTTAGACATTTTGTCAAATTATAAAGAAGAAAGTGTACAAACAGTTCCAAATATAATTCTTTGCCATGTATCAACCTTTCAGACAGTACAAAATTATTCCTACAGCCAAAACTTTTATTCTGCCCAATCAGTTATTTTAAAAGTAAACTAAATATTCCTCTTTTGATTAGGTCAATGCTTTTGCTTAAGGCTCTTGTCTTAATTTCCAACCATACACTTAGGATTTTTCGCTGTACCTACTGTATACTTATTTGTTTCATTAAAATTTCCAGATTGCTTTTCCCTTTATTTCCCTTAGTGCTGACTTATGTCAGTTGCTATATATCGTACAGCTTTGGTGAGAGGTCCCAGCCTTTCTTTGAATCAAACACTACAATTGCACTAATTAGGTTTAAAGAGAAACATTTCCTCTACTTGCAGAAATATGTTTGTTTGGAAACTCTTATTTGCCTATATCTAGAGTGTTTGTGTATGTTACATTTAATGTACAGTGAAATAAGCAGCTCTTAAGGGCACAGCCAGCAAATACATTGGCAAAATGTATATAACCTTTCTGGATTTCAAGGTTCCCTGGACTTTCAAAGTTTCCTTTATCTCTTTTTAAGAAGTTTTGCAATGGTTGTTAAAACTATAATAGGTCACAATGCCATTTACAGGCAATACATTATGTTAGGTATTTGCAAATCCAGGAGGAGCAGGCTTGCAAGCAAACCTTAGGTGGTTACTGTAATGCAATGTATTTTATATTTTATGGCCACAATATATATTTGTTCCATTAAAAAAAATCTCTGGAAATACAAATTGCGTTTTATTATTCTGAAAGCTAAATTACAGTGGGAAATAATTGTTGTTGCTGCTTTTCTTCCACTATTTTCACATGTAGTAATTTAATTTAACAGAATCCCAACCTCGCTCAATTTGTAATATATTTAAAAATAAAATGAGCTTGGACATCTCCTTTAAGCTACAGTAACTATCTCCTCCAGGACACACAATTTCTTTCTTCTCTTCAATTTTTGTGTTATGCATAATCTCATGCTCTTTAAAAAGCAATATCCTGCTTTAATGAACAAAGTAACTTCCTTAAAATAACTTAATCTATATATACTGTTATCTGTCCTATTTTACTGGTAAATTGTTCTACTTGGATTCTATATGAAAAACAGCAGCATTGCGCACACCCTACCCTTGTTATAGCAACAATAAACCTTATCAAGAATATTTGTGTGGAAATTCAATTGGAAGCAAGGTTTTCTATGCAAAAAAAACTTGCGCCCATTGTGCCCAGTGTTGAATTACAGTGAGGATAAGCGCTCCTGATACCTACGGTATCCAAGCTAAAAAAATTGGTTGCAGGTTTTTAAGCACTGAAAACCCTGGGGGGGGGGGGGGTTTGAATTAAAAAAAAATATTCTTACCCCACTGGTGGTTTCCGGTGGTCTCCAGGGTACCCGGTGGTCTCCCCTACATCTTCCCACTGGGGAGGGGGCGGCTAGGAGATGTAGCTCTACCAGGTGCTGCCTCTGAGGGTGAAGACACTCACACAGGGGGGTCACACATACACACACACACTTTTACACTCACCGCTGCTGTAGGAGTCAGGATCCCGACACTGGAGAAGACTGCCTCGGAAGATGAGTGATTACAGACTAATTATGCTAATTGGAAACTTCCATTTGTTCTATTAGTCCTTAGGGGGTGCTGCAAGGGTGCATGAGCAAGTCCTGGTAATTATTCCTAAAAATAATGATTTTAGGAAAACTCAGACTTGCTCTGGAGGTGTGTGAAAAAGACACAGGGATTTCTGTAGAAATCACTATGTCTCATTTTCTGTCCTCTAATTGAATAATTAAATTTCCCACCCTCAATTGAATTCCCCTTTAGGAGTAGATTTACTAAAGCTTCTAAAACTGAAGTAGTGGGGTGGCCCAAAGCAGCCAATCAGATTCTGTCTATCATTTCCCTATTGCATCTAGAAAATGGTAGACACAATTTGATTGGCTCCCACATAACCACTTTTCTGTTTAAGAAGTTTTAGTAAATCTACCCCTTAATATTTTATGTGAAAAAGTGATCAAATGACTTAAAAGCTGCGTTTGTTTCCATAAAAAGTTACTAGTACTTAGGCAGACAAATGGCGGGAAGATTCTGGCTTGTTGAAGTCATGTGTCCTGCTAAGTGTCTCTCCAGTCAATAAAGTATCTGAAATAGAGGAGTTTGATATTCAGCACAGGAACTCTCCAGATACAGCTTCACACACTGGGGCAGATGTATTAAGCCTGGAGAAGGGATAATGATGTGATAAAGCAGTCAGCTCACAACTTTCATTTTTCAAATCTGTAATGGTTGGCTGGTGCGTTATCACCTTGCACTTATCACTGCTTTATCACGTCTTTATCCCTTCTCCAGGCTTAATACATCTGCCCCAATGATTCTTTGGGTCTTTTAGAGGGACAGGCAGATTGTCCAATATTCCAGGAGAAATAACCAGTCACAAGTCCAGAAGTATGTAATTTAACCATGGTTGCCATCAGAAATTGTTCCTGATAGTGGCCCTGCTTGCAACTTCATGTTTCCACAACTACAGTAGTTATAAGAACAAACATTGGGGGTCATTCCGAGTTGTTCGCTCGCAAGCTGCTTTTAGCAGCTTTGCACACGCTAAGCCGCCGCCTACTGGGAGTGAATCTTAGCTTATCAAAATTGCGAACGAAAGATTCGCAATATTGCGAAAAGACTTCTCTATGCAGTTTCTGAGTAGCTCCAGACTTACTCTGCCAGTGCGATCAGTTCAGTGCTTGTCGTTCCTGGTTTGACGTCACAAACACACCCAGCGTTCGCCCAGACACTCCTCCGTTTCTCCAGCCACTCCCGCGTTTTTCCCAGAAACGGTAGTGTTTTTTCACACACTCCCATAAAACAGCCAGTTTCCGCCCAGAAATACCCACTTCCTGTCTATCACATTACTATCACCAGAACGAAGAAAAAACCTCGTAATGCCGTGAGTAAAATTCCTAACTGCATAGCAAATTTACTTGGCGCAGTCGCACTGCGGACATTGCGCATGCGCATTAGCGACTAATCGCTCCGTTGCGAGAAAAAAATAACGAGCGAACAACTCGGAATGACCCCCATTATACATAACATTTTTTTTAGTGTACTGTGCACCTTCACCAAAAAAGCACTGCTTACAAGTTTACTGTAATCATCTCAACTGTTTATGAGGCTGCTGTAAGAATATAAAGAGACATTTCTCTGGAAAGACAAGAATCCATATTGATTGAATCAATCTTTTCTAGCAAAGAAATTACTTCCTCTAGGCCCACTTTTATCTGCTGACAAAACTATGTAAGGCTTTCAACAATGGACTGAAAATAATTTAACCCAAATCTAACTCTCTCTGCACATATTATATCTGCCCCCCTTGCAGTGCACATGGTTTTGCCCAACTGCTAACAAATTTGCTGCTGCAATCAACTCTGAATTACCCCCTTTGTTCCTTGTACATCTGCCACTGAATACATTTATAAACAAACTACAGTATAAACACTAACTTCACATTTTTCTAATTAAACAACAATTCTATCCAAAACTAAAAATTTAGTCATGAGGTGGAATTAGCATATTAAAATATAAAACCATACTTACAGTAGCTGTGCTCTGTTTTTCACTTATTTGTTTTAACACCCAAACCCCACCCACACATTGATTTTAAATAGCAAGCACAAGTCATCTACTCACTTGTTGGGGCAAAACTTTTTCAAACTTGACAGTGTGGTGGGGATACCTCTCCTCTGCAGTGCAGTAACTTCATCCCTGTTGCCCGGAGGTAAGATAAATGTTGTGTCCCCTCACCACCTTACAAAAAATTATTATCATTTGAAATGACCCATACCCTACACAAAATCACTTACACCTCTATACCCTACACTAAACTATTGACCCATTTAAACTCTACACTAAATTACTGACCCCTCTGTACCCTACACTACTGACCCCATTGTACCCTACACTACATTACAGACCCCTCTACATCTTACACTTAATTACTTACCCAAATGTAGATAAAAACACACACACATTGACGCATGTAAGAAAAAAACACACACACAATTGCACTGATAGAAAAATCAAAATTAACAGTCTCAATGATCACACGGTGTCTAAGCCTAAGGCTGTTGTCAAAGTCAGAAAAATGTCTCTATGCACGTTGCCATATTTGCACCGCACACTGGTCCGTGCTGCGCATGCGTACGCTCTCCCGTGAAGGCGCATACCCGCAATAGCGTGCACTCGCAGGCGCGGTATGCGTATTTACGGTAGAGTTTATGTAGTCGTAGCGTGCGACTCATTCGTTACATATTTTCACAATTAATGTAGTTTATAGATCATGATCCCTTTGATAGTTTCTGAAAGTTTGGTTAATATAGAAGGTCCCTGTTTAAAGTAATCCCTCTTTGTATTGTACGAAGGGTCTAACAGGAATCATACAGCAGTGTTTGGTACCCATCGGAAGAGTATTTAATTAGCAATATTCCGGTGTTGGTTTGGAGCGTATTAATCGCTCGTGCGAATAGTTATGGACATAAGAAGTTTATGTCCATTTCTATTATTTACACATACTCAGGTATGCGGCGGAAAACTTAGTTCCCCACCCACCTGAGCTGTTTGAAATCGTCACAGCCCACCTGTATGAATCAACCTATGACCTTTTGTTGTGATACAGGGTCGAATTCCTTCATCCAATGGACAATGGGATTGTAGGGACTATGAGATTGCATTGTGTGTGGGGCATAAATAGGCAGGCCGACCACATCCAGCTCTCACTCTTCAACGGTTCTCATTGCTGAAAATCGGGTGCTGGATGTCCAGGCGCATGCGATCGTTTACCCTTGTGCGTAAGTTTCTCTCCGTTATCATTGTCTTTCTGTGAGCCAATTTCTCTCATCTCTCTCCGTCTCTCTCTCTCTCTTTCCCTTCTCTCTCTCTCTCGTATCTCCCCTAGACTAGTATTGTATTGTATTAGATAGTATTGTTTAGTTCTGTGGTTAGGAAGTCTCTGTTATATTGTAGTGTATCATTTGTACTGTTATCCCCTTTTTACAAGTATACTAGATATAATACAGTTAATAGGCTTTGGAACCTAAACCAGTATCTGTGTATTTTCTATAGTGTTAAGTGTTCACTTGAGCGTCGGTGACGCTCAAGCAGCTTTGTAGTTAGTCAGGTTACACAAGGTTGCACTTACACCCTGTATTCACATTAAGGTATTCCGTGTATTTCATTGGTATAAGGTTTAGACATAAAGGTATAGCGTTGTGAGCGTCTGCGCCGCTGGTGATCTCCTCGTGGTCTCGAGCGTCCGCTACGCCATAGCGAATCATTACTCTAGTCATAGCCAATAACGTGTCCTGTGATCGCTGGGCCGTGAGCGAACGTGACGCTTGAGCGTCTCGCCTACGGCTGAGCGATCGTTACGCAACTAGCGTACCATTACGGTACTTCTTAAGTAAACAGCGTACAGTGTTCTTAGCTTCATAAAGGGTTGTTTATACGACAAGGGAATTTAGCATTGTCAATTGGGGACTCGTCCTATCCTTCTCATATCTGCACTAGGTAGATCAGCAGACATTATCCCCCCAGCAAAGGGTGGGAGGTTGTCTCGCAGTGCTGACGGGATAAGCGTCTGCTTCGCTTAGATAAAGAGTGCTGAAGGAATCCAGGAACCGGAAGTAAGAACAAAACGCTTGTGTCTTTTAAAACTGTTTTATTTCTCTTCTGTCTTGCGTATACACGCACGCATACATTTATCTGCATTTCTTTTTCAAATTTCGTATATCACTATTCCTGTTTGCCAAGTTTTATAGTTGATTAGAAAGTGCAAAAAGAGATTTGCTGTTATTTCATAGTAGAGGTAATAGTTAAAGTATAGACCAACACACGGCTTGTCTGGGAGATAAGACAGTCAGTGTGGGGTGCGGTAGATGATCAGGGATCATCTACATTGATAAAGGTAGAAATTGTGTTACAGTGGATCTTTGTTTTGCGTACACGTGTCCCTAACAAAAGACTTGCGTACGCAATCCAAACGGCAGACGCACGCAGCGTACATTACGCAACGTAGCGTCTGGTTACGCCCACGTAGCTCAAGTCACGAAAAGTTGAATTAGCGCAAAGTGATAATTAGCGCAAAGGCGATAAGTAACGCACAGCGGTAAATAACGCGACGCGGTAAATAACGCAAATCTATTTTTGGAAAATCTGAAATTTAGCTTAACAGATCCTGCTCCTAATTAGTAACACTGTTGGACTGAAGACAATTTCTGCGCAGAAATAGATATAGAAACAAAAGTGTACATGTGTTGAGTGAGTGTGGTTTTGTATACAAAAGTTTATATAACTTTAAGGTGGAACCAAAAGGAAAGTCGGGTACTCGTCAAGGGACACACGTGTAAGTGACATATACGGTGGCTAGGGAGGCATCCTTGGTTAAATAATATTTGAGCATTAGAGTATAGCGGACCATAAGGTAACAGACCAGGAGGTCATAAGGTAACAGACCAGGAGGTCATTAACAGACGGTAACAAGACCAGGAGGTCGTAAGGTACTAAAGAGGTCCGCTATAAAAGTCCAGTGGCACAACGCCTGGGGTGTTGGTGCAGAACCCATATAGGCCATAAGCTCTTGCTGAAGGAATCGCGGCCGGAAACATCGATTCCATTGATCTCTCAGTACATAACAAGTAGTGCTTGTGTACTGAACGATTGGACCACACGTAATTGTGTGCAGTAGTTAGTAATCTGACCTAATACCATTAGAGTAAAGTGGTCACAAACGCTATCTGTACATTCTGACGTGATTTGTGTAATTTTTTTATTTTTGGAAGGGAAGTTCGCTGGTCACTCAGGAACTATCTAACAACCCCACCTTTACTGGAAAGAGTAAGTGTCCTGCGGGTAACCCTCATATGTTCCAGTAAACTGAAGGTTCCATAGGGGCCCTGTATCGAGTACGCCAGCACCATATCGGTGTGATCAGGTCGTATTGGTCGAGGTGGGCGAGTGAGTGGGGTACTCGGTAAACCGCCACCGCCGGCCTACTGTGGAGTAATTTGGTTGTCTGTAAAGGCTTGCTGAAAACCTTGATACAGAAATCCAAGGAGGACTAAGCAACACCTGCAGACTATGGGGGCCAGTTGCTCAGGTAGGGGGCGATCAACCCTGGTTCAGGTTGATTCTGTGAACCGACCAGTTGGGTCGGCACGATATGTAATGTGTGAAAAATACGGAAGTCACACAGAATCTTTATGTGATGAATGGGAGAGAATGACTGTACAAGACAGGGACAAATTCCCAAGAATAGGTAGCTTCAGTCCAGACGTGTTACAAAATTTAAGGAGGAGGATATGTCTCGTAAAATCAACAAAGAGACGAATTCAGCATCATGATTACTTACAGTTATGGCACCAGGAAGGTGAGATACAGAGAGGTTTGGCTCTGGCGGCGGGATCTGGGGCAGTCAGGAAGCTGATAGCCACAGCTCCACCTCCACCATACATTGCAGGAGAGAAGTTGATTACGGAGAGAAACGCACTGGGTTGTAAAACACAAACTCTTAGTAACCCTGTAAATGTTAATGATGTTAACCAAATAACTCATGCAAGTATTAACCCGTGCAAGATGTACCCTGTTTTGAACCTTCCTCAGGAGTGTGATCAAGAAGAAGATTCGGCAACAATTTCAGCGCTCTCTCTAGCGGCCACCATATCAGAAACCACAGTAGGAACTGCACCACCCACGAGATTAGTTAAGGCCCCTAGCGGAGGGATAGGTGAGGTCGTGTCAACGGGTAAGTACGGCACCATGCACTACACTGAAACAATTGTACCACAAGTTGTAGAATCTACGCAGAATGAGGCTGTTAGAATTGCTCCTGTAAAGGTGATAGTAGTTCCCAATGGGAAAACAGATGCATCAGGAGCCACACCCGTCAGGAACATTGCCATGTATTGCCCGTTCACTAGAATGGAATTGAGGACCATAGTGTCTGAATTCCCAGACCCCAGAAAAGATTTAGTGGCAAGCCAAAAATACATCAGGGATCTAGGAAACACTTTAGAGCCCAATAATAAGGATTGGCAGATAGTGCTAAGAGCTTGCTTACCTTCCAATGTCGACTCAGTTAAATTCTTGGCTGATTGTGGACTAGATAAAGATGTACCGCTTACAGATGTGTACGACCAGGATAATGTAAAAAGGATAAATTTACAGCTAAAGGAGTATTTCCCAGCCGTTGTTAAATGGAATAAAATATTTTCCATTAAGCAAAAGGAGTCCGAAACGGCAGCAGAATATTTCCACCGGGCACTATCAGAAATGGCAAAATACACTGGTATAGAAGACATTAAGACCAACCCAAACCATCGAGAAGTAGCAGTATCTGTACTGATGGATGGTTTGAAAGAAACATTAAAAGCTAGGGTACAGACCACACAACCATGTTGGCGAGGTCTGTCAGTGTCCACCTTGAGAGAGGCTGCTGTTGATCACGACAAAAACATCACTAGACACAGGGAGTCGCAAAGTGATAAGTTGATGTCCGTAAGTATACAGGCGCTGACCACAAGGCAGCCTGCGTATGTACCACCGAATCCTGTGGGTAAGGCAAGTGTAATAACATGTTTTTCTTGTAACAGACCGGGACACTTTGCACGAGAATGTAGAACAAAGAATGTACAAAGATCTTTTCAACCCCCTAGACAACAACACAACACACGACATTGGGAGCAGGGTCCACAGAGGCGGAGTTTTGAGCCACATACAGGGGAAACAAAAAGATATCCCCCGAACAGAGACTGGCAGGCCTCTGGTAGTTCCCAGCTAACTCCCCCACAAGTAGTTGCTGCCAATGGGATTCAGGGAGGTCAGCATACCCAATAGGGGTGTGGCCACACCTGTAATCTGCAGCCAGTTAAATTGATTGCCAGTCTTGGAAGCGAACCAGAGATTGCAATCAATGTAGCTGGTAAAACTTTAAACTTTCTTGTAGACACAGGGGCGGCCAAGTCAGTGATAAATTCGACAGTGGGCATGAGAACCACTGGTAGGACAATTCCAGCCATGGGAGTAACAGGAGTAGTCCAGCACTACCCTGTTAGCAAACCAGCCGAGATTACAATAGGGCCTTTGCATACCAAGCATTCCTTTTTGCTGGCTGCATCGGCACCAACTAATCTCCTGGGGAGAGACCTACTATGTAAAATGGGTTGCGTCATTTATTGTACTCCTGAAGGTGTATTCTTGGACATTCCTGAGAATCACGCTCAGGAGGTACGAGACATGTTAGACTCCCCATCAAAATTAATGTCACATTCCATTATGACAAATAGGAACCCATCCCAAGTAGAAGAGATGACATCTCAGATACCAGAGTCACTTTGGACAAAAGATGGACAGGACACTGGATTAATGGCAAACGTAGCTCCAGTAGTTGTACAAGTAAAAGATGGTAGGATAGCTCCAAAAATCCCACAGTATCCTCTGAAGCCAGAGGTGGAGTTAGGAGTTTTCCCAGTAATAGAACGCTTGCTGCAACAGGGCATTCTGGTAAGAACGTCCAGCACAGCCAATAGTCCCATCTTCCCTGTTAAAAAGAGTGGGGGGAGGGGTTACAGGCTAGTGCAGGATCTAAGGGGGATTAACAAAATAGTTGAGAGTCAGTTCCCCGTAGTGCCTAATCCAGCTGTCATCCTAATGCAAATTCCTCCCACTGCCAAATTTTTCACTGTTATTGACCTCTGCTCCGCTTTCTTTTCGGTACCTCTGCACCCTGACAGCCAATATTTGTTTGCATTCACATACAGAGGAGTCCAATACACGTGGACTCGGCTACCCCAAGGTTTCATAGATAGTCCAAGTATATTTTCTCAGGCTTTGCATGATTGTTTACAGTCTTTCCAACCAGACAGTGGATCAGTATTGATACAGTATGTGGACGATTTATTACTGTGTTCAGATTCACTGGAAGCATCTCTGAAGGATACGAAACAGCTCCTGTTTCATCTTTCAGACACAGGTCACAAGGTTTCCAAAGACAAGTTACAATTATGCCAAACTAAGGTAAAATATTTGGGACACTGTCTAACACAAGGACTGAGACACCTGACCGCTGATAGAATCCAAGCCATTAGAGACATGACACTGCCACAAACCCAGCAACAGATCAGGACGTTTTTAGGAATGTGTGGGTATTGCCGTAATTGGATCCCAGGGTTTTCCATATTGGCGTTACCTTTGCAGGAAATGGTCTCTTCAAACAAACCTGATCGGATTTCGCATACAGACGAATCCGAAACAGCATTTGAGAGACTCAAACAGTGCCTAACGCAGGCACCAGCACTAGGTATGCCAGACTATGGGAAACCCTTTGAACTATACGGAACAGAAAGTGCTGGGTGCGCAGCAGGTGTACTAACCCAAAAACACGGTGACGCCAGCAGGCCAATTGCATACTACAGCGCCCAGCTAGACACGGTAGCGCGATCCCTCCCCACATGCTTGCGTAGCGTTGCGGCGATAGCATTGCTAGTGACAAAAAGCGAAGATGTCGTGCTAGGCCACAACCTCACAATCCATACACCGCATGCGGTATCTGCCTTATTGAATTCTGCCCAAACCAGACACGTCTCATCAGCAAGGTTTACAAGATGGGAATTGGCATTAATGGCCCCAGTAAACATCACCATAAGGAGATGCAGTGCATTAAATCCTGCAACATTTCTCCCAGGTGTGCCTGGTCAGACACAAAGGGTGGAAGGTGAGAGTGATGGGGAAGGAGGATTTAATGCAAAGGGGGATACACATGATTGTATGGAATATTTGACCCAAAATTTTACCGCAAGGCCTGACATCAGTGACAACCCACTGGAAGATGCAGAACTCACGTTCTACACGGACGGTAGTTGTCATAGACAGTCAGACTCGGGAGACTTGTGTACTGGATACGCAGTCGTAGATGACCAAGACACCATAGAAGCGGAACCGCTAGGCCCACCTCACTCAGCCCAGGTTGCTGAACTGGTCGCCCTAACCAGAGCATGTGAATTGGCTAAGGGTAAGTCAGCCAATATCTACACCGATTCTAGATACGCCTTCGGGGTAGTCCATGATTTCGGAGCCCTATGGCGGCTCAGAAATTTCATGACGGCGGCTGGTACACCGATAGCGCATGCAGCTCACATAAAAAGGCTTCTAACAGCGATACAGGAACCCGACAGAGTGGCTGTTATCAAATGTAAAGCACATACATATAGCCAAGACCCAATATCCCTTGGTAACAGCCGAGCAGACGAAGCCGCAAAGCTTGCAGCTGCTACCCCCATACAGACAGACACCACACAACTGATGGTATTTAATACCATCAACACACAAAAGTTGTGTGAGATGCAGAATTTGTGTTCCACACAGGAAAGAGCAGTCTGGAAGGCAAAGGGATATGGCCAGGAGTCCTCAGGGCTCTGGACGGATGGACATGGTAAACCAGTGGCCCCCAGGGCATACCTTCCATGTCTGGCTGAAGCAGCTCACGGGCTGACTCATCTAGGCAAGGAGGGGATGTGCAAATTGGTAAGAGCATACTGGTGCGCCCCAGGATTCTCCTCTCATGCGAGTAAAAGAGCAATGTCATGCCTTACCTGTCTGAGAAAGAATATTGGAAAAGCAATACCTACAGAACCATCCCATATCCCACCTGCCGGCGGCCCTTTCCAGGTAATACAAATTGACTTCATTCAATTACCCCCATGTCGAAATTTGAAATATGTACTTGTTTGTATAGATGTTTTCTCGAATTGGGTCGAAGCTTTCCCAGCAGCTACAAATACCGCTATGTTTACAGCTAAGAAAATTGTGCAGGAATTTGTATGTAGATATGGTATCCCTAGAATCATTGAAAGTGATAGGGGTACCCATTTTACAGGTGATGTCTTTCAAGGAATGTGTAAGTTGATGGGAATTGATAGCAAGCTGCACACTCCGTACCGTCCACAGGCGAGCGCGAAGGTCGAAAGAGTGAACAGCACTATTAAAAATAAATTGAGTAAAGTAATGGCAGAGACAGGATTGACGTGGCCAGAAGCTTTACCCATTGTTTTGTATAGCATCAGAACCACTCCCAGGTCCCCTCTTAATCTGTCTCCTTTTGAAATCTTGTTTGGTCGACAACCGCATGTCATGATTAACCCTCAGGATGATTTGAAATGTAACAATGAAGTAACTGTAAAGTACTTGATTAACATGAGTAAGCAGTTGAGGAATCAAAATGATAATCTGAAGTTGGTGATTCCTGATTTACCAGATAGTAATTGGCATGACATTGAACCTGGGGATTATGTAATGATACGAAATTTTCTACGCTCAGGTTGTCTTATTGATAGATGGGAAGGACCATACCAGGTCTTATTGACTAGCACCACAGCATTGAAGGTGGCTGAGAGAGAGACTTGGGTCCATTCATCCCACTGCAAAAAGGTTGCTGATCCAGAGAAGTCCCGTGATAAGGAACAGACGGTAGAGGTTGTATCACTAGAGTGTCTGTTCCAGGAGGACTGAGGCGGCACCTGAGCCTTGAAGACCGGAAGCAGTTGTCGACTCCCTTCTCCCTTTTATTGTTTTTCTCCACTTCCCATCCCCTCTTCCTTGAAATTTCTTTTTTCCCCCTTCTCATTCTTCTCTATTTCCTCCTCAAAGATGGACTTGCCCCAAGAGACTGTGATCCGGATTTTGATGTTAACCATGATGTTGACCAGAGCAGTCTGTTCCGGCGAGAGTACCATAGAGGTCGAGAGAGGTTCTGGAATGGGTTCCGATTATGATGATGGAGGCGTAGTTTTCCAAGATCAACCAAACCAACAAGCAAAGGCGAGTATCAGAAAACGATCCGATAGAAGAAATTGTGATGGATTGTTAGCTGAAGAAAATTGTATCTGTAGGCTCTGTGATAATCTGGTTGAAGATGGATGCATAAAGAAATGCCAATCCAGTTTTAATATCCATATAGACCGGCATCCATTGAGTGACTATCACTCTTTAGTGGGTAACGTGTTAAACCAAACAGATTGTTGGGTATGCTCTCAAGTACCTCAGGGTCACAGCAAATCAGGGCTAGTACCATTTCCTTTAACGTTAGGGGAGGTACTTGAGCTAAGTGGTGGGAGACCGGTGGACCGGAGGTTTAATATCTCCAGCCCTCCTAGTTTGAAGCTCCACCAATACCATGTGGATAGGTCCCTCTTATGTTTCAACATCTCCAATCCCAGAAAACCGGGAAATTGGGAAGTGTCATGGAGCAACCATACCATGACCTTTTCACACAGAGCAGATAGAATGCCTACAGATACAGAGCTGGTACGCCACATAGCCAGTAGAGGAAAATCTTTCCGGTATCGATATACCTTAGGAAATAGGATTACTAGAGTTGGAGAGGTATCACCAGGATACTGTGCACATATCGTACAAACTGATACGTGCATTAGGCAGATGGAAGAATTAGGGTCAGGAGATTTCACCTGGAAGGTTTGTAACATGGTCATGTCCTTCTCCGTCCCATATGTTCTCCCCGATGATGCATATTTCATATGCGGGAGAAAGGCGTACAAGTGGCTTGCCCCAAACTCTGAAGGATTGTGTTATATTGGAAAAGTATTGCCTGAAGTGATGACTGTTACACATGACAAAATGAAAGACATACACCGTGGTGCCCAAGCTCCTTATACTCACACTCATTACGAGCACCGAGTTAAAAGACAACTGTCAGAAAGGTTAGAGCATCCGGCCTCTGATCTTATCCATGAATCCACCGGGATTCAGGTCCTGGTAGCGTTAGATTTCACTCGCACCGCTCGAGGAGTGATGAATTATAGATACATTTCCGCACTCGCCAATTTGTTAGATAATATCACTGAAATGTATGATGACACGTTTAGATACACTGGAAGAGAACTTCAAGCTTACAAAACGGAACTAGTTCAGCATAGGATGGTTCTTAATTATCTTACAGCAGTAACAGGCGGATATTGTGTTACATTGGCAACACAGTACGGCATAAAGTGTTGCACTTATATCACGAATAGCACCGAGGATCCGGTAGAGGTCATAGACCAAAAGATGGACGATATTCTGCAATTAAAGTGGGAATTTCGTCGAAAACACAATCTCACCCTTGCTGCTGTAGGTAATGAGCTGACTGGTTGGGTGTCATGGTTGAACCCGCGAAATTGGTTCTCCGGTTTAGGAGACTGGGCTCAAGGAGTCATAATGGATGTTGGAAAGTTTCTACTATGTATCTTGGGTGTCGTTATATCGATTGGATTGATATTTAGATGCGGGCAGGCTTTAATGAGGTGCAAACAAAGTACAAAAGTGATGAGTTTGAGGAGTGAGGAAACTGTAATTAACCTGGATTTGATTTATGACCCAATGATAGAAACCAGGATGTGATGAAAATGCGATTATACGGTCCGTTTCTTTCACCTGTTTTTCTGCTTTTCTCCAAGATACAAAGACCCCCTTGGACGAGGAAGTTGACGAGACGCTATACAGACAACAGACAAGCACCAAAGATGAAGTTTTGACCACTTGAGAAATGGACACTTGATGAACTTTGCCATGGATCCCCAGTTTCCCTAGTACTTTTAAACTCACGCTAGCCCAACATTTTTTGTAAATCTGATGGCTCAGACAAAGCTATTTGCTCATGCCCAAGGAGCAATACAGCGCAAAGAAGACGACTCTCAACAGATACCGAACACAACTTCGACGACAGATGTACATTTCCCTGACATAGAATATCATTGCATTTTCCATAAGTGTTCTTTATCTTCATCTCTACAACCCTCAGGTAATGACACACATAGACGATAGGGAATACAGGCACAGATATCAGCAACCACATACCTCCCCCATTCATGTATCATCAACTAAAATGTGCTCCCCATTTTGTTCAAAATCCGAAAAGAGCTCGGTAAAGTTTGACAGCCCATCCACAGACCTGTACCACAGGATAAGAAGGAATTCAAATGTATACTTCGCAATACCTCGAAGCTTGATTTACAACACGTACGGCACGATGATACATGACCCTCCAAACATGGACTCATACACACATGCTTCTACTTTCTCACTAGGTCATACCCTCTTCACACCTACTCCTCTCTTCTTCCTTACCCCACCATGGAAATCAACTAACCCCTGACTTGCATTTTTCTCCTTAAATGTTTTGTGGCAGTTATTATTGACTGCCAAAGGGTGGACTGTCAAAGTCAGAAAAATGTCTCTATGCACGTTGCCATATTTGCACCGCACACTGGTCCGTGCTGCGCATGCGTACGCTCTCCCGTGAAGGCGCATACCCGCAATAGCGTGCACTCGCAGGCGCGGTATGCGTATTTACGGTAGAGTTTATGTAGTCGTAGCGTGCGACTCATTCGTTACATATTTTCACAATTAATGTAGTTTATAGATCATGATCCCTTTGATAGTTTCTGAAAGTTTGGTTAATATAGAAGGTCCCTGTTTAAAGTAATCCCTCTTTGTATTGTACGAAGGGTCTAACAGGAATCATACAGCAGTGTTTGGTACCCATCGGAAGAGTATTTAATTAGCAATATTCCGGTGTTGGTTTGGAGCGTATTAATCGCTCGTGCGAATAGTTATGGACATAAGAAGTTTATGTCCATTTCTATTATTTACACATACTCAGGTATGCGGCGGGAAACTTAGTTCCCCACCCACCTGAGCTGTTTGAAATCGTCACAGCCCACCTGTATGAATCAACCTATGACCTTTTGTTGTGATACAGGGTCGAATTCCTTCATCCAATGGACAATGGGATTGTAGGGACTATGAGATTGCATTGTGTGTGGGGCATAAATAGGCAGGCCGACCACATCCAGCTCTCACTCTTCAACGGTTCTCATTGCTGAAAATCGGGTGCTGGATGTCCAGGCGCATGCGATCGTTTACCCTTGTGCGTAAGTTTCTCTCCGTTATCATTGTCTTTCTGTGAGCCAATTTCTCTCATCTCTCTCCGTCTCTCTCTCTCTCTTTCCCTTCTCTCTCTCTCTCGTATCTCCCCTAGACTAGTATTGTATTGTATTAGATAGTATTGTTTAGTTCTGTGGTTAGGAAGTCTCTGTTATATTGTAGTGTATCATTTGTACTGTTATCCCCTTTTTACAAGTATACTAGATATAATACAGTTAATAGGCTTTGGAACCTAAACCAGTATCTGTGTATTTTCTATAGTGTTAAGTGTTCACTTGAGCGTCGGTGACGCTCAAGCAGCTTTGTAGTTAGTCAGGTTACACAAGGTTGCACTTACACCCTGTATTCACATTAAGGTATTCCGTGTATTTCATTGGTATAAGGTTTAGACATAAAGGTATAGCGTTGTGAGCGTCTGCGCCGCTGGTGATCTCCTCGTGGTCTCGAGCGTCCGCTACGCCATAGCGAATCATTACTCTAGTCATAGCCAATAACGTGTCCTGTGATCGCTGGGCCGTGAGCGAACGTGACGCTTGAGCGTCTCGCCTACGGCTGAGCGATCGTTACGCAACTAGCGTACCATTACGGTACTTCTTAAGTAAACAGCGTACAGTGTTCTTAGCTTCATAAAGGGTTGTTTATACGACAAGGGAATTTAGCATTGTCACTGTGGTATCTGCCACGTGGCTGCTCGGTGTGCCTCTTCTGTTTATTATAACCAGGGGCTACTATCTCCCCCTTCCCCTAGCCCCTGTGTGAGCCATGCCCCCCCTGGCAAGTTATCGGGGGAACATTTTAAATTAATATACTGAATTAAGGAACCACAGGTAAGTTTTTCTATTTTATTCTACAGCACTTTACATAATGACACTCAAAACAAAATGTTTCATATTTGGAATTGTCCTGTTTCTTTTGTAATGGTATTATAATATATTAGATTCCAGCCTGTCAAAAGGACTCAACAAATAATAGTAACGTCAGCGCCGACGGCTGTGCACGTCCAAATGGAGCAACACTTGAATTACTCTATCAAAAGGCCGCTGGTGTGGAAAACACTTGAATTTCCCCAATAGAGGTGAGGAGCAGTGTTAGCCTTTTTATTATATAGGATTTATTAACAGTTATTTATATAATGTCTATGATATTACGCAGTGCTCTACAGAAAATATTGAATCATTCCTTCCCCTATGGGACAAATACATTCTACAGTGCTATGTATTCCCTACCACACAGATAAAATCAACGTGACAGTATTATTTGGTTTGTGGGAGGAAACCAGTGCAATTGGCGAAAACCTGAATCAGAACCATGAGGAGAACATATAAACTCCATAGAGATAAGGTCCAAGTCAGAATCATACCCATGTATGGCTGTGAGTACTTTAGTTTTCTGAATCTCTTATTTTATATTACAACTCGATTAGCTGACTGTATTGCACAATATGCTCTTGCTCACTTGCACCAACAAGCAGTGTAACACTGACAAGCATCTAAGAATATATGTTGCTTTGTACATTAATACTCTGTGCATCAGTTGTTGGCTCTACTTATTCATATAAATTAGTTAATGCCAATTGTGAAACATGCTATTGGTTCCTGCAAGGAGAAAATAAATAGATATAGCTAAAGCACCACTGGTATGGTTGATGTATCATGGATTACTACTGAAGACACTGATTTTGTTGTGTTTTTTACATCATCACTTAAAATTCACCTTCAGCATAAGAATAGAAGTTGATATACTCAATCAAGATGTGCTGTTGAGTTTAGAGATTCCTCTAAGCTTATTAGGTCTCATGAAGTGCTACTAAAGTGAATCTAACCACTGCCAATTGAGATGTAATAGAAGTGATGATCAAGACTAGTAATTATGATCCCTAGTTAAAATTCTCCATTTTAAAATGCTTAGTGAACTGATCCTTTCTAATTAGAATTAATATAAATATGACCCTATGTTTTACTAGCTTTGGTACCAAAAATAAATTGAGGATTGGATTTATTAGATTGTCCAGAATCTATGTCTCGAGGATGTCATTATTTTAAATTTTCAAAAAAATGGATGATATATTTAAACAGATCTTTTACAGTAACATATCTTTAACTACAAATCAGTTTCTAAAGCTCCGGGTCATGGCCTCAATAAGTATAATCTCTTATCACTGCATATCACAGCAATAAATTATTTATATGGAATGTGTATCATGCTTTTTAGGCAGGGACATGCAAGAGTTTGGATCCAGTGAGCTATTGCTTAGCTTGATACATATGTCCATATTACAATCCCCATAGAAAACAATAGTAGATAGATAGCTACTGTTGATAGACTGTTGGATTATGAATAGATATAGAGATGTGATCACATACATCTATCCTTAATATGCCATGAAATGGGAGATGCATGGAGTGAGTGAGCTTTCAGCTAGCATCTGGTGTATTTTTTTGCATCTAAGTCGCAACACAATGCATCTAGGAAACACCAGGAAACACCAGGAGACTGTGATGATTAATTTGATATGCTACATTTGTTTATCTGTATTCTATTTACTGCTGGTTTGGTGTGGCTCTGGGCATCTATCATTATTACATCACCCATAGGGGGCCATCAGCAGGTGAAGTGGTGTTCACCATGTTTCTGTCTGTGTACATACCCTGGAATCTGGCCCTCTGATACAGGGTGCTGCCATGGCTACTAACATGTCCCAGACTGGCGCCCCACCTATGCAGATCTACCTCAGCTGTGGCACCTCTTTAACCCCCCTGTGGATGGCAGATCAGTGCAGGTCAGAGTGCTTCCACCTCTAGAAGGTAGACCACCATCTGTCTGTAGGGCAGGCTGGCCAGCCAGCCGGCCATACTGCATTACAATTCTCCATGTCTCCTTGCTGTTTCACACACCATTCCTCCCACTCCATCTGTCAATAAAACAGCTCCTGATCCATGCACAGTGTTGACTGGCTCTTTGATAGAATCTGATTCTCATCCAAACTGTGCTTGTTGGGGACCATGCTGATTCCTATTAAGCTGCTGCTGTTATCATCCACCTAATGAAAAATTTGTAGGTAAACAACCTAGAGATCTCAGAGGAGGTTAGACTGACAAAGGGAGTGGGAAAGAGATTCCTGCTGTAGTCTCCTCATATTCCCTGCATCTAGATATAGTGGCAGTCCCCCAGGACAAACATTAGATCTCTTCTCCCTGGGCACCACTACCTTATTTAAGACTCACGAGAAAACAACATACTACCATTGTTGCTTGAACAGAAGCTGGCCTCCTTGAAAGATTCCTTGAACTCTGCCCTTATCCAGCATAACCAACACTCACAGTGTCTCTCAGAGGCTGAACAGAGGATTTCAGATCTTGAGATTGACCTCACCATGGTCCAGATTGCTTTGCACATTCAGGAAACGGCTGTTGTCTCTATGCAGGATAAGCTGGAGGACATTGAAAATGGAAAAGAAGGAATAATACCCATTTAATTAGTTCTTCTCGAAACTGTTAAAACACCAGAAACTCATGCAACTGGAGGTAAATTTACTAAAGTTCGATTTGGGATTCAATTGTATGAATCAACTGAAGTCTATTCTATTCAAGCTGCAAAATCCCTTAAAAAATCCAATTACTAATATTCAATTTGCATTCGATTTTCAAATCAAATTCAATTTTGGTTGATTTTAACAAGGGATTTTGTGTTCAGTTTTGGAATTCCTTTAAAATTTTTTACATGAAATCACCTGCCAAATCAAGTGCAAAATCAAACTCAACTTCCTCATTCCTTCCTATTGGGCCAAATGTATCACGTGCACACTAATTAACAGGGGGAAAAATTGGAAACACTTGTACACACTCTAGAAAACTGAAAGTGAATGTGAAAGGGAGTTATTTTGTTTTAATAACCATACAAAACTAATGTTTGTTGTTTAATTTTAGGTAAACATATACATTTAAAGTGATTACTTTTGGTCCATATAAAATTAGAACTTTACCCAAAAATCTGTCTTTACACTGTTTTGTACATGAACACATAACTGTAGAATATAATTTTGTGCTATTTAATTGTAAAAAAAAAAATACTTCCAACAGAAATAGTTGTAAGTATAGCCCTAATCTTCCTTCCACTTTCTGAGCTCACCTATACCCCTTTTCCACTGTAACACGGGTTGCAGCCGTGTCGCCTGACACGGCTGCGCCCCGTGCTACAGCCCCCTTTCCCACAGCGCTCACCAACCCGGCATATTGCCGGGTTGGTGACGCTACTAGTGACGTGGCAGGGGCGCACTGGAAGATCACATGATCTCCCTGCGCCACCCTCCCATTCACTGTGAACGGGAGCCATGTCGCCTCGACATGGCTCCCATTCACACGACACAGCTTACCGGGTTGAACACGTGTTCAACCCGGCAAGCTACCCGGGTAGGATTCCCGGATCACTTGATCCGGGAATTTGCAGGGGACCCTTTTCCACAAGGGAAAAACACGGGTAAATGCACGCCCCTGCGCAATTACCCGTGTTTTAAAAGCTAGTGGAAAAGGGGTAATAGTCAGGTGTTGGTAATAAAACCTCTGACTGCCTACAAATAAAATGGTGTAGAAGCTCAAATCTCCTGTCTCTTATTATTCTAATAACTTCAGTAATTTCAAGTTCGATTTTGAGTTCAATTTGCAAATCAAATGTTAGTAAGTGAGGGGATCCTATATTCGACTATAAGAAATCATCAACATTTTTCAGAAATTCAATTTTGAGTGGGATTTAAAAATTAACTTGGTTTTATGTTCGACTAGCTGTTCTACTTGTTCTTCACATGGGAGTTTCTGATTTTCACAGTTATAAATATAGATGAGTGTTAAAAATGTGGTAACTCTATAGAGATGTAAATTTGAGACGTCTTAATGTGAGACCACCAATAGGTTGAACTCGATTGACAAATTGTCTTTTTTCAACCTTAGATACTATGTTAAATATGAATCCATGGTTCTTGACGTTACCCGAGGAGCAGTAGCTGTAGCAGATATGGTAAAAAGTGACAGGACCATTTTTGTAGTTTATTAAATTCCACCCACTGGAGATGCAATCCAAATTTTGATCTGATAATTCACTTGGGCGTTATCGTTAATGCAATGCAAGCCACGCATCAGTAATGACATCATTATGTCAACCCCCTGTTCTTCGCCTTAGGGGAGATTTATTAAAAATCTAAATATGTAGTTTTCCTATTTCTCACCTGAAAAAATACCTATGTTAAGTTTCAGCTTCCTAACATATTGGGAAGTAAGAGTATTAGTGATGAGTCAGTCAGTGAGTGAGTGAGAGCTACGGTAAAAAGTGATAGGACCATTTTTGTAGTTAATGAAATTCTACACACTGGAGGTGCAATCCAAATTTTTATCCAATTGTCCATTTGGGTGTTATCATTAACGCAATGCAAGCCACGCATTGGTAATGATGCCTTTATGTCAAACCACTTTTCATCCACTTAGGGGAGGTTTATTATAATTCTAATTATGTAGTTTCCCTATTTCCTACCTGAAGAATACCCATGTTAAATTTCAGCTTCCTAACATATCGGAAAGTAATAGAATTGGTGATGAGTGAGTGAGTGAGTGAGTGAGTGAGTGAGTGAGTGAGTGAGGGCTTTCACATTTAAATATATATGTAGATTTGACATTGAATTTTGCCTTAAGTAAATCTCTAAAGTCAAAATCGAATGGAAATCGAATGCCAAATCCCTCAAAGCTGAAAATCAAACATTAGTAAATATACCCCCTGGTGTCAATCATCCTGCACGGCTGCCAAACTCGGACTTACTTACATCCTGGCTCTGATGTTTTACAAGAAACTCATTTGCATACCACAGACCCTAATACAATAAGAGATACCTGGAGTGGGGATTACAAGGCAGCCTTCTACATCTTTAATTACACAGGTTTCATCATTTTGTTTCATAAACACCTGACCTATGAGCTTCATGATAGTCTGGTTGACCCAGAAGGTTGTTTTCTTTTTGTTAAATTGTCCTTATTTGACAGTTTGTATAAAGTGGCTATGGTTAATGCTCCACCAATCCCTAATAATTCTTCGTCTTCTTCTTCCTCTACTTCCTCTGCTTCTTCTTCTTCTTCCTCTTTTTCTTCCTTTTCTTCTCCTTCCTCTTCTTCTTCTTCTCCTCTTCTTTTTCTTCTTCTTCTTCCTCTTCCTCTTCTTTTTTATTTGTATGGTGCCACAAGGGATCTACACCACCTTTAAAAAGTACATAAGAAATGAACAAAACAAGAAAACAGCAACTTACAGTAAAAGATGACGCAGAACAAGTACATGGTATAAAAAATTGCTGCATCAGCGGTCAAAGCACTGAAATAAGGATCAGGGAGGTAGAAACCGAGGGTTAGGTTCCATTGTAGGGAGTATTGAGTAAATGATAGTGTAAGTAAGAGAAGGAAAAGCACATGAGAGGAGAGGGCCCCACTGGTGAGAGCTTACATTCAAAAGGGTAATGCTTTCCTTACTAATTTTTTTTGTTCAATTATAGGACTTTAATGTTTTCAAATTCCCTAGTCTTGGAAGGTCTACGAGAGCAGATAAGGGTAGAGGGACACCGCCTCTTTTAAACTTGTTGATTAATCCCATGCAGCTGTGTGTCCCTTGGAGATGCCAACACCTCACATCACGAGAGTATACATTTTACTCACATCCTGACCACACTTCCTCACGTATTGATTATTGGTTAATTTCTTCGATGTTTTACAGAAGCTGGTAAACAGTACTATTTTAGTATTTACTGCATTAGTTCTTGCACCCATGTGGTTCTATTTAGCGCTAAAGTGCCCACTCCTCACACGTCTCCATGTTTACATTCTATTGCGATTTTGACCAATTTCTCTAACACAGAGATCTACTTAAGTCAAACACGGGTGTAAAATCGTGATCTGAACTGCAAAACATGACTGAACCCTGAAATAGAAATCAATACGCCATTAAACCAAATCAAATGTACTTTCCATACTAAAAAAAATAGATGGAAATTTACTAAGAATCATGTGTATAAATATGGAGCAAGCTCAGGCCAAAATATAGATAATTGATAATGGAAACAAATGAGTTTGCTTAAAAAGCTGCCGACTGAGCGCATTAGTAAAATGTGTCATGCACCCCACACTATGTACCCACAAAAAAGTCAGCAATGTGTCCAAAGGGAGTTAATCATAGATTCTAATCAAATAGAATCTTTAATAGGGTCTTATTCATCCAGAGGTTCTGTAGCTCAAAAAGAAACAGAAGAGCATCCAATAGTGCAATACTGTAATCCCAAACTATAGCAAAAATCCACTTTTTAATGAGAGAACTCATACCAGAAACAGTGGTCTATCAAACTCAGTAGACAAATATGAATCACAAAGAGTCACGTACTGTGGGTTCAAGGCTGAATATTTATCATTCCGTCTCCAACTTCTGTTCTTATCATTCTTCCCAGTGTACATAAGGGAGAAAAAACTCCAAATAGTGTGATAACGTTTTAGTTAAAAACAGACATAAAAAAAACATAAATAGGGGGATATTCAATTGTTTGAAAAGTCAGTTGGGTGTCTGTTTTTTCCTAACTAATAGAAAGGAAAAAACAGACACCCAACCGACTTTTCAAACATTTGAATTCCCCCAATAGAATGAGGTTGGATTGGACCATAATAGTTTGTCCACAAATATAGTAGACAAACAAAGTTTTGGTAAAATTAAAGCCAGGTGTCCCTAAGAGTTAATGTCCACCAGCCAGGTCAGGTCCAACCGCCCTCCAATGTCCTTACCAACATGTTTCAATACCAGGTGGTATCTTCCTCAATGCATTAGAAGGTATTGTCCTTAGGCCAGTTTTTATAACCCCATACATACACACATGCATCAATCAATTAAGATAAACCTATTACCAGACATGGATTTCCTATCTTCTTTTCCACCATTGTCCTCTTCTATTTTTGTGGTCTATTCCATAATTAATAGTTGTCCTCACATGTGTATCAAATGAATATATTGTCCAAACAAGCCAGAAAGTCAGTTGTCTGCCTCCGCTGCACTTCCGGATATGACTGGAAGTCATGGCCCAAGATTTTGATTCTACCTGCGGTCCACTGACACGACCTGAAGTGAGATATCTATGGACCGCAGGTAGAAAGCAAATCATGGGCCGTGATGTCTGGTCATATCCGTAAGCATGACAACTGGCTTTCTGGCGTTGTGTAAGCAGCGTGAACTTGCTGGAAAAGACTACCTTACACTCCAGTTTTGCATCCTCCACCTACAGGCATTTGCCATCACAGGAAATTTTTTATTATATATATACCTTGTGTATATATATATGTGTGTGTGTGTGTGTGTGTGTGTATACTGTATGTATATATATATATATATATATAAATTGTGTGTGTATATATATATATATATATATATATTAGTGATGAGCGGGTTCGGTTTCTCGGAAACCGAACCCCCCCGAACTTCACCCTTTTTACACGGGTCCGAGCCATACTCGGATTCTCCTGTATGGCTCGGTTAACCCGAGCGCGCCCGAACGTCATCATCCCGCTGTCGGATTCTCGCGAGATTCGGATTCTATATAAGCAGCCGCGCGTCGCCGCCATTTTCACTCGTGCATTGGAAATGTTAGGGAGAGGACGTGGCTGGCGTCCTCTCCGTTATTGTTGAACTTGATTGTGCTTTATTGCTTAATTGTGGGGAGGACTGGGGATCAGCTGTATAATATAGGAGGAGTACAGTGCAGAGTTTTGCTGATCAGTGACCACCAGTTTTATTCGTTCTCTGCCTGAAAAAAACGCTCCTTATCTATGCTCAGTGTGCTGCATATATCTGTGCTCACACTGCTTAATTGTGGGGACTGGGGAGCAGCTGTATTATATAGCAGGAGTACAGTGCAGAGTTTTGCTGACAGTGACCACCAGTATACGTTGTCTGCCTGAAAAACACTCCATATCTGTGCTCAGTGTGCTGCTTTATTGTGGGGACTGGGGACCACCACTATAATATTATATAGGAGGAGTACAGTGCAGAGTTTTGCTGACCAGTGACCACCAGTATACTATATATAGCATTACGGTACAGTAGGCCACTGCTGTACCTACCTCTGTGTCGTCAAGTATACTATCCATGTAGATTCTATACCTGTGGTGCATTTCAGTTGTGCAGTTTGCTGACACAGTGACCACCAGTATATATAGCAGTACGGTACGGAAGGCCACTGCTGTACCTACCTCTGTGTCGTCATTAAGTATACTATCCATCTACATTCTATACCTGTGGTGCATTTTAGTTTTGCAGTTTGCTGACACAGTGACCACCAGTATACTATATATAGCAGTTCGGTACGGAAGGCCACTGCTGTACCTACCTCTGTGTCGTCATTAAGTATACTTTCCATCTACATTCTATACCTGCGGTGCATTTTAGTTTTGCAGTTTGCTGACACAGTGACCACCAGTATACTATATATAGCAGTACGGTACGGAAGGCCACTGCTGTACCTACCTCTGTGTCGTCATTAAGTATAATATCCATCTACATTCTATACCTGTGGTGCATTTTAGTTTTGCAGTTTGCTGACACAGTGACCACCAGTATATATAGCAGTATGGTACGGAAGGCCACTGCTGTACCTACCTCCGTGTCGTCATTAAGTATACTATCCATCTACATTCTATACCTGTGGTGCATTTTAGTTGTGCGCAGTATATATAGTAGTAGGCCATTGCTATTGATACTGGCATATAATTCCACACATTAAAAAATGGAGAACAAAAATGTGGAGGTTAAAATAGGGAAAGATCAAGATCCACTTCCACCTCGTGCTGAAGCTGCTGCCACTAGTCATGGCCGAGACGATGAAATGCCATCAACGTCGTCTGCCAAGGCCGATGCCCAATGTCATAGTAGAGAGCATGTAAAATCAAAAAAACAAAAGTTCAGTAAAATGACCCAAAAATCAAAATTGAAAGCGTCTGATGAGAAGCGTAAACTTGCCAATATGCCATTTACGACACGGAGTGGCAAGGAACGGCTGAGGCCCTGGCCTATGTTCATGGCTAGTGGTTCAGATTCACATGAGGATGGAAGCACTCATCCTCTCGCTAGAAAAATGAAAAGACTTAAGCTGGCAAAAGCACAGCAAAGAACTGTGCGTTCTTCTAAATCACAAATCCCCAAGGAGAGTCCAATTGTGTCGGTTGCGATGCCTCACCTTCCCAACACTGGACGGGAAGACCTTGCGCCTTCCACCATTTGCACGCCCCCTGCAAGTGCTGGAAGGAGCACCCGCTGTCCAGTTCCTGATAGTCAAATTGAAGATGTCACTGTTGAAGTACACCAGGATGAGGATATGGGTGTTGCTGGCGCTGGGGAGGAAATTGACAAGGAGGATTCTGATGGTGAGGTGGTTTGTTTAAGTCAGGCACCCGGGGAGACACCTGTTGTCCGTGGGACGAATATGGCCATTGACATGCCTGGTCAAAATACAAAAAAAATCAGCTCTTCGGTGTGGAATTATTTCAACACAAATGCGGACAACAGGTGTCAAGCTGTGTGTTGCCTTTGTCAAGCTGTAATAAGTAGGGGTAAGGACGTTAACCACCTCGGAACATCCTCCCTTATACGTCACCTGCAGCGCATTCATCATAAGTCAGTGACAAGTTCAAAAACTTTGGATGACAGCGGAAGCAGTCCACTGACCACTAAATCCCTTCCTCTTGTTGTAACCAAGCTCCTGCAAACCACACCACCAACTCCCTCAGTGTCAATTTCCTCCTTACCCAGGAAAGCCAATAGTCCTGCAGGCCATGTCACTGGCAAGTCTGACGAGTCCTCTCCTGCCTGGGATTCCTCCGATGCATCCTTGAGTGTAACGCCTACTGCTGCTGGCGCTGCTGTTGTTGCTGCTGGGAGTCGATCGTCATCCCAGAGGGGAAGTCAGAAGACCACTTGTACTACTTCCAGTAAGCAATTGACTGTCCAACAGTCCTTTGCGAGGAAGATGAAATATCACAGCAGTCATCCTGCTGCAAAGCAGATAACTCAGGCCTTGGCAGCCTGGGCGGTGAGAAACGTGGTTCCGGTATCCACCGTTAATTCAGAGGCAGCTAGAGACTTGATTGAGGTACTGTGTCCCCGGTACCAAATACCATCTAGGTTCCATTTCTCTAGGCAGGCGATACCGAAAATGTACACAGACCTCAGAAAAAGAGTCACCAGTGTCCTAAAAAATGCAGTTGTACCCAATGTCCACTTAACCACGGACATGTGGACAAGTGGAAAAGTGGAGCAGGGAAGACTCAGGACTATATGACTGTGACAGCCCACTGGGTAGATGTATTGCCTCCCACAGCAAGAACAGCAGCGGCGGCACCAGTAGCAGCATCTTGTAAACGCCAACTCGTTCCTAGGCAGGCTACGCTTTGTATCACCGCTTTCCATAAAAGGCACACAGCTGACAACCTCTTACGAAAACTGAGGAACATCATCGCAGAATGGCTTACCCCAATTGGACTCTCCTGGGGATTTGTGACATCGGACAACGCCAGCAATATTGTGCGTGCATTACATCTGGGCAAATTCCAGCACATCCTATGTTTTGCACATACATTGAATTTGGTGGTGCAGAATTATTTAAAAAATGACAGGGGCGTGCAAGAGATGCTGTCGGTGGCCCGAAGAATTGCGGGCCACTTTCGGCATTCAGCCACCGCGTACAGAAGACTGGAGCACCACCAAACAATCCTGAACCTGCCCTGCCATCATCTGAAGCAAGAGGTGGTAACGAGGTGGAATTCAACCCTCTATATGCTTCAGAGGATGGAGGAGCAGCAAAAGGCCATTCAAGCCTATACATCTGGCCACGATATAGGCAAAGGAGGGGGAATGCACCTGACTCAAGCGCAGTGGAGAATGATTTCAACGTTGTGCAAGGTTCTGCAACCCTTTGAACTTGCCACACGTGAAGTCAGTTCAGACACTGTCAAAGAGCACAAATTGTTGTCCTCCGTATGGGGCGCTTTAAATAACTGCAGCTGTTTCCTTTATCTGTGGCAGATCAGCTCACACTGCCCAAAAGTCAGATATAGGGAAGGAAGAATCAGATCAAGGAAAGTCACAGCGCTGTTTCTAATAAGCCAGATCTCACAAGAGAAATATACAGTCCAGGTTTCTTCACGTATATAAAGGACACTGTACCACATCGGTGTAGATAAAAGATAATCCTTACTTTATTTCAAACATCCATTTAAAAAGTCTTTTTATGCAGACACGGGGCAATCTCAGCAAGAGAAGCGGTACAAGCGTAGGATTTCAGATATACTCAGTGGAGCTCATAAGACCCTCAGGACGCAGTTGATAATCGTGGTGCTTTCTATTATGGGGTTTGCTCACCCGCAGTTGTTTTCCGTACACCGCTAGCCGTCCTTAGGTCACGGACCCTCCAGGCGCTGCAGCCGCCTCCACACTCCTCCGCTCTCCCCCGTTAGATGCTCCCTGCTCCACGTCCATAATGACCAGGTTCACCTACGGCTGGCGACGCGCTTCTTCCCTCAGCGGGTCTTTGTCGGTGCCTCGACCCGTCAACAGCTCCTCCTTCACATTCTCCCGCAACTGGGGGTGCGAGGAAAAGGCTAAGAATTCCTAGCCTACCCACTGGCGGTGATGCAGGGCAGTCTGGAGCGAGTGCTGACATCTGGTCCGGACTGAAGGACCTGCCAACGATTACTGACATGTCGTCTACTGTCACTGCATATGATTCTCTCACCATTGAAAGAATGGTGGAGGATTATATGAGTGACCGCACCCAAGTAGGCATGTCAGACAGTCCGTACGTATACTGGCAGGAAAAAGAGGCAATTTGGAGGCCCTTGCACAAACTGGCTTTATTCTACCTTTGTTGCCCTCCCTCCAGTGTGTACTCCGAAAGAGTGTTTAGTGCAGCCGCTCACCTTGTCAGCAATCGGCGTACGAGGTTACTTCCAGAAAATGTGGAGAAGATGATGTTCATCAAAATGAATTATAATCAATTCCTCCGTGGAGACATTCACCAGCAATTGCCTCCAGAAAGTACACAGGGATCTGAGATGGTGGATTCCAGTGAGGACGAATTAATAATCTGTGAGGAGGGGGATGTACACAGTGAAAGGGGTGAGGAATCGGAGGATGATGATGAGGAGGACATCTTGCCTCTGTAGAGCCAGTTTGTGCAAGGAGAGATTGATTGCTTCTTTTTTGGTGGGGGCCCAAACCAACCAGTCATTTCAGTTACAGTCGTGTGGCAGACCCTGTCGCTGAAATGATGGGTTCGTTAAAGTGTGCATGTCCTGTTTATACAACATAAGGGTGGGTGGGAGGGCCCAAGGACAATTCCATCTTGCACCTCTTTTTTCTTTCATTTTTCTTTGCATCATGTGCTGTTTGGGGACAATTTTTTTGAAGTGCCATCCTGTCTGACACTGCAGTGCCACTCCTAGATGGGCCAGGTGTTTGTGTCGGCCACTTGTGTCGCTAAGCTTAGTCACAAAGTGACCTTGGTGCGCCTCTTTTTTTCTTTGCATCATGTGCTGTTTGGGGACAATTTTTTTGAAGTGCCATCCTGTCTGACACTGCAGTGCCACTCCTAGATGGGCCAGGTGTTTGTGTCATCCACTTGTGTCTCTTAGCTTAGTCACACAGCGACCTCGGTGCAAATTTTAGGACTAAAAATAATATTGTGAGGTGTTCAGAATAGACTGGAAATGAGTGGAAATTATGGTTAATGAAGTTAATAATACTATGGGATCAAAATGACCCCCAAATTCTATGATTTAAGCTGTTTTTTAGGGTTTTTTGAAAAAAACACCCGACTCCAAAACACACCCGAATCCGACAAAAAATTTTCGGTGAGGTTTTGCCAAAACGCGTCCGAATCCAAAACACGGCCGTGGAACCGAATCCAAAACCAAAACACAAAACCCGAAAAATGTCCGGTGCACATCACTAATATATATATATATATATATATATATACATACATACACACAAGGTATGGGTTGGAAACAGTATGCAGACCTGTAGGCTAAGGGCTTCTTGAAAAAATAATTGTGGTCAGGAGTTTGCTAACCTGGAATCCAGTCAAGGAGACAAAATTGGATATGTTGGTTAGATTTGCCCTGCCCTGTAAAATCAACCATGAATATTGAGTTTGCTATTTTCAGAAAGAACGTAAGATTAGGAATTGTTGACTTGCCTAAAGATGAAAAGTGTATGAAGATTTGTATGGCAGGAACACTCAATATAATGTGTGATGAAAAAAGGTACAGCATGCCTCCACATAACCTCATCCGACTGTAAAGTATGATGGAGGGAGTATCTCAATTTGGGGTTGCTTTACTGTCACAGGACCTTAACCACTTGTTTACATTGACAGAAAAATTAGTTTGAAAGTTTATCAAGACATTGTAAGGCTAGCTGTCTGGCAACTGAAGCTTAACTAACCAGGACAACAGAAGTAAAACAACAATTGAATAGTATCAACAACAAAAAAATACCTGCTGGAGTTCATTGAGATGTTGTGGATGTTGTGGAATGACATGAAAAAAGTGGGTCATGCCAGACATCCCAAGAATATTACCATAAACTGTTTTTTACAGTGTTGAAGAATGGTCCTAAATTCCACCTATTGTGCTGTTCTGATCTGCAATTATAGGCAATGTTTGGTTGTGGCTATTGCTGCCAAAGGAGGCTTAATCAGATACATATATTACATTTGAAATATATATGATATCCCAGCAGATGGAATACCGGCAGCGAGTCCCCTCACGAGCTCACTGAGATGGCCACGCTTCGGGCCCTGTGGCTCAGTTCACTTGCCACTGGTTCTATTCCCACTCAGTTGATGGCGTGGATCCAACCGAGTGGGATTAACGAGCGATTGTCGGTGTTCTGGGCATCGGTATTTCACCAGCTGTCGTGATTCTAGCGTTGGCCTCCTGAACGCCGAGATCCCGACAGCTGGTATATTGACTGCATCCCATTAAATTCAATGGTTTACATTCTTGTTCCATCCTGCACTGTGAATGTGTACACTTTGTGTTCAATTAAGACAGGCTTTTCCAACCTCTGTCCTCAAAGTACACTAACAATCCAGGTTTTAGTGATATCCATGCTTGAGTACAGGTGACTTAATTATTATCTCAGTTATTTTGATTTAACTATCTGTGTTGAAGTCTGGTTATCACTAAATCCTGTACTGTTAATCTGCTTTGAGGACTGAGGTTGGGAATACCTAAAGTAAAATACAGTATCAAAACTTAATAATGTTTGTGTTTGTCTATTACAGGATATATAGAGAGAGATAGAACCGTAGATAGATAGCTAGATAGAGAGAACGAGATATAGATAGATAGATAGATAGATAGATAGATAGATAGATAGATAGATAGATAGATAGATAGATAGATAGATATGCGATTATTTCACTTAGATATGTGATTATTTCACTTGATTTCTCTTGAAATCTTACATTTACTTGACACAACCTGGGGAGTTTCTGTATAAGCTGACTCACACTTCATTTTCACATCAAGGTAAACTGTGAATTCATAAATGTACCAAAATTAGTACCTCAGTTCAAGCATATTAATATGAAGCTTTTTATAGATTGTGTTATTTTGATGAAACTAGCACGTTATATTCTTATTAAATACTTCCTGATTGATGGGGGGAAAGTATACCTTTTTCACATTTTCTGCCCTTACACCAACTAAAGATACATTGATTTAAATTAATCTATATATGAACAGAGAGAGCTACAGTATTGGAACTAAATATATATTTTGGATAAGCAATGATTCCATGAATTAAAATATAATCAAATACAGAACAGCTGACAAATGTTTAGATAAGTTGTATCCAACACCACATGAAGAACCTGCAAAAGCAATTGCTGAACATAACAATGTAACTGTAACCTTGTGATACAAATATTCAAAATACACAGATGCAGGTGAACATTTTTTTTCCAGCATTATTTTCCAACCTGGTGTTTTGGGAAAAAAAAGAAAAAATACTCCGGCATGTAGTTATGAGTCCTTTTGTTTGAATTCCAACTAAAGAAAAAGTAATATATCTTAGGTATATAGCTTAAATTAGTCCTTGTGGACATATATACTGCACAGTAGAAGTTGAAAAATAAATAAAAATAACTTTTTTTTCACAGGTTAAGCTGTGTGTGTTTTATCATGGGTGAGAATAAAAAGATACCAGTATTGGAATAGAAATTCCAATTGTATCTTGATTAAATATGATAGATATATGAAGAATCAAACAAACAAAAATTAAAATTTTAATATATAATAAGTAAAATATTGAATCCTGTATGTTTAATTTATATAACATATTATTTATATGAAATACATTGATAAAAACATCATTCTTTAAATACATAAATTGCACTCAAGCGTTTAAATTAATATTGACTGTTATATATGCTGAAATTAATTTAATCAGTGAAATGCTTATATCTCAGTTTGCAAAAGTTATTCAACCAGTGATGCAATCAATAATATTTTAAATATTAAATAATATTATCATGTAGCATAACAATATACCATTATATGACCCATGCTATTATTATGTAGCATTAGGGAATGCTAGAACAGTCTCCTTGAAGCAATTTGGCGGTTTAATCATATCTTTGCAACTATACTGTATGCAAACTGAGATCTCAGTAATTCTACTACTGGGATGCGGTCAACTTACCTACAATCAAAATCCCAATGGTTTTTCATGATTTTTTTCATTGAAACTGACTTGTTCATACTTTACCATCCCAGTGGACCTGGAGAGGGAATACAATAGTGTGCTGAGTGCAGCGAGGCACCATGCCCGAAGCATGGCGAGCGGACACGGCGCACTTATATTGTGTCCATGTTGACCTATGTCGACATACACACACAAAAAAATGAAAAAATCTTGTCGACTTTTTGCCCTGTCGACATTTTAAATTTTGGTATTTTGACCTGTCGACATTTTAAATGTCAATATTTTGACCTTGTCGATATTTGAAATGTTGCTATTTTGACTTTGTTAGGATTTTGACCATCGGTCAATTGTTGTCGGGATTTTGACCCTCGGGATTTTGATTGTAGATATTTCATACTGATCCCCTGCTATTATTATGTAGTATTCAAATCTCATAGCTGATCCTTTTCAGTGTGCTTGGGGAATATTTTTCCTTTTTTTCTTATTCAGACTAACCCCTCCATTTCATGCATCTGTGACGGACCATTAAATTGATTGAGCAACCATCATTATATAGCATCTTTTGCATGTACAGCACATTACTGTACATTATTATTATTATTATTATTATCCTTTATTTATATGGCGCCACAAGGGTTCCGCAGCGCCCAATTACAGAGTACATAAACAAATAATCATACAAGAAAACAGCAACTTACAGTTGACGACAATATAGGACAAGTACAGGGTAAGTAAACATAGCTACATCAGCAGATGACACTGGAATAAGTATCAGGTGGTAGAAGACTGCTGGATTTGGTGCAGTTGAAGATTATTAAAGTAAGAAAAGGGTAAGCACATGAGGGAAGAGGGCCCTGCTCGTGAAAGCTTACATTCTAACGGGGAGGGGTAGACAGACAGGGGTGAGACAGATGGGGTACATAGAGAGCGTGGAACAGAGGTTTAGGATGAGATTTGGCTGGGTTTGGTGTAGAAGTGGGTCTTGAGAGCCCGTTTGAAGTTTTGTAGAGAGGTGGAGAGTCTGAGGGGGAGAGGTAGGGAATTCCAGAGAAGTGGTGCAGCGCGTGGAAAATCTTGGAGGTAGGAGTGGGAGGAAGTAATCCGTAGGCAGGAGAGTCGGCGAGCATTAGCAGAGCGAAGAGGACGGGTGGGAGTGTAAAGCGAGATAAGATCAGAGATGTAGATGGGAGAGGAGTGGGTGAGGGCTTTGTAAGCAAGTGTGAGAAGCTTGAAATGGATTCTGAAAGGGAAGGGGAGCCAGTGAAGGTCTAGTAAGAGAGGAGAGGTGGACGTAGTGCGTTTGGTGAGGAAAATGAGCCGGGCAGCAGCATTGAGGATAGATTGGAGTGGAGAGAGGTATTTGTCAGGAATGCCAGTCAGGAGGAGATTACAGTAGTCCAGTCTGGAGATGACCAGTGAGTGGATAAGAGTCTTAGTAGCATCCTGGGTCAGAAAGGGTCTGATCCTGGAAATATTTTTTAGATGAAAACGGCAGGTTTGTGAGAGGTGCTGAATGTGAGGTTTGAAGGAGAGGGAGAAGTCAAGGATAACTCCAAGACAGCGCACTTGGGGGGTAGAGGAGATAGTAGTGCCATCAATAGATAATGAGATTGTAGGAGGTGAGGTTATGCGGGAGGGAGGGAAGATGATCAGCTCGGTCTTAGACATGTTAAGTTTAAGAAAGCGCTGGGACATCCAGGAAGAGATAGCAGAGAGACAGTTGGAGATACGAGTGAGGAGAGTAGGGGAGAGGTCTGGAGAGGAAAGATAGATTTGAGTGTCATCAGCATAAATATGATATTGGAAACCAAAAGAACTAATGAGCTTACCTAGTGAGGACGTATAGAGAGAGAAGAGAAGAGGACCAAGGACAGAACCTTGGGGTACCCCTACAGTTAGTGGAAGTGAGGGGGAGGTGGAGTCATGAGAGGAGACAGAGAATGAACGGTTAGAAAGGTAGGACGACAACCAAGAGAGGGCAGTGTCACGCAGACCAATGGAGTGAAGGATTTGCAGTAGGAGAGGATGGTCCACAGTGTCAAAAGCAGCAGAGAGATCAAGTAGAATAAGTAGAGAGTAGTGTCCCTTAGATTTAGCAGCATGGAGGTCATTGCATACTTTTGTAAGGGCAGTTTCAGTGGAGTGGAGAGGACGGAAGCCAGATTGGAATGGGTCAAGCAGTGAGTGTGAGGAAAGAAAGGAAGTAAGGCGGTTGTAGACAATACGCTCAAGGAGTTTGGAGGCAAAAGGGAGGAGAGAGATGGGTCGGTAGTTGGAGAGAGTGTTTGGATCAAGGATAGGTTTTTTAAGAATAGGAGAGATGAGTGCATGCTTGAAGGAAGAGGGGACAGTGCCTGATGATAGGGAGAGATTGAGAAGGTGGGAAAGATGGGAACAAGCAGAAGAAGAGAGGTAGCGGAGGAGGCGGGAGGGGATAGGGTCAAGTGGGGAGGTGGTGAGGGGACAGGAACGAATGAGGGCCATGACTTCCTCTCCAGATGCATGGGAGAAAGATGACAGAGTTGGTGCGAGGGATGGGGAGGGTTGGTAAGGGATGGGAGAAGGCTGGTTACTGATGGTCTGGTGTGATGTGATGTCCTGACGTATGGAGTCAATTTTGGATGTGAAGTAAGTGGCAAAGTCAAGAGCAGAGAGTGAGGAAGGGAGACGAGGTGGAGGTGGGCAGAGGAGTGAGTTGAGAGTGGCAAAGAGGCGCCGGGGGTTGGAAGACTGGGAGGAGATGAGGCTCTTGAAGTATGACTGTTTAGCAAGAGAAAGGGCAGCACTGAAGGATGAAAGCATAAGTTTGAAATGGAGGAAGTCTGCCTTAGAGCGTGATTTCCTCCAGTGTCGCTCAGCAGTACGTGAGCATTTTTGCAGATATCTGGTGCATTTGGTGTGCCAGGGTTGAGGTGTTAATTTGCGAGGGTGAATAGTGGTTGGTGGAGCAACAGAGTCAAGAGCAGAAGTAAGGGAAGCATTGTATGTGGAAGTGGCTTGTTCAGGGCATGAGAGAGAGAGAATAGGAGAGAGAAGTGAGTCAAACAGGGAGGAAAGGAATGTGGTGTCAATAGCTTCAATGTTACGCTTAGTGATGGTAGCCTTAGGAGGTAGAGATGGGGCTGTCGAGAGAGATAGGTTAAAGGAGAGCAGGTGGTGGTCAGAGAGGGGAAATGGGGAGTTGGAAAAATCAGAAGTATCACAGCGGTGAGTGAAGACCAGATCCAGTGAGCTCCCATTCACATGGGAGGGTGAGGAGGTCCACTGGGAGAGACCAAGTGAAGAGGTGAGGTTAAGGAGTTTAGAGGCAGGGGATTGTGTGGGGATGTCAATAGGGATGTTGAAATCGCCTAGAATAATGGTGGGAATGTCAGAAGAGAGGAAGTGAGGAAGCCAGGAAGCAAAGTTGTCGATGAATTTGGAAGCAGTGCCAGGGGGGGCGGTAAATGACAGCTACTCTAAGATGGACTGGTTGGAAGAGGCGTATGGCGTGGACCTCAAATGTAGAGAATATAAGGGATGGTTCTGGTGGTATGAGTTGGTAGGAGTAACTAGAAGGAAAAAGGACCCCAACACCACCCCCATGGCGACCCCCAGGTCGGGGTGTGTGTGTGAATGTGAGGCCCCCAGCAGAGAGAGCAGTAGCAGAAGTAGTGTCAGAGGGTGTAATCCAAGTTTCAGTAATGGCTAGTAGGTGTAGGGAGTTGGAAATGAAAAGGTCATGAGTGGGGACCAGTTTGTTACAAACAGATCTGGCATTCCAGAGTGCACAGGATAGGGGGTATGAGTTTGTGGGAGAGATGTGAATGAGATTTTCAGGGTTGCTGTAGCGATGAGGTGGGATTAACTTTGAGGGCAGGGATGATGAGAGAGTAGTGATGGTACGGGTGCCTGAGCTAGGAGGGGAAACTGCAGGAGGTGGGCAGGGAGGTCGGTCAGTGTGATGTGGATGGGGGTGTGGGCAGGTGACAGGGAAGGGAGAGAGGGAGCAGGGCTGAGTTGTGGGGTAGCAGGACCATGGGGCAGAGGTGAATGAAAATGGGGTAACAGGAAAGGTGGGGGTAGGAAACAGAGGGATGGAGGGGAGACAGAGGAGGGGAGAGAGGAGGAGGTGTAGGAGACTAGGGGGGAAGGATAAAGATACATTATTAGGTAGACACTGAGTGATGTGGGGAGTATAGGAAAGCCTTGACATAGTGTTAAGTAGGTAAATAGGTTGAGGGAAAGTGGAAGTAGGAGAGGAGACTGCAAGTGAATCCAAGCAGAAGATTTGCTGAAATGCAGGTGAGAAAAGCAGTGTAGGCTCAAGGGGTGTAGATTTAGTATGAAAAGCGTAGATAAAGTGGTTGCAGAAATGTATTTGGAGTGTAAGAAATGAAAGGATTGTGAGAGGTTTAAGAAGCAATGGTAATTTTGTTAGTTTTTTTTAAGTGTTTGCAGGTTAAATTGCATTGGTGCAGCTGTGCTTAAAAAACAAAATTACAATGCAGATACAAGCATTTGTAGGTGAAATGGACGGTTTTTGAAATGTCCAAGTAAGGTATTTCCGTGCTATTTAATCAGATGCAACAATCAGGAGGTAAGTGATCTGAGGAGTAAGTGACTCACATTTGTTATTAGTTTAGGCTGTTATTAGTTTATTACATTAGGCTGTGCACCGATGGAAATCCAGAGATGGTTCCTCTATGCTACAGTGTGACTTGCACCACCTAGGGATGTGTCTTGCACTATTTTTCATGTCATCAATTCCATTTTGTGAGCTCAGGAAGCTACAGGGCAGGTGCAAGGTCTCTTGGCAACCTAGGCAAAACCTCAGCCTACTTCCCCTAACCACCACCAATACCCACTTCCTAGCCCTTCAGATGAAAGTGTAATTAATATGTTCCGCTGCCACCACTTGCATCAAGTACAACAAGGATGTTTCTTTCAGAGACATCCTTAATTTTGTGATACATAGACTCTGTAGTGTCCGACCCAGATCCCAGATACATAGGCAGCTGCCTAAAGCCGCCTAATGGTAGAGCTGGGCCAATACAAGCTCAACAACATTTGCAATTATCAAATACAAAAGAATCAGTTGATTCAAAAAGACATACCAAAAATATATATATTTTTTAAATACTAATATAAAAAGATTTACAGTAAGAACCAGAGAGAGAGAGAGAGAGAGAGAGAGAGAGAGAGAGAGAGAGGTGAATTGATGGGTTGCTGTAGGTTAATGTACGTCTCAAAATATATCTCATAGTCTTTGTTTGCATAAGAACTACTGTACAATATTATTTGGAACACATAAAAAGGCTAAATATACGCATATGCAAAGTGCTGTAATGCTCACAGATAGAAAGCAGCATTGGCCACAGGCTACCCCAATTTTACGACTGGTGTAATATTTCTCCAGTCAAACCTATATACAAATGCGACCTGAGCTCGTAAGGCTTCAGTACCGTAATAATGAACATCAAATAACCATCAAACATAAATTACAGAAGAATGTAATATTTTTATACCTTTTTATGAAAATATGTCATATGTTTTCATTTGACCGGCTAATATATATATGCAGTAAGATATTATCAACATTTTAACCAATTCACACCTCTTTATTGAAAAAAATACATCATATAAAGCAGAGGCGGCCAGATTTTTGGAGTTGGCGATCTACTTTGAAAGCTAAAAAGCTTTTGTGATCTACCTTGTAGGAATAATAGCACGTGCCACAGGCGCGTGTGCAAAAAAAAAAGGGGCGTGGCATAACAAGAAGCGGGCGTGGTATAACAAAAAGTGGGCGTGGTATAACAAAAAAAGGGACGTAGCCTTGCTGCACAGAGTGTAATGACTGCCTCACACGGAATAACACATTGGCCCCCACAGGTAGAAACCTCAAACACATATGCCCCCACAGTGCCAGATACACATGCCCCCACAGTGCCATGTGCCCACAGTGCCAGATATGCCCCCACAGTGCCAGATACAGATATGCCCCCACATTGCCATGTGCCCACAGTGCCAGATATGCCCCCACAGTGCCAGATTACAGATATGCCCCCACAGTGCCAGATATGCCCCCACATTGCCATGTGCCCACAGTGCCAGATATGCCCTCACAGTGCCATGTGCCCACAGTGCCAGATATGCCCCCACAGTGCCAGATATGCCCCCACAGTGCCAGATACAGATATGCCCCCACAGAGCCAGATATGCCCCCACAGCGCCAGATTACAGATATGCCCCCACAGTGCCATGTGCCCACAGTGCCAGATTACAGATATGCCCCCACAGTGCCATGTGCCCACAGTGCCAGATATGCCCCCACAGTGCCAGATATGCCCCCACAGTGCCATGTGCCCACAGTGCCAGATATGCCCCCACAGTGCCAGATATGCCCCCACAGTGCCAGATACAGATATGCCCCCACAGTGCCAGATATGCCCCCACAGCGCCAGATTACAGATATGCCCCCACAGTGCCATGTGCCCACAGTGCCAGATATGCCCCCACAGTGCCATGTGCCCGCAGAGCCAGATATGCCCCCAGTGCCACATATGACCCCACAGTGCCAGATATGCCCCACATTGCCAGATATGCCCCCACTGAGCCATGTGCCCACAATGCCAGATATGCCCCCATAGTAGAGCTCACCGGAGTGGAGAGCGCAGCGCGCGCTTCTCCTGTCTGCCGCCCTGCTTTTCAGTCTGATCTCCGGCGGTGATGGCAGCGTGTATAGCTCAAATCAGGTGCCGGTCCGCGAGCTCTCATTGGCTAACGAACCAGCTCCTGATTTGAGCTATACACTCGGCCGTCACTGCCGCAGACCAGACTGAGGAGGCAGAGCGGCAGGCAGGAGAGGTGCGGCTTCGGGTGGCTGGGCGGCGGATCGCAATCGACTGTTTGGCCACCCCTGATATAAAGGTTTAAAAAACAGCAAAATTAGCCCTCTGTATATGGTACCTACAGTACAATACTCAATACCACTATACATGTAGCACATTTATATCTTATGAACAGTGTAATATTATTATTATTATTATTATTATTATTATTAATAATAATAATAATAATAATAATAAACTAATATTCATTTGCCACTAGCTAATGTGGCCAGCGTTGCAGATCACCCTCTGTTTGCCTGACTTATCCCATCTCATGTAGTGGTCACATGATTATTTATCAATAGCGTGACTTATCAAGGCAGCATAAAAGGTAGCACAAGTTCAGTATTCCATGCACCTTGATAAAGAAGCATATGCTTTGAAACTGTTATGATACCAGTACGTCTGACCAGAGGTGATCTTATGACGGAGGTCAGAGTACTGGAATGGAATGCTGGTTACGGGAGCAGGAAAGTCTAGTAACCCCTGGCGCCCTAACTCCGTTGTCTCGCCCGTGTTATCAGAAATCCCCTGCGAGACTATGGTTGCTTGAGCCCATGGCAGCCGCGTTTGAAGGGCGGATTATGTCTGCCCAACTCCGATGCCCCCTCAGGTCTTAATGGGAGACAAAGGGAAATCCGAGACAGGGTGATAACAAGGGGCCCTCTGACTAAGCAACCAGGCCAGGGGCTACAAGCTAACTAACTTAAACCAGAAGTATGTGCGGACAAACCGCCAGGGAAAAGGACAACCAAAAATCCACGAATCCGTTACTCCTATCCAGCACCGCTGGATACCAGAGTGGATTTGTGGGAGCGGAATCCTCCGCAAAAGCTCCGAAACACAATATAACCAAATAATAAATAGTAAGCGGTCAAGCCGCAACACACGGCTACGCCGCGACTCACGAACACCACAGGATGTTTAAAGGTGCTCGGTCAGGACTCCAGGAAAAGATGACAACTTCCGAGTATTGGACCACTGAGGACAGGAACGACCGGATAGACAGGACTGGAAAACTCTCTGCAACAGACACAGCAAACAGGAAGCTATTACCGGCGTCTGTGAGAAGTCCAGAGAGTGCTTTTAACTGGGAGCTCTCCAATCAGGAGCCAGACAGGGTAATTAACAATCATGCCGTGCAGCTGCATGCTGCACGGCCAGGATACCAATGAGGTGATTAATCTAGACCCAGCAACGGGGAACGCGGTCCGACAGTGGCGTCCCCGTTGCTAGGGTCTGAGCGGCTCCGTGCGCCCGGCGTCTAGCGTTGCTAGGGAGCCGGCGGCTGTCCGCATGCGGCGTCCCTAGTTGCTAGGCGCCGGGCCGCACTGACGGGCGGACCCTCGGCGCCTAACAGTACCCCCCCTTGAGGAGGGGTCAAGGAACCCCTAAGGCCAGGTTTCTGAGGAAATTCTCGAAAAAATGCCTTTTTGAGCCTCGGGGCAAGGAGATCCTCATCCAGGACCCAAGACCTTTCTTCTGGACCATAACCTCTCCAATGTACCAAAAAATAAAGCCGACCCCGGGACAACTTGGAATCGAGAACCTTCTCCACCAAGAACTCCTGCTGACCCTGTACATCTATTGGTGATTTCCCCTGAGAGATCTTCCGAGGAAATCTACTGGAAGAAACGTATGGTTTCAACAGGGAGCAATGGAAAGTATTTCCGATCCGGAGAGTTCTTGGTAAACGTAACCGGAAAGCAACTGGATTGATTTTTTTTATAATATGAAATGGTCCAATAAATTTAGGGCCCAATCTGGCTGAGGTTTGTCGAAGTCTAATGTTGCGAGTCGACAACCACACCCTATCTCCAACTTTAAAAGTGCACGGCCGCCGGAGCCTGTCAGAAAAAATTTTCTCCCGAAATGCCGCTTTTCTGAGAGCAAGGTGCACTTTTCTCCAAATGAGTCTGAGATGAGCGGTCAAGGTCAGTGAGGAGACAGAGGAATGTTGAAAAAAGGAATTAGCTCTGGGGTGAAAACCAAAAACTGTAAAAAATGGAGACACATTGGTGGAGGAATGACAGGCATTGTTGTAAGCAAACTCCGCCAACTGAAGAAACTCGGACCAGTCATTTTGGAGTTTGGCCGAGTACAAACGCAAATATTGTTTTAATGATTGATTAACTCGCTCAGTCTGCCCGTTGGATTGGGGATGGTAGCCAGACGTTAAAGACAATTTCATCTTTAAAGAGGCACAAAAAGACTTCCAAAATTGTGCAATGAATTGTGGACCCCGATCAGAAACAATATCAGTGGGTAACCCATGGAGTCTGAAAACATGGCGGAGGAACAAAACTGCCAATCCCTGGGCAGATGGCAATCGGGGAAGAGCAATGAAATGGGCCATCTTGCTAAAACGGTCAACTACCACCCATATGACTCGGCATCCGGCTGACAGAGGGAGGTCCACCACAAAATCCATGGAAATATGAGACCATGGCCTGAGAGGAACATTCAAGGGCATAAGTTGACCGATAGGCAAGGAACGGGGAACTTTATGCTGTGCACAGACCTGACACGAAAAAACAAACTCCTTAATGTCTTTGGAAAGACCAGGCCACCATACTGAGCGGGAGACTAATTCCAAAGTCTTAGCGATCCCCGGATGCCCGGCAACTTTGCTATCATGAAACTCCGTCAAAACAGTTGCTCTCAAAAACTCAGGGACATAAAGACGACCAGCAGGAGTATTTCCAGGAGCTTGATGTTGAAGCTGCTTTAACTGGGTAAATAAATCTTGTGTGAGGCCTGCCCGAATGACTGAAGACGGAAGTATGGGAGTAACAGGACTATTATCATGAACTGGAAGAAAACTGCGTGACAGGGCATCCGCCTTGGCATTCTTGGAACCTGGCCTGAAGGTGATAATAAACTTGAAACGAGTAAAAAATAAAGCCCAACGAGCTTGCCGGGCATTCAGCCGTTTAGCTGATTCAATGTACTGAAGATTTTTGTGATCAGTCAAAACTGAAATGGTATGTGTTGCTCCCTCAAGCCAATGCCTCCACTCCTCGAAAGCCCATTTAATAGCCAGTAATTCCCGGTTACCAACATCGTAGTTGGATTCAGCAGATGAGAATTTCCTGGACATAAAGGCACAAGGATGTAATTCTAGAGAATCCGGATCCTTCTGAGATAGGATAGCCCCTACTCCAACCTCCGAGGCATCAACCTCAACAATGAAAGGCAATTCTGGGTTGGGATGTCTGAGGACCGGGGCTGAGACAAAGGCTTGTTTCAAGGCCTGAAAAGATAACTCAGCTTCACGTGACCAGTTGGTTGGATCCGCTCCCTTCTTAGTCAGTGCCACAATGGGAGCAACTAGGTCGGAGAAAGAGTGAATAAATCTTCTATAATAATTCGCAAACCCTAAAAAGCGCTGAATTGCTTTTAAGTTGGTGGGTTGCGCCCAACTAAGGATGGCTTGGAGCTTCTTCGGTTCCATACAGAATCCCCGAGGGGAAATAATGTACCCTAAAAAGGATACCTCCGTGACATGAAATTCACACTTCTCCAGCTTGGCATATAGGTGATTTTCACGTAATTTTTTTAGAACCTGACGCACCTGGGTAACGTGTTGTTCAATAGAGTCAGAATATATCAAGATATCGTCTAAATAGACTACTACGAATCTTCCAAGAAAATCACGGAGCACATCGTTAATGAGATCCTGGAAAACTGCCGGAGCGTTAGACAGGCCGAATGGCATTACCAGATACTCATAGTGACCCGACTGAGTACTGAATGCCGTTTTCCACTCATCCCCTGACTTGATTCGGATGAGGTTATATGCTCCTCTCAGGTCAATCTTAGAAAAAATCACAGCCGAACGTAGCTGATCAAAGAGGACAGAAATCAGCGGCAAAGGGTAAGTATTTTTTACTGAGATTTTATTCAAGGCTCTAAAGTCAATGCAAGGTCTGAGTGATCCATCCTTCTTCTCCACAAAGAAGAAGCCTGCACTTAAAGGGGATTTAGACGGCCTGATAAATCCTTTCCCTAGGCTTTCTTTAACATATTCATTCATGGCCACAGTTTCTGGTCCGGACAATGCATATAACCTTCCCTTAGGCAAAGTGGCACCAGGAATTAGCTCAATAGCACAATCATAAGGCCGATGGGGAGGCAGAATGTCCGCATTGCCCTTGGAAAATACATCAACAAAATCCTGGTATTCCACAGGAATGGGTGCGGGAATGACAGCAGCTATTCTGATGGGAAGCGTAATACATTCCTTATTACAGATGGTACCCCACTGTGAGATCTCCCCCGACTGCCAATCAATGATGGGATTAAGAAAGGCCAGCCAAGGGTGACCCAGAACCACTGGAACTGCTGGGCAATGGGTAAGGAAAAATTCAATTTTTTCGGAATGAAGAGCTCCTACCGAAAATAGTACAGGAGGTGTACAGAGAGAAATAACCCCATTGGACAAGGGACTCCCATCTAAACCATGCATGGTGATACACCTACCCAAGGCTAACTGAGGAATACCTAAGGCCTTGGCCCACGTTAAGTCCATAAAGTTCCCTGCAGCTCCACTGTCAACAAAAGCCGACACCGAGGAACAGAGGCTGCCAAAGGAAACTTTAGCTGGGACTAACAGTGAATTATTTGAGGAGATAAGCTGCAGACCAAAGTGAACCCCCTCACAATTCACTTGGTCGAGGCGTTTCCCGACTTGTTCGGACAATTACGGGCAAAATGTCCCTTACTCCCACAGTACAAACAAAGACCAGAATTTTGCCTTCTGGTTCTTTCTTCAGGAGACAGCTTGGAGAGACCTATCTGCATGGGCTCCTCTATGTCCACAGGAATGGAAAAAACACCAGGAGTAGACCCGACAGATGCTCCTTTTTCAGCCCTCCGCTCTCTGAGACGACGATCAATCTTAATAGAAAGCTCCATGAGTTTATCAAGAGTCTCAGGAGCGGGATACTGAAGGAGACTGTCTTTTATAGACTCAGATAAGCCGAGGCGAAACTGACTGCGCAGGGCTGGGTCATTCCATCCACAGTCGTTCGACCAACGGCGAAACTCCGTACAATAAATCTCTGCGGGATTCTTACCCTGTCTGAGAGCACGCAAATGACTCTCGGCGGATGCCTCTCTATCAGGGTCATCATACAATAGCCCTAAAGACCCCAGAAAGGCGTCTACAGACAACAATGCCGGATCGTCAGTTCTTAAACCAAAAGCCCAGGTCTGGGGATCCCCCTGAAGTAAAGAAATAATAATTCCGACCCGCTGAGATTCCGTACCTGAGGAGACTGGTCTTAAACGAAAATAAAGTTTACAAGACTCTTTAAAATTAAAAAACTGCTTTCTATCCCCAGAAAAACGGTCAGGCAAATGCATTTTTGGTTCAGGAACGACCCTCGGGGAAGTCCGTAACAGATCTTCCTGTGACCTCACCCGAAGGGATAGATCCTGAACCATCTGAGTAAGTTCTTGAATCTGACTAACTAGAAGCTGGCCAGGATTTGGCCCTACACCAGTGGGATTCATGAGGCCGACAAATCTTCCAAACTGAAATAAGGGAAAAAATCAAACCCTGTTTAATTTTAAATTTTAGTCTGGCCGGTAATAATGTTATGATACCAGTACGTCTGACCAGAGGTGATCTTATGACGGAGGTCAGAGTACTGGAATGGAATGCTGGTTACGGGAGCAGGAAAGCCTAGTAACCCCTGGCGCCCTAACTCCGTTGTCTCGCCCGTGTTATCAGAAATCCCCTGCGAGACTATGGTTGCTTGAGCCCATGGCAGCCGCGTTTGAAGGGCGGATTATGTCTGCCCAACTCCGATGCCCCCTCAGGTCTTAATGGGAGACAAAGGGAAATCCGAGACAGGGTGATAACAAGGGGCCCTCTGACTAAGCAACCAGGCCAGGGGCTACAAGCTAACTAACTTAAACCAGAAGTATGTGCGGACAAACCGCCAGGGAAAAGGACAACCAAAAATCCACGAATCCGTTACTCCTATCCAGCACCGCTGGATACCAGAGTGGATTTGTGGGAGCGGAATCCTCCGCAAAAGCTCCGAAACACAATATAACCAAATAATAAATAGTAAGCGGTCAAGCCGCAACACACGGCTACGCCGCGACTCACGAACACCACAGGATGTTTAAAGGTGCTCGGTCAGGACTCCAGGAAAAGATGACAACTTCCGAGTATTGGACCACTGAGGACAGGAACGACCGGATAGACAGGACTGGAAAACTCTCTGCAACAGACACAGCAAACAGGAAGCTATTACCGGCGTCTGTGAGAAGTCCAGAGAGTGCTTTTAACTGGGAGCTCTCCAATCAGGAGCCAGACAGGGTAATTAACAATCATGCCGTGCAGCTGCATGCTGCACGGCCAGGATACCAATGAGGTGATTAATCTAGACCCAGCAACGGGGAACGCGGTCCGACAGTGGCGTCCCCGTTGCTAGGGTCTGAGCGGCTCCGTGCGCCCGGCGTCTAGCGTTGCTAGGGAGCCGGCGGCTGTCCGCATGCGGCGTCCCTAGTTGCTAGGCGCCGGGCCGCACTGACGGGCGGACCCTCGGCGCCTAACAGTACCCCCCCTTGAGGAGGGGTCAAGGAACCCCTAAGGCCAGGTTTCTGAGGAAATTCTCGAAAAAATGCCTTTTTGAGCCTCGGGGCAAGGAGATCCTCATCCAGGACCCAAGACCTTTCTTCTGGACCATAACCTCTCCAATGTACCAAAAAATAAAGCCGTCTGTGAGAAGTCCAGAGAGTGCTTTTAACTGGGAGCTCTCCAATCAGGAGCCAGACAGGGTAATTAACAATCATGCCGTGCAGCTGCATGCTGCAGGGCCAGGATACCAATGAGGTGATTAATCTAGACCCTGCAACGGGGAACGCGGTCCGACAGTGGCGTCCCCGTTGCTAGGGTCTGAGCGGCTCCGTGCGCCCGGCGTCTAGCGTTGCTAGGGAGCCGGCGGCTGTCCGCATGCGGCGTCCCTAGTTGCTAGGCGCCGGGCCGCACTGACGGGCGGACCCTCGGCGCCTAACAGAAACACATTTACAAGTGGAAATCTTTTAAACTTCTGTCAGTGTTCTACTTACAGTACTGTTTATAATACAAAATATATCAAGCATAATGCACTAGGTGTATCTTTACATGGAAACATAGACTTTCACGGAAGATAAGAACCACTTGGACCATCTAGTCCACACCATTTTTAACCATATAATAACTTAAAAACCTTTTTGATCCTTAGATCTTTTTAGGATACACTTATATATATATATATATATATATATATGTGTATCCTATATGAATGATAACTCACAAACTTTTCTTTCACTCATGGTTAGTGGTTGGGTGAAACCATTTATTGTCAAACAACTGTGTTTACTCTTTTTAAATCATAATGACAACAGAAACTACCCAAATGACCCTGATCAAAAGTTTACATACCCCAGTTCTTAATACCGTGTATTGCCCCCTTTAACATCAATGACAGCTTGAAGTCTTTTGTGGTAGTTCTGGATGAGGCTCTTTATTTTCTCAGATGGTAAAGCTACCCATTCTTCTTGGCAAAAAGCCTCCAGTTCCTCTAAATTCTTGGGTTGTCTTGCATGAACTGCACGTTTGAGATCTCCCCAGAGTGGCTCAATGATATTGAGGTCAGGAGACTGAGATGGCCACTCCAGAACCTTCACTTTATTCTGCTGTAGCCAATGACAGGCCGACTTGGCCTTGTGTTTTGGATCATTGTCATGTTGGAACTAGGGATGAGCGGGTTCGGTTCCTCGGAATCCGAACCCGCCCGAACTTCATGTTTTTTTACACGGGGCCGAGCGACTCGGATCTTCCCGCCTTGCTCGGTTAACCCGAGTGCGCCCGAACGTCATCATCCCGCTGTCGGATTCTCGCGAGGCTCGGATTCTATCGCGAGACTCGGATTCTATATAAGGAGCCGCGCGTCGCCGCCATTTTCACACGTGCATTGAGATTCATAGGGAGAGGACGTGGCTGGCGTCCTCTCCGTTTATAGAGAAGAGAGTGAGACAGTAGAGAGAGACACAGTAGTAATTGTGGGGAGCATTAGGAGGAGTACTAGTTACTTGCTGAAGTGATAGATAGTGTGACTGTATATTATCTGACTTGTGGGGGAGACACTGACAGTGGGGAGCAGTTAGAGTCTGAGAGCAGGACACAGGAGTACATATAACGTACAGTGCACACTTTTGCTGCCAGAGTGCCACACTGCCATTGTGACCACACTGACCACCAGTATAATATATATTGTGATTGTCTGCTTAGGAGTACTACTTGCAAGTTGCTGATAGTGTGACCAGTGACCTGACCACCAGTCACCACCAGTTTAATATATATATATATATATATATATATATAATTGTATATAATATATATATAATATTGTATACCACCTACCCGTGGTTTTTTTTTTTTCTTTCTTCTTTATACATACTACTATAGTAGCTTACTGTAGCAGTCTGCGGTGCTGCTGAGCTGACTGTGTCCAGCAGGTCCGTCATCAGTCATTACATAATAAATATATATACCTGTCCGGCTGCAGTACTAGTGATATTATATATATATATATATATATATATATATTGATTTCATCTCATTATCATCCAGTCTATATTAGCAGCAGACACAGTACGGTAGTCCACGGCTGTAGCTACCTCTGTGTCGGCAGTCGCTCGTCCATCCATAATTGTATACCACCTACCCGTGGTTTTTTTTTTTCTTTCTTCTTTATACATACTACTATAGTAGCTTACTGTAGCAGTCTGCGGTGCTGCTGAGCTGACAGTGTCCAGCAGGTCCGTCATCAGTCATTACATAATAAATATATATACCTGTCCGGCTGCAGTACTAGTGATATTATATATATATATATATATATATATTGATTTCATCTCCTTATCATCCAGTCTATATTAGCAGCAGACACAGTACGGTAGTCCACGGCTGTAGCTACCTCTGTGTCGGCAGTCGCTCGTCCATCCATAATTGTATACCACCTACCCGTGGTTTTTTTTTTTCTTTCTTCTTTATACATACTACTATAGTAGCTTACTGTAGTAGTCTGCGGTGCTGCTGAGCTGACAGTGTCCAGCAGGTCCGTCATCAGTCATTACATAATAAATATATATACCTGTCCGGCTGCAGTACTAGTGATATTATATATATATATATTGATTTCATCTCATTATCATCCAGTCTATATTAGCAGCAGACACAGTACGGTAGTCCACGGCTGTAGCTACCTCTGTGTCGGCAGTCGCTCGTCCATCCATAATTGTATACCACCTACCCGTGGTTTTTTTTTTTTCTTCTTTATATATACTACTATAGTAGCTTACTGTAGCAGTCTGCGGTGCTGCTGAGCTGACTGTGTCCAGCAGGTCCGTCATCAGTCATTACATAATAAATATATATACCTGTCCGGCTGCAGTACTAGTGATATTATATATATATATATATATATTAATTTAATCTCCTTATCATCCAGTCTATATTAGCAGCAGACACAGTACGGTAGTCCACGGCTGTAGCTACCTCTGTGTCGGCAGTCGCTCGTCCATCCATAATTGTATACCACCTACCCGTGGTTTTTTTTTTTTCTTTCTTCTTTATACATACTACTATAGTAGCTTACTGTAGCAGTCTGCGGTGCTGCTGAGCTGACAGTGTCCAGCAGGTCCGTCATCAGTCATTACATAATAAATATATATACCTGTCCGGCTGCAGTACTAGTGATATTATATATATATATATATATATTGATTTCATCTCATTATCATCCAGTCTATATTAGCAGCAGACACAGTACAGTAGTCCACGGCTGTAGCTACCTCTGTGTCGGCAGTCGCTCGTCCATCCATAATTGTATACCACCTACCCGTGTTTTTTTTTTTTCTTTCTTCTTTATACATACTACTATAGTAGCTTACTGTAGCAGTCTGCGGTGCTGCTGAGCTGACAGTGTCCAGCAGGTCCGTCATCAGTCATTACATAATAAATATATCTACCTGTCCGGCTGCAGTACTAGTGTGATATAATATATATTGATTTCATCTCATTATCATCCAGTCTATATTAGCAGCAGACACAGTACGGTAGTCCACGGCTGTAGCTACCTCTGTGTCGGCAGTCGCTCGTCCATCCATAATTGTATACCACCTACCCGTGGTTTTTTTTTTCTTTCTTCTTTATACATACTACTATAGTAGCTTACTGTAGCAGTCTGCGGTGCTGCTGAGCTGACAGTGTCCAGCAGGTCCGTCATCAGTCATTACATAATAAATATATATACCTGTCCGGCTGCAGTACTAGTGATATTATATATATATATATATATTGATTTCATCTCATTATCATCCAGTCTATATTAGCAGCAGACACAGTACGGTAGTCCACGGCTGTAGCTACCTCTGTGTCGGCAGTCGCTCGTCCATCCATAATTGTATACCACCTACCCGTGGTTTTTTTTTTTCTTTCTTCTTTATACATACTACTATAGTAGCTTACTGTAGCAGTCTGCGGTGCTGCTGAGCTGACAGTGTCCAGCAGGTCCGTCATCAGTCATTACATAATAAATATATATACCTGTCCGGCTGCAGTACTAGTGATATTATATATATATATATTGATTTCATCTCATTATCATCCAGTCTATATTAGCAGCAGACACAGTACGGTAGTCCACGGCTGTAGCTACCTCTGTGTCGGCAGTCGCTCGTCCATCCATAAGTATACTAGTATCCATCCATCTCCATTGTTTACCTGAGGTGCCTTTTAGTTGTGCCTATTAAAATATGGAAAACAAAAATGTTGAGGTTCCAAAATTAGGGAAAGATCAAGATCCACTTCCACCTCGTGCTGAAGCTGCTGCCACTAGTCATGGCCGAGACGATGAAATGCCAGCAACGTCGTCTGCCAAGGCCGATGCCCAATGTCATAGTACAGAGCATGTAAAATCCAAAACACCAAATATGAGTAAAAAAAGGACTCCAAAATCTAAAATAAAATTGTCGGAGGAGAAGCGTAAACTTGCCAATATGCCATTTACCACACGGAGTGGCAAGGAACGGCTGAGGCCCTGGCCTATGTTCATGGCTAGTGGTTCAGCTTCACATGAGGATGGAAGTACTCAGCCTCTCGCTAGAAAACTGAAAAGACTCAAGCTGGCAAAAGCACCGCAAAGAACTGTGCGTTCTTCAAAATCCCAAATCCACAAGGAGAGTCCAATTGTGTCGGTTGCGATGCCTGACCTTCCCAACACTGGACGTGAAGAGCATGCGCCTTCCACCATTTGCACGCCCCCTGCAAGTGCTGGAAGGAGCACCCGCAGTCCAGTTCCTGATAGTCAGATTGAAGATGTCAGTGTTGAAGTACACCAGGATGAGGAGGATATGGGTGTTGCTGGCGCTGGGGAGGAAATTGACAAGGAGGATTCTGATGGTGAGGTGGTTTGTTTAAGTCAGGCACCCGGGGAGACACCTGTTGTCCGTGGGAGGAATAGGGCCGTTGACATGCCTGGTGAAAATACCAAAAAAATCAGCTCTTCGGTGTGGAAGTATTTCACCAGAAATGCGGACAACATTTGTCAAGCCGTGTGTTGCCTTTGTCAAGCTGTAATAAGTAGGGGTAAGGACGTTAACCACCTCGGAACATCCTCCCTTATACGTCACCTGCAGCGCATTCATAATAAGTCAGTGACAAGTTCAAAAACTTTGGGCGACAGCGGAAGCAGTCCACTGACCAGTAAATCCCTTCCTCTTGTAACCAAGCTCACGCAAACCACCCCACCAACTCCCTCAGTGTCAATTTCCTCCTTCCCCAGGAATGCCAATAGTCCTGCAGGCCATGTCACTGGCAATTCTGACGAGTCCTCTCCTGCCTGGGATTCCTCCGATGCATCCTTGCGTGTAACGCCTACTGCTGCTGGCGCTGCTGTTGTTGCTGCTGGGAGTCGATGGTCATCCCAGAGGGGAAGTCGTAAGCCCACTTTTACTACTTCCACCAAGCAATTGACTGTCCAACAGTCCTTTGCGAGGAAGATGAAATATCACAGCAGTCATCCTGTTGCAAAGCGGATAACTGAGGCCTTGACAACTATGTTGGTGTTAGACGTGCGTCCGGTATCCGCCGTTAGTTCACAGGGAACTAGACAATTTCTTGAGGTAGTGTGCCCCCGTTACCAAATACCATCTAGGTTCCACTTCTCTAGGCAGGCGATACCGAGAATGTACACGGACGTCAGAAAAAGACTCACCAGTGTCCTAAAAAATGCAGTTGTACCCAATGTCCACTTAACCACGGACATGTGGACAAGTGGAGCAGGGCAGGGTCAGGACTATATGACTGTGACAGCCCACTGGGTAGATGTATGGACTCCCGCCGCAAGAACAGCAGCGGCGGCACCAATAGCAGCATCTCGCAAACGCCAACTCTTTCCTAGGCAGGCTACGCTTTGTATCACCGGTTTCCAGAATACGCACACAGCTGAAAACCTCTTACGGCAACTGAGGAAGATCATCGCGGAATGGCTTACCCCAATTGGACTCTCCTGTGGATTTGTGGCATCGGACAACGCCAGCAATATTGTGTGTGCATTAAATATGGGCAAATTCCAGCACGTCCCATGTTTTGCACATACCTTGAATTTGGTGGTGCAGAATTTTTAAAAAAACGACAGGGGCGTGCAAGAGATGCTGTCGGTGGCCAGAAGAATTGCGGGACACTTTCGGCGTACAGGCACCACGTACAGAAGACTGGAGCACCACCAAAAATGCCTGAACCTGCCCTGCCATCATCTGAAGCAAGAAGTGGTAACGAGGTGGAATTCAACCCTCTATATGCTTCAGAGGTTGGAGGAGCAGCAAAAGGCCATTCAAGCCTATACAATTGAGCACGATATAGGAGGTGGAATGTACCTGTCTCAAGCGCAGTGGAGAATGATTTCAACGTTGTGCAAGGTTCTGCAACCTTTTGAACTTGCCACACGTGAAGTCAGTTCAGACACTGCCAGCCTGAGTCAGGTCATTCCCCTCATCAGGCTTTTGCAGAAGAAGCTGGAGGCATTGAAGGAGGAGCTAAAAGGGAGCGATTCCGCTAGGCATGTGGGACTTGTGGATGGAGCCCTTAATTCGCTTAACAAGGATTCACGGGTGGTCAATCTGTTGAAATCAGAGCACTACATTTTGGCCACCGTGCTCGATCCTAGATTTAAAACCTACCTTGGATCTCTCTTTCCGGCAGACACAAGTCTGCTGGGGTTCAAAGACCTGCTGGTGACAAAATTGTCAAGTCAAGCGGAACGCGACCTGTCAACATCTCCTCCTTCACATTCTCCCGCAACTGGGGGTGCGAGGAAAAGGCTCAGAATTCCGAGCCCACCCGCTGGCGGTGATGCAGGGCAGTCTGGAGCGACTGCTGATGCTGACATCTGGTCCGGACTGAAGGACCTGACAACGATTACGGACATGTCGTCTACTGTCACTGCATATGATTCTCTCACCATTGAAAGAATGGTGGAGGATTATATGAGTGACCGCATCCAAGTAGGCACGTCAGACAGTCCGTACTTATACTGGCAGGAAAAAGAGGCAATTTGGAGGCCCTTGCACAAACTGGCTTTATTCTACCTAAGTTGCCCTCCCACAAGTGTGTACTCCGAAAGAGTGTTTAGTGCCGCCGCTCACCTTGTCAGCAATCTGCGTACGAGGTTACTTCCAGAAAATGTGGAGAAGATGATGTTCATTAAAATGAATTATAATCAATTCCTCCGTGGAGACATTGACCAGCAGCAATTGCCTCCACAAAGTACACAGGGAGCTGAGATGGTGGATTCCAGTGGGGACGAATTGATAATCTGTGAGGAGCGGGATGTACACGGTCATATATCGGAGGATGATGATGAGGTGGACATCTTGCCTCTGTAGAGCCAGTTTGTGCAAGGAGAGATTAATTGCTTCTTTTTCGGTGGGGGTCCAAACCAACCCGTCATTTCAGTCACAGTCGTGTGGCAGACCCTGTCACTGAAATGATGGGTTGGTTAAAGTGTGCATGTCCTGTTTATACAACATAAGGGAGGGTGGGAGGGCCCAAGGACAATTCCATCTTGCACCTCTTTTTTCTTTCATTTTTATTTGCGTCATGTGCTGTTTGGGGAGTGTTTTTTGGAAGGGCCATCCTGCGTGACACTGCAGTGCCACTCCTAGATGGGCCAGGTGTTTGTGTCGGCCACTAGGGTCGCTTAGCTTACTCACACAGCTACCTCATTGCGCCTCTTTTTTTCTTCTTTGCGTCATGTGCTGTTTGGGGAGTGTTTTTTGGAAGGGCCATCCTGCGTGACACTGCAGTGCCACTCCTAGATGGGCCAGGTGTTTGTGTCGGCCACTAGGGTAGCTTATCTTACTCACACAGCTACCTCATTGCGCCTCTTTTTTCTTCTTTGCGTCATGTGCTGTTTGGGGAGTGTTTTTTGGAAGGGCCATCCTGCGTGACACTGCAGTGCCACTCCTAGATGGGCCAGGTGTTTGTGTCGGCCACTAGGGTCGCTTATCTTACTCACACAGCTACCTCATTGCGCCTCTTTTTTTCTTCTTTGCGTCATGTGCTGTTTGGGGAGTGTTTTTTGGAAGGGCCATCCTGTGTGACACTGCAGTGCCACTCCTAGATGGGCCAGGTGTTTGTGTCGGCCACTAGGGTCGCTTAGCTTACTCACACAGCTACCTCATTGCGCCTCTTTTTTTCTTCTTTGCGTCATGTGCTGTTTGGGGAGTGTTTTTTGGAAGGGCCATCCTGCGTGACACTGCAGTGCCACTCCTAGATGGGCCAGGTGTTTGTGTCGGCCACTAGGGTCGCTTATCTTACTCACACAGCTACCTCATTGCGCCTCTTTTTTTCTTCTTTGCGTCATGTGCTGTTTGGGGAGTGTTTTTTGGAAGGGCCATCCTGCGTGACACTGCAGTGCCACTCCTAGATGGGCCAGGTGTTTGTGTCGGCCACTAGGGTCGCTTAGCTTACTCACACAGCTACCTCATTGCGCCTCTTTTTTTCTTCTTTGCGTCATGTGCTGTTTGGGGAGTGTTTTTTGGAAGGGCCATCCTGCGTGACACTGCAGTGCCACTCCTAGATGGGCCAGGTGTTTGTGTCGGCCACTAGGGTCGCTTATCTTACTCACACAGCTACCTCATTGCGCCTCTTTTTTTCTTCTTTGCGTCATGTGCTGTTTGGGGAGTGTTTTTTGGAAGGGCCATCCTGCGTGACACTGCAGTGCCACTCCTAGATGGGCCAGGTGTTTGTGTCGGCCACTAGGGTCGCTTATCTTACTCACACAGCTACCTCATTGCGCCTCTTTTTTTCTTCTTTGCGTCATGTGCTGTTTGGGGAGTGTTTTTTGGAAGGGCCATCCTGCGTGACACTGCAGTGCCACTCCTAGATGGGCCAGGTGTTTGTGTCGGCCACTAGGGTCGCTTAGCTTACTCACACAGCTACCTCATTGCGCCTCTTTTTTTCTTCTTTGCGTCATGTGCTGTTTGGGGAGTGTTTTTTGGAAGGGCCATCCTGCGTGACACTGCAGTGCCACTCCTAGATGGGCCAGGTGTTTGTGTCGGCCACTAGGGTCGCTTAGCTTAGTCATCCAGCGACCTCGGTGCAAATTTTAGGACTAAAAATAATATTGTGAGGTGTGAGGTATTCAGAATAGACTGAAAATGAGTGGAAATTATGGTTTTTGAGGTTAATAATACTTTGGGATCAAAATGACCCCCAAATTCTATGATTTAAGCTGTTTTTTAGTGTTTTTTGAAAAAAACACCCGAATCCAAAACACACCCGAATCCGACAAAAAAAATTCGGTGAGGTTTTGCCAAAACGCGGTCGAACCCAAAACACGGCCGCGGAACCGAACCCAAAACCAAAACACAAAACCCGAAAAATTTCAAGTGCACATCCCTAGTTGTTCCAAGTCCAAGTATGTCCCATGCGCAGCTTCCAGGCTGATGAGTGCAAATTTTCCTCCAGTATTTTCTGATAACATGCTGCATTCATCTTGCAATCAATTTTGACCAAGTTTCCAGTGCCTTTGTAGCTCACACATCCCCAAAACATCAGCAATCCACCTCCGTTTTTCACAGTAGGAATGGTGTACCTTTCATCATAGGCCTTGTTGACTCCTCTCCAAATGTAACGTTTATGGTTGTGGCCAAAAAGTTAAATTTTGGTCTTATCACTCCAAATGACTTTGTTGCAGAAGTTTTGAGGCTTGTCTCTGTGCTGTTTGGAGTATTGTAAGCGGGATGCTTTGTGGCATTTGCGTAGTAATGGCTTTCTTCTGGCGACTCGACCATGCAGCCCATTTTTCTTCAAATGCCTCCTTATTGTGCATCTTAAAACAACCACACCACTTTTTCAGAGAGTCCTGTATTTCAGCTGAAGTTATTTGTGGATTTTTCTTTGCATCCCGAACAATTTTACTGATAGTTGTGGCTGAAATTTTTGTTGGTCTACCTGACTGTGATTTGGTTTCCACAGAATCCCTCATTTTCCACTTCTTAATTAGAGTTTGAACACTGCTGATTGGCATTCTCAATTGCTTGGATATCTTTTTATATCCCTTTCCTGTTTTATACAGTTCAATTACCTTTTCCTGCAGATCCTTTGACAATTCTTTTGCTTTCCTCATGACTCAGAATCCAGACACGTCGGTGCAGCACTGGATGAAAGATGCAAGGGTCTTTAAGGAGTCCAGAAACTCACTGACCTTTTATACACACACACTGATTACAAGCAAACAGATCACAGGTGAGGATGGTTACCTTAAGTAGCCATTCAAACCCGTTTGTGTCAACTTGTGTGCATGTTATCAGGTCAAAATCTCCAGGGTATGTAAACTTTTGATCAGGGTCATTTGGGTAGTTTCTGTTGTCATTGCGATTTAAAAAGAGTAAACACAGTTGTTTGACAATAAATGGCTTCACCCAACCACTAACCATGAGTGAAAGAAAAGTTTGTGAGTTATCATTCATATTCTCTGACAAATGGACAGAAAATCACAAATTCTGCTAGGGTATGTAAACTTATGAGCACAACTGTATATATATATATATATATATATATATAAGATCCTCAACAGCGGAACACAGGACACGATCAGTGACACTTAAATATATGTAATCTATTTAAGTGTCGCTGTGATCGTGTCCTGTGTGCCGCTGTTGAGGATCTTATATATACTGCTGTCATCTATTTAAGTGTCGCTGTGATCGTGTCCTGTGTGCCGCTGTTGAGGATCTTATATATACTGCTGCCATGCAGTTATGAGGGCACCGGACCAAGTTTGCTGATTTTCCACGGGAGTGCCGAGTCTTTGCTCTGCTATATATATATATATATATATATATATATATAACATATATATATATACCCGCGTGTGATACGTTAGGCCGTGTTTGGGTTGCCAGCGGTTAAAAGACAGACATTGGAATTCTGATGCTGAGAATCCTGACAGGGGTTGTGTAAGTATACTTACCACCCCACCGCCTTCATGCAGCCTAACCATAACTCTCCCTCACCCGCAGCCTATCCCTAACCCTCCCCGGTGGTGCCTAAGCCTATACACCCTCCCCACAGTCTAATTCTAACCCTTCCTTCTCCATAGCCTAAACCTAACCCTCCCAGGTAGTGCCTAACCTTAATCCCCCCTCCGGCTGCCTAACCCTTCCCTTCCCCACAGCCCAACCCTAATCTCCCTGGTGGAGCCTAAATATAACCCCCCCTGCAGCCAAACCCTAGGAGTCCTCAGCATACTTACAGTCGGGATGCCAAATGTCGTGATTCCTGCGTCGGCATTCTGAGTGATACAGGTTGAGTATCCCTTATCCAAAATGCTTGGGACCAGAGGTATTTTGGATATCAGATTTTTCCGTATTTTGGAATAATTGCATACAATAATGAGATATCATGGTGATGGGACCTAAATCTAAGCATAGAATTCATTTATGTTTCATATACACCTTATACACACAGCCTGAAGGTCATTTTAACCAATATTTTTTATAACTTTGTGTATTAAACAAAGTGTGTCTACATTCACACAATTCATTTATCTTTCATATACACCTTATACACACAGCCTGAAGGTCATTTAATACAATATTTTTAATAACTTTGTGTATTAAACAAAGTTTGTGTACATTGAGCCATCAAAAAACAAAGGTTTCACTATCTCACTCTAACTCAAAAAAGTCCGTATTTTGGAACATTCCGTATTTTGGAATATTTGGATATGGGATACTCAACCTGTATTGGGATTCTGGCACCGGCATTTTGGCCTCATGTCAGGATTTCGAACACAGGCATCCTGACCCCCAACATTCCAACCTCCGGCATCCTGTCCCCATTGCCTATCCCAAGCATGTTTAAATTGCTTTGCTGTATTAGCCTCTACCTCCCAAAAATGTCAGTGCTTGTCCTTGTGTTCTGATACTTCTCTTCCTATGAAGAACGTTTCCCTCCTGTACCTTGTTAAAATTAAAGGTTTATATCATGTCCCCTCTTCAACGCATTTCTTTCTTGGCCTCTGAACACTAGTGCACAGCTGCACTTAGCCCAAAACCCTACAGTGAAGAGGTTGCTGAACATGCATTCTTATTTATTATTATATACAGTGTTTATGCATTAGCTCAATGAATAAAGGTTTGCTGGGCCATACTGAGTGAATTTCTATTTTCTACCAAATTATACCAACAGACACATGCTGGATGTTGGAAAACACAGATCCTCCAATGGTGCCCATTAAGGATCTGTTTGAAATAAAATCAAGACACCACCCCAAGACCACCACCACCACCACCACCACCACCACCACCACCATCACCACCACCACCACAAGGATAGCATAATACTATATAGAAAGTATCTTAATAATCAGTAAGTGCCCCATACTTAGTCAATGTATACTGTATCAGATTGCAGCCCTTAAAATATAATTGTTGCTTAACTGATTTTACTTTTAATCCTCAGCAATTTCAGGATAATACTGTTTACTCCAGAAAGTGAATAAGCACCTACATACAGTAGTATAGTATTTTTGTAGCATTTCCAACATCCACACACAAATGTAGAGGAGCTCAAACCAATCCAACATGATAGCATGTGTGGCAATAAAACACATACACTGAAATTCAGCGGTCTTGGAGAATATGGTCATTGTTGAACAACAAGCAATTAAGAGCTTGCTGATTTTGGGAGGCTTATAAAATTGATGAACTTTGGAAGATTACTAAAATGAATTTTAGTTGTACAGGTAAAGTCAAAAGTCCATTGAAACTTTATAGACTCTATAGTATATGGAAATGTGTGCAATTGTACACATACTGATACTGTTGCTTGCATAAGAATGTTAAATACTATAGCTTACTGTACTACACATACTCTATAGACATTACAATTCTAGATCCTAGCAACTAAGCACTTCAAATTCTCTCTAAACAGTTGTACTGTCCTACAGTACAGACAACTGTGCATAGATAATACGCTGTGCGATACAGGGAAATGCAGCATGCAGCTATTAAACAGAAGCAATGCCTCCTGAGAGGCAGTAATACTGTGCCTACAATGAAATGCCCTCTTGTCCAGTATGAAATGCTGATTTAAATCTTAATATGCTTTCAAGTTACTTCTCACTTTGTTCTCTTCTATAATGTTTCTGTAAAAATAGCACACTTGTATTATATTTCATATAGTAATTGCATTTGTAATTACACATTCTGTGTTCTTGATCATTTTCACAGGCCAAGTGTATGGCAAAGTTCATATTTTAACATTCTTCAGTACGTAACTATAACAAATTAAGCAATCCTTTTGACTTAATTAGGCACAGCAAGGCTACCTTGTTTGGGCAGATTGGCTTTCATTGAAATTAACTATGTGCTGTTTTAAAAGTTATAGCCTTTAAGATACACTATACATATCTTACTGTATGTATGTATCCATTACTAGTAACATTTATGTCCTATTAACTAGGAGAAAAACATTTTAGACTGCAGTGAAGTGTTTGAACTGACCACATTCATTATAATTATTTATTTTATATAATTTAAATTTACTAAGACATTTGGGACAAACAAACATCTCTTTGTAAAGAGTTCCATAATTAATACCTTTCGCATAGGGGACTAGTCAGACTTGGTTGCAGATTTTGCTCTCACAACAAAATCTGCAACCATATACTGATATGCTAGGGGCCGCCCAGCATGTGTGTCACTGAATTGCGATTGCATCGAAGAGTGGTTGACTCCTGCCTGCACCACATGGCTGCATCAGCAGGGGCACTGCTACCATGTTTCCACACTCAGTAAAATGCAAGCAACGTCATCTGCTGGCCCAGAAAATTACCATGACACAACTGCAGTTCCCGATCTCCTCCCCTCCAGTGCTGCATCGTCACCCCCGGACACCCCTCGCCTGTCAATCATCATACAATTGCATCCTTTCGGGATGCGATCGCATGGTGAAGGATCATGCACTATAGCAGCTGCACATGCACAGACCCTCTGAATGTGGCTCCGTTCAACTCTGAATTGGGCCCATAGCATGACCCCACTTTTTCTGTACAAGAGAGCAGAGGTAATTATCATCATTGGCACTTACACCTTTCCCATGCTAGGGTCAAGTGATATCCCTTCTGCATACAGTATGAAAGACTAATTGACTACTACATGCCCAGGATGTGATTTTTACATGTGTTTGCGGCCAGTTACTGCCCATGTTAAACCCAGTAAAGCAAGGTACACACTGGGACAATGTATAACCTGCCAATATGTTGGCCCAGCAGATTCTGGGTACACAATGAATGATGTATCACTCTTTCCTTCATTGCAAATGCCATGGTCACTAACGTTAACGTCCAGTTGGTCATTGTCAGGAGTGATACAAAAATATAAGTTTCACTATTATATTAAACTGATGCTTTCAGGCAGTTTTGGCACCTAATACAAAGAACAGAATGAATAAACATACTGAAGATATTACATGTCAGATTGTATACTGACTACACACAATACATGTTTCTAACTTAATTCTGTTCATTATATGAGTGTGAATAACAGGACTTTGCATACAGCATTGTACATTCCTTTGTGCATCATATATCCTGTTGGTCAGTAACCCAATCAGTTTGTGACCTTTAGGATTATGCCCTTTTATGATATTGTCACATCTAGGGCTTCTCAGTAGCACTATAAAGTATGCGACCATCGGGTAGCTCAGGAGCCTTAACAGCCTGGACAGCCTGGATGAACCACTGACTGCAGAAGTGCCAGGATGATCTGAATATAACTCTGCCTCTAGACACAGAGGGCGAGGCTCCTGAGTATGCTGATGTGATTGCTGTATTGAACATCTGCTGAATTGATCAATAACCTTAGCTAAGTATACAATAAATTCATACACTGTTTTTATATATTCAAGTTGTTTGTTGAAGTACTTTTATGGGAATCCACCCATCTGGGTCTCCGCAAACTTAACCAACCTTTAACATTTTGGCGAGCCAGGTAGGAGACCCCATTTGGACCCGCAGAAAGTGCTATACTTTTGTGTAAGAAAAATGTTTAAAAGGTTATTCAGGAAGAAGGGGTCAAGTGTTCCATCATATCTAAATAGATTCGGACCCTTTCAAGATATTTTGGAGACTGCCACTAAATGCATGCAACCAATCAGAACTGTAACTCCTTTAGAAGATTTACAGAATGTTAATTTAAGTATTTTTTTGGAAAATGAGTGTTAAGCCACGACTGCAATTCAGAAACTCAATGCACAGGCTATCTATACACTTGTTTTGCATGTACAGGAAATGCTGATAGAGTGAGATGCATTAAGGGAGAAAAATGCTGTCCTGCGATCCTGTGTATGGTCCCAGGAACAGTGTACCAGTGAATTGCAGACACAGTTCAAAAATTATGTTGTTAAAAGAGTGAACCATAAGAAACAGCTGGGTAAAAAGCCCAAATATGATTTTATGCAGATACGTACATCACAAAACTGGGATCAGTTAGACAGTGATTCTGAGTTTAAAATATGAGGAAGATGTAACAGGGCAGTTGCACCCTGTCAGATACACTAATTGCACTTCTACACAAGAGAGTAGACAAATTGATGATGGGATGCCTAATCAGTTTGTTTACACTAACTGTATACAAACCACAGTAGATGATAAGAATGTAGTGGAAACTGCAGTTGTAACAAAGAATGTTGAAATTTCAAACAGTTTGAAGTTTTAGCAAGCTCACATAGTTTCAGCCCAGACAGTGATTAAATCAAGGGGTCTGTTCAGAGTTAGGAGGGACTGATGTTGATTCCCATAAGATTTCAACAACTGCATGTGTGAAAGGGGGGTTTGATTTACACAACACAGAGAGGGGAGAGAATTGCTTCTCCGTGCAGAATATCACTGACACAGCCCAAACTGTGATAACAAATTGCCAGTCAGAAATGACCTTGCACATTTACACTACAGATAAGGACAACATTAAATCTGAGCAGAAGTGTGAATGTGGGGTGGCAGAAGATTCTTTTAAGAAAGTTACATGTGAACACGTCACATACTGAATGATTTTAAGTTTCTTGCTGAAAAAAGTGAACAAGATGTGTTTCATGAACAAATATTCAATGCAAACAGGGTACCTGATGATTGTACACCAGCTGAGGACACAGGGGCTGGGAGACACACATTCTACGAGGGGGTTGGTAACACACTGATAAAGACTTACAATGTGCAACCCATTACAGACAAACTGTCTGATAACAGAGAGCAACAGAGAGTTAGAAACTCATTTGCGACTTGGGGATTTAGTTCAGATTTTGTGTTTGGTACTGAAATTCAAACCCCAATGTATTCAGTGGTACAGAAACTGTTGAAAGATGCACAGTTACCAATGGCAACTGCAAATCTACTTGCGGGACTTGTCAAATTTAAACCAGTGTTGTCAGAGATAACAGAACCATCTGAATTGGGTTTCTTCATGAGCACAGCCCACGGTGGGAGGAACCATTGGAAGATGGGGTGAAATACTGGTTTATGCATAATTTTGCCACATTCACAGATGAAGACCAAGTGTGGACAGCTGATGCAGCACTGCAGCAACCTTTACAGACTGTCAGACCTCAGACAGGTGCCATTGCAAAGACAGTAGACTCAGTAAATCTTTGCTTTGAAAACTGAACAATTGTCAAACATATGTGGGTGGCTGCTGACATGGAATCTATATAGATGGTTGCTGACATGGAACATGCTGACATACACCCCTGAGTGCAAAGTATGGTGTGCAAGTTGCCACAGAGACAGCACTGATAGTGCTAGGATGCTGGGTTCAAATACTGTTGCTGGTGTCAAGCAATGAAAGAGTGGAAGCTTCATTCCAGCAAGCTCAAATCAGAAGAATTGCCTGTATCCAGACCATGGTTGATATTACAGAGAACTGTCAAGTTTGCCAGCAGTTGAAAATGTGGAGTATTATGTATAGTCTATGTTATCCACTATAAAGCAAGCCACTATCTCCTGTATGTAATGTTATTATGTATAGTCTATGTTATCCACTATTCAGCAAGCCACTATCTCTTATATGTAATGATTATTTTCTCTGACGTCCTAGTGGATGCTGGGGACTCCGTAAGGACCATGGGGAATAGACGGCTCCGCAGGAGACTGGGCACAATTAAAGAAAGATTCAGGACTATCTGGAGTGCACTGGCTCCTCCCCCTATGACCCTCCTCCAGACCTCAGTTAGATTTCTGTGCCTGGCCGAGCTGGATGCACACTAGGGGCTCTCCTGAGCTCCTAGAAAGAAAGTATATTTTAGGTTTTTTATTTTACAGTGAGACCTGCTGGCAACAGGCTCACTGCAACGAGGGACTAAGGGGAGAAGAAGCGAACCTACCTAACTGGTGGTAGCTTGGGCTTCTTAGGCTACTGGACACCATTAGCTCCAGAGGGATCGCACACAGGACCCGACCTTGTCGTCCGGTCCCGGAGCCGCGCCGCCGTCCCCCTTACAGAGCCAGAAGCAAGAAGTGTCCGGAAAATCGGCGGCTGAAGACTTCTGTCTTCTCCAAGGTAGCGCACAGCACTGCAGCTGTGCGCCATTGCTCCTCATGCACACCACACACTCCGGTCACTGATGGGTGCAGGGCGTTGGGGGGGGGGGCGCCCTGAGCAGCAATATTAACACCTTGGCTGGCAAAACTGACACCATATATAGCCCTAGAGGTTATATAGGTGTAAATTACCCCTGCCAGATTTACACAAACAGCGGGAGAAAGCCTGCCGAAAAAGGGGCGGAACCATCTTCCTCAGCACACTGGTGCCATTTCCCCTCACAGCTCCGCTGGAAGGATCGCTCCCTGGCTCTCCCCTGCAGTCCTGCACTACAGAAAGGGTAAAAAAGAGAGGGGGGGCAATAAATTTAGGCGCAGTATATATAATACAAGCAGCTATAGGGGAAAACACTCTGTATAGTGATATCCCTGTGTTATATAGCGCTCTGGTGTGTGCTGGCATACTCTCCCTCTGTCTCCCCAAAGGGCTTTGTGGGGTCCTGTCCTCTGTCAGAGCATTCCCTGTGTGTGTGCTGTGTGTCGGTACTGCTGTGTCGACATGTATGATGAGGATAATGATGTGGAGGCAGAGCAAATGCCTGTGAATGTGATGTCACCCCCTGCGGGATCGACACCTGTGTGGATGGACTTATGGAAGGAATTACGTGACAGTGTCAGCTCCTTACATAAAAGGTTTGACGACATAGGACAGCCGGCTACTCAGCTTGTGCCTGTCCAAGCGTCTCAAATGTCATCAGGGGCTTTAAAATGCCCGCTACCTCAGATGGCAGACACAGATGTTGACACGGATACCGACTCCAGTGTCGACGACGATGAGACTAGTGTACCTTCCAATAGGGCCACCCGTTACATGATTGAGGCAATGAAAAATGTATTACACATTTCTGATAGTACCCCAGGTACCACAAAAAAGGGTATTATGTTTGGTGAGAAAAAACTACCAGTAGTTTTTCCTGCCTCTGAGGAATTAAATGAGGTGTGTGAGGAAGCGTGGACTTCCCCCGATAAGAAATTGATAATTTCTAAACGGTTATTGGCAGCGTACCCTTTCCCGCCAGAGGATAGGTCACATAGGGAAACACCCCCTAGGGTAGATAAAGCGCTTACACGTTTATCAAAAAAGGTGGCACTACCGTCTCCGGATACGGCCGCCCTAAAGGAATCTGCTGAGAGAAAGCAGGAGGCTACCCTAAAAGCTATATATACACACACGGGCATTATATTGCGACCAGCGATTGCATCGGTATGGATGTGCAGTGCTGCTGCTGCGTGGTCAGATTCCCTGTCGGATAATATTGATACTCTGGATAGGGACAATATTTTGCTGACAATAGAGCATATAAAAGACGCTGTCTTATACATGCGTGATGCACAGAGGGATATTTGCCGGCTGGCATCAAAAATAAGCGCAATGTCCATTGCCACCAGAAGGGGGTTATGGACTCGGCAGTGGTCAGGTAATGCCGATTCAAAAAGGCACATGGAAGTTTTGCCTTATAAGGGGGTGGAACTGTTTGGGGATGGTCTTTCAGATCTCGTTTCCACAGCTACGGCTGGGAAATCGACATTTTTGCCACAGGCTACCCCACAGCAAAAGAAAGCACCATATTATCAAGTACAGTCCTTTCGGCCCCATAAAAACAAGAGGGCTAGAGGCGCATCCTTTCTGCCGAGAGGCAAAGGTAGAGGGAAAAAACTGCAGCATACAGCCAGTTCCCAAGAGCATAAGTCCTCCCCCGCGTCCGGTAAGTCCACAGCATGACGCTGGGGCTTCACAGGCGGACCCGGGTACGGTGGGGGCCCGTCTCAGAAATTTCAGCGCACAGTGGGCTCTCTCACAGGTGGATCCCTGGATCCTTCAAGTAGTATCTCAGGGGTACAGGCTGGAATTCGAGGCGTCTCCCCCCCGCCGTTTCCTAAAATCTGCCTTACCAGCAACTCCCTCTGCCAGGGAGGCAGTGTTGGTGGCTATCCAAAAACTGTATTCACAGCAAGTGATTGTCAAGGTACCCCTCCTTCAACAAGGAAAGGGTTACTATTCACAATGTTTGTGGTACCGAAACCGGACGGTTCGGTGAGACCCATCTTAAATGTAAAATCCTTGAACACATATATCAAAAGATTCAAGTTCAAGATGGAATCGCTCAGGGCGGTTATTGCGAGCCTGGACGAGGGGGATTACATGGTCTCCCTGGACATCAAGGATGCCTACCTGCATGTCCCCATTTACCCTCCTCACCAGGAGTACCTCAGGTTTGTGGTACAGGACTGTCACTATCAGTTCCAGACGCTGCCGTTTGGGTTATCCACGGCACCGAGGGTCTTTACCAAGGTAATGGCTGAAATGATGATACTCCTTCGGAAGAAGGGGTTTTAATTATCCCGTACTTGGACGATCTCCTGATAAAGGCGAGGTCCAAGGAACAGTTGTTAGTGGGGGTAGCACTTTCTCGGGAAGATTCTCAATATCCCAAAGTCACAGCTGGTCCCGATGACATGTCTTCTGTTCCTGGGAATGATTCTGGACACAGACCAGAAAAAAGTGTTTCTTCCAGTGGAAAAAGCCGAGGAGTTGTCATCTCTAGTCAGAAACCTCCTAAAACCAGGACAGGTGTCGGTACATCAATGCACGCGAGTCCTGGGAAAAATGGTAGCTTCGTACGAAGCAATTCCATTCGGAAGGTTCCACGCAAGGATTTTCCAGTGGGACCTGTTGGACCAATGGTCCGGGTCTCATCTCCAGATGCAGCAGCGGATAACCCTGTCGGCAAGGACCAGGGTGTCACTACTGTGGTGGCTGCAGAGGGCTCATCTACTAGAGGGCCGCAGATTCGGAATACAGGACTGGGTCCTGGTGACCACAGATGCCAGCCTTCGGGGCTGGGGAGCAGTCACACAGGGAAGAAATTTCCAAGGGCTGTGGTCAAATCAGGAGATTTCACTACACATAAATATCCTGGAGCTAAGAGCCATTTACAATGCCCTATGCCAAGCAAGTCCCCTGCTTCAAAACAAACCGGTTCTGATCCAATCAGACAACATCACGGCGGTCGCCCATGTAAACAGACAGGGCGGCACAAGAAGCAGGAGGGCAATGGCAGAAGCCACAAGGATTCTCCGATGGGCGGAAAATCACGTGCTAGCACTGTCAGCAGTGTTCATTCCGGGTGTGGACAACTGGGAAGCAGACTTCCTCAGCAGACACGACCTTCACCCGGGAGAGTGGGGGCTTCATCCAGAAGTCTTCCGATTGATTGTAAACCGTTGGGAAAGACCACAGGTGGATATGATGGCGTCCCGCCTCAACAAAACGCTAAAAAGATATTGCGCCAGGTCAAGGGACCCTCAGGCAATAGCTGTGGACGCTCTAGTGACACCGTGGGTGTACCAGTCGGTTTACGTGTTTCCCCCTCTGCCTCTTATTCCCAAGGTGCTGAGAATAATACGAAGGGGAAGAGTGAGAACTATACTCGTGGTTCCGGATTGGCCAAGAAGAACTTGGTACCCGGAACTTCAAGAGATGCTCTCAGAGGACCCATGGCCTCTACCGCTAAGGCGGGACCTGCTGCAGCAGGGGCCCTGCCTGTTCCAAGACTTACCGCGGCTGCATTTGACGGCATGGCGGTTGAACGCCGGATCCTGAAGGAAAAAGGTATTCCGGAGGAAGTCATTCCTACCCTGATCAAGGCCAGGAAGGATGTGACTGCAACCCACTATCACCGCATTTGGCGGAAATATGTGGCTTGGTGTGAGGCCAGGAAGGCCCCAACAGAGGAATTTCAACTGGGTCATTTCCTGCATTTCCTGCAAGCAGGGGTGACGATGGGCCTCAAATTGGGGTCCATTAAGGTCCAGATTTCGGCTCTGTCGATTTTCTTTAAAAAAAAACTGGCTTCGTTGCCTGAAGTTCAGACTTTTGTCAAGGGAGTTCTGCATATTCAGCCTCCTTACGTGCCTCCTGTGGCACCTTGGGATCTCAATGTGGTTTTGGGATTCCTGAGGTCACATTGGTTCGAGCCACTTAAAACCGTGGATTTGAAATATCTCACGTGGAAAGTGGTCATGTTGTTGGCCCTGGCTTCGGCCAGGCGTGTATCAGAATTGGCGGCTTTGTCGTGTAAAAGCCCTTATCTGATTTTCCATATGGATAGGGCAGAGTTGAGGACTCGTCCTCAGTTTCTCCCGAAGGTGGTATCAGCGTTTCACTTGAACCAACCTATTGTGGTGCCTGCGGCTACGAGGGACTTGGAGGATTCCAAGTTGCTGGACGTAGTCAGGGCCCTGAAAATTTATGTTTCCAGGACGGCTGGAGTCAGGAAAACTGATTCGCTGTTTATCCTGTATGCACCCAATAAGCTGGGTGCTCCTGCTTCTAAGCAGACCATTGCTCGCTGGATTTGTAACACTATTCAGCTTGCGCATTCTGCGGTAGGACTACCGCAGCCAAAATCAGTAAAAGCCCACTCCACAAGGAAGGTGGGCTCATCTTGGGCGGCTGCCCGAGGGGTCTCGGCACTGCAACTTTGCCGAGAGGCTACTTGGTCAGGGTCTAGCACTTTTGCTAAATTTTACAAATTTGATACCCTGGCTGAGGAGGACCTTGAGTTTGCTCATTCGGTGCTGCAGAGTCATCCGCACTCTCCCGCCCGTTTGGGAGCTTTGGTATTATCCTCATGGTCCTTACGGAGTCACCAGCATCCACTAGGACGTCAGAGAAAATAAGAATTTACTCACCGGTAATTCTATTTCTCGTAGTCCGTAGTGGATGCTGGGCGCCCATCCCAAGTGCGGATTGTCTGCAATACTTGTAAATAGTTATTGTTCCACAAATCGGGTTGTTATTGCGAGCCATCTGTTTAGAGGCTCCGTTGTTATCATACTGTTAACCGGGGTTCATATCACGAGTTGTACGGTGTGATTGGTGTGGCTGGTATGAGTCTTACCCGGGATTCAAAATCCTTCCTTATTGTGTCAGCTCTTCCGGGCACAGTATCTTAACTGAGGTCTGGAGGAGGGTCATAGGGGGAGGAGCCAGAGCACACCAGATAGTCCTGAATCTTTCTTTAATTGTGCCCAGTCTCCTGCGGAGCCGTCTATTCCCCATGGTCCTTACGGAGTCCCCAGCATCCACTACGGACTACGAGAAATAGAATTACCGGTGAGTAAATTCTTATTATGTACAGTCTATGTTATCCACTATTCAGCAAGCCACTATGTCCTCTATGTAATGTTATTATGTATAGTCTGTGTTATCCACTATTCAGGAAGCCACTATCTCCTGTATGTAATGTTATTATGTATAGTCTAAGTCTATGTTATCCACTATTGAGCAAGCCACTATCTCCTATATGTAATGATTATTATGTATAGTCTATGTTATCGACTATTCAGCAAGCCACTATCTCCTATATGTAATGATTATTATGTATAGTCTGTGTTATCCACTATTCAGGAAGCCACTATCTCCTATATGTAATGTTATTATGTATAGTCTGTGTTATCCACTATTCAGGAAGCCACTATTTGCTATATGTAATGTTATTATGTATAGTCTGTGTTATTCACTATTCAGCAAGCCACCATCTCCTATATGTAATGATTATTATGTATATTCTATGTTATCCACTATTCAGCAAGCCACTATCTCCTGTATGTAATGTTATTATGTATAGTCTGTGTTATCCACTATTCAGCAAGCCACTATCTCCTGTATGTAATGTTATTATGTATAGTCTGTATTATCCACTATTCAGCAAGCCACTATCTCCTGTGTGTAATGATTATTATGTATAGTCTATGTTATCCACTATTCAGAAAGCCACTATCTCCTGTATGTAATGTTATTATGTATAGTCTATGTTATCCACTATTCAGCAAGCCATATATGTAATAATTATTATGTATAGTCTATGTTATTCACTATTCAGCAAGCCACTATCTCCTATATGTAATGATTATTATGTATAGTCTGTGTTATCCACTATTCAGCAAGCCACTATCTCCTATAGGTAATGATTATTATGTATAGTCTGTTATCCACTATTCAGCAAGCCACTATCTCCTATATGTAATGATTATTATGTATAGTCTGTTATCCACTATTCAGGAAGCCACTATCTCCTGTATGTAATGTTATTATGTATAGTCTATGTTATCCACTATTCAGCAAGCCACTATCTCCTATATGTAATGTTATTATGTATAGTCTATGTTATCCACTATTCAGCAAGCCATATATGTAATAATTATTATGTATAGTCTATGTTATTCACTATTCAGCAAGCCACTATCTCCTATATGTAATGTTATTATGTATAGTCTATGTTATCCACTATTCAGCAAGCCACTATCTCCTATATGTAATGATTATTATGTATAGTCTATGTTATCCACTATTCAGCAAGCCACTATCTCCTATATGTAATGATTATTATGTATATTCTATGTTATCCACTATTCAGCAAGCCACTATCTCCTGTGTGTAATGATTATTATGTATAGTCTATGTTATCCACTATTCAGCAAGCCACTATCTCCTATATGTAATGATTATTATGTATATTCTATGTTATCCACTATTCAGGAAGCCACTATCTCCTGTATGTAATGTTATTATGTATAGTCTGTTATCCACTATTCAGCAAGCCACCATCTCCTATATGTAATGTTATTATGTATAGTCTAAGTCTATGTTATCCACTATTGAGCAAGCCACTATCTCCTATATGTAATGATTATTATGTATAGTCTATGTTATCGACTATTCAGCAAGCCACTATCTCCTATATGTAATGATTATTATGTATAGTCTGTGTTATCCACTATTCAGGAAGCCACTATCTCCTATATGTAATGTTATTATGTATAGTCTATGTTATCCACTATTCAGGAAGCCACTATCTCCTATATGTAATGTTATTATGTATAGTCTGTGTTATCCACTATTCAGCAAGCCACTATCTCCTATATGTAATGATTATTATGTATATTCTATGTTATCCACTATTCAGCAAGCCACTATCTCCTGTGTTATTATGTATAGTAAGTGTTATCCACTATTCAGGAAGCCACTCTGTACTATTCATGGTTTAACTTTCACTGTGGTTCCTTTAAGTAATTATTAGTACATGTTATTGTTATTATTATTATTATTACATTCTTACATATACGTATGTATCACATTAAATAGTGGCTACACCACTTACCCCACTATTGGTTCAGTAGCCTCTATCAGCTTTAGCAGCCTTATTATTGTCCATGTATTGCAGAGCTGTCTATATTCAGCACTGTTGTTATATTCATATCACTTTTTATACTACCACAACTATTAAATTGTCATATTTCTTATCATTTAGCAATACGCACTATCCTTAATAGCAGCGCTGTTTAAACCCAGCATTGTTATTCTCTACATATCACTTATTTTGTTGCACTATGCTTAAGCGCTGTTCTTATTATTTTTTACCTTTAGCACATTTGCACTAGTACTATATAATATTTATATAGATAATCTAAAAACTAGTCATTTTGTTGGAAGAGTTCCCTATAGGAACACAAACCGGAAGTGCGCGGTAGTCCATGGAACAAAATCAGAAGTGCGTTCCACAGTCTAATATAATCTTCTAGTTTTTCATTTGCTGCCAGTAATAACATCACTGCACTGGCCTGGACTATTCCTAGTGCTCCACACCACATTGTATGGCTATGCACCATTGGTTACTGGTAGAAAGCAAACCGGAAGTCTGTGTGGAACGCATACCGGAAATGTGTTCCACCGGACTATTATAGTGGTTTAAACCAGTGGCGGAAATAGCGAATGGTGGGTCCAGGTGCAACAAAATTCTTTGGCGCCCCCCCTCTCATCCCTTCCAAGTCCACCCCCTCCCACCCAACTACAAATTAGAGATTCTTTGCATGCTCCCATATAAGATATATATATATATATATATACATACATACACATATACACAGTGGTGCAAGTAAAAAAAAAAAAGTTAGTTGTACTGTGTGCGTGCAAAAATGGGTGTGGCCACATGCCACATGGGGCGTGGCCAATGAAAATGGGGGCGTAATACATATTTGACTAAAATAGTGCAGTGCCAGATACACATATGCCCTCAAAGTGCCAGATATGCCCACACAGTGCCAGATACACACATGCCCCCACAGTGCAAGATACAAATATGCCCCCACAGTGCCAGATATGCCCCCATGGTGCTAGATATGCCCCCACAGTGCCAGATATACATATGCCCCCGCAGTGCCAGATATGTCCCCGCATTGCCAGATACACATACACATTGCTAGATATGCCCCCACAGTGCCAATACACATATTCCCCCATGGTGCCAGATATGCCCTCATAGTGCCAGATACACATGTCCCCACGGTACCAGATATGCCCTCATAGTGCCAGATATGCCCCCACAGTGCTAGATATGCCACCACAGTGCCAGTTTAGATATTTTTACCTGCGTGTTGCCAGGGGTTTTATGCACGTTGCCAGAGGTTTCATGCGCATTGCCAGGGGTTTTACATGTTGTGTCATGCTTGTTCCAAGGTGTTTTATGCTCTGGGATCCATGCTCGTTGCCACGGGGAATGCTCATTGTCTAGGGATTGCTCATTGCCTTGGGGTAGCTAGAGATGGCTACTGACCATCGAAGTTATCCATCAATGGTGACCACCGAAGGATAAGCCACCGATGGCCATCCCTAGCATTTGCTGTTGGGCACTAGCCCTCCAGCATTATAATGCTCTCCCCTTCCCTCCTCCCATCTCCCCTGTACTCTGCTCGGCTGGCGGAGTTTTCTGGAATGACGCGATCGCGTCATCCACCGGGCCGGCCGAGCGGAGGAAGGAAGAGGGAAGGAGGACGGGGAGAGGGGTCCACCACCGTCAAAGGGCCCAAAGCCAGCGGCATTTCACCTCTTCACTGGCATGTCACTGAAGAGGTGAAACACCGCTGGCTTTGGGCCCCTTGACAGCGCTGGGCCCCAGTGCAAGGCACTGCTTGCACAGGCGGTAGTTCCGCCACTGGTTTAAACAACTGTTTTGAGATTCTGACACTTACTTTTATTGTGTTCAGTTAAATATACTATTACTAAACCTGTCCTTTCTCTGACAGCATTGTGTATAGCACACTTAAGGGCCGTATTCACGGCACAATTTGGGGAGAGATGTGTGCTGAGCGGTTCGCTCAGCACACATCTCTCCCCCCCGCTCAGTACAGCGCGATGTGTACTGAGCGTGCGGGGGGAGACGGGGGGGGGGGGCGCTCATTTCACCCAGTGGGTGAAGTGAGCGACCTGCTAGATTGGCCAATCTAGCACCAGCGATAGCGATGCGCGGGGCTGCGCATCGCTATCGCTGTGAGGGGTACACACGGAGTGATCACTGCTTAAAATCTAAGCAATCTAGTCAGATTGCTTAGATTTTAAGCAGCGATCGCTCCGTGAGTACCCCCTTAAGCTTAGTTTGGGGATTAATCCCCATGACTTTATTATCTCAATTGATAGCACACTAAATTTAGTTTGGTGATTAATCTCCATTAAAATAATCCCCATTTAGGTAATGATTAATCCCCATTATTTTATTATCTCAATTGATAGTAAGTGAGGTCATTTGCCTGGAGGTATAAATACCTGTACCAGACAAAGCCTCATTCTTTCACTGGACCTTGAGATAGTCATGCCAATTCTAGTGTAAGTATATTACATGCACATTTGTTACCTCTCTGTCTCACATATGTATGTCATATTGTTATAATACACCTAGTGGTCACTATGTTAACCCCTATTGGAATTCATATATATATATATGATTGCAAATTATGGATTTATGTATTGTCAACTATTTTTTATAAAGATGTTATTGTCTTCCTATGTGCATGTATATGGAGCATTTTGATAACCCTATTAGGATCTGTTCTTGCCATAATATTGATTGTTAAGCCCCATTGTTTATGTTTAACTTGTACATCCAAATTGGGAACTCCTTTTCCATGCATTTTGAGAAAAAATAATCCGTAACTTTGGAATCCATGTACTTTGATAAAAAGTAATTAATTATGTTGGTATAATTTAATAAAGCTACGACGCTCGAATTAATATAAAAAAAGGTTTACTAATTTCTCTGCACTATCCCTTATAGGTGGCTGCTTCCACTGCCTGTTTCTTTGTACGCGGAAAGTTTTGTGTTATCTAGCAAAAAGTACAGTAATATATATCTGGTGTACTACAGCTGTATGTCTAATTAATAATTAGCCAATCAATGTTAACACCCCATGTAGTTAAACTCATGGAATTAGACTCTAATTCCTCTTTTTTTTTTTCAATTTTATTACCAACAAAAGATGTTGGCTTTTATATGGTATCTATCCTTAAAGGGATCCGCTCCCAATGGAGAGTGCTAATCTTCACCTCCTATATATTGGAGAATTCATCTCGATATTGGAACTGTATACCCATTAAATCCAGATTGGCATGTATAGCTACTTCCACCTGCTTCTCATCCTCACCTTGTTATTTTAAATGCCCAACTAATGTTTAACTTTATGTATCAAATTTCAGAATAGCCCTAGCTGGCACGTCCAGTGGTTTATCTCCATTTTACTTTTAACACACAATTTGTGAAGTTGGTATGTACTAAAGTTTTTGACTTTTTCATCACAGTAAATATTATCATTCTATTATTAAGTTGTTCCTTTTACCACCTAGACTATATACCCCTGAAGAAGTCCTGTGGGATGAAACGCATTGGGTTGTATATTCTTGTCAACGTCTGTTCCTTCATGATTAAACATCATCAAAAGACTCTCACTGAAATCAGCAAAATTGTGCAGATGTTGTTTATGCATTATTGTATACAGTATGTTAAACAATTTTATTGTGAATACCTTTTTTTAATAAGTGATGTTTTATCGTTAACTATATCGGCATTGTTAAACAGTTTACTGTGGATGGTTTAAATAAGGAACACCATTATTAGTGCCCTCCGATCAGTTTGCTATTTGTTATTTTAGAATCTCTGCTAACAGGAGATTCATCTAGAGGTGCTGCTTAAAAATTATATCTTAGCTCAACTGGGTTCTTTCTTCCATATATGTATATATACAGTATATATACACATATATATGTGCATGTATATAAGTATGGATTAGAGGTGTTCGCCGGACCATTTACTGTGGTTTTGGTTCTAATTCGCCGTCTGGTTTTGGTTTTGTATTTTTCCCGGATTTAAAAAAAAAAAAAGCTAAACTCACATAGTTTGGGCCTTTTTTGTTCCTAGAGCAGGGGTTCTCAAACTCGGTCCTCAGGACCCCACACAGTGCATGTTTTGCAGTTAACCCAGCAGGTGCACAGGTGTATTAATTACTCACTGACACATTTTAAAAGGACCACAGGTGGAGCTAAGTATTTCACTTGTGATTCTGTGAGGAGACCTGCAAAACATGCACCGTGTGGGGTCCTGAGGACCGAGTTTGAGAACCTGTGTCCTAGAGTATTATTAACTTCAATAACATTAATTTTATTTTATTAAAAAAAACATAGTTTGCATTTTTTTTATTCAGTGGTTAATAATATAATAGGTGGTGTATGCTTTATATAAGCAAAGAGGTGAAGAAGATTTAAGTGGGTGAAGGAAGGTGGGTAGCTATGCCCTCCATGGTGCTAGCAACACCCCATGGCACAGACCACACCCTAATATCAGGAGTCACAACCCCACTATGTTGGTCACACCCCATGTGGTGGCACACAATAGACCCTTAATAAAATTCAGCTCCAGGCCTTAATCTGGCACTGCTTGTACCCCTGTCACCAACTATATATCTGTCACCCTCCCCCTATCACACTCTGCCTTCCCCTGCCTTACACTGTCACCCTCTACCTCTCCCTGTCACCCACTGCTGTGTGGCATATTGTGAACTTGGGTTGGAGGAGAGGGGCCCAAATTATATATTTGCCTCTGGATCCACCACTCACAAATGCTGCCATTTCCCCGGTGGGCCCTTCATGCCACAGTCCGTCACTGTGTCCAGGACTGTACTAGGTTCTTCTGCTGCTCCTCCAAACTCCTGGATTAGCTCCAATGATCTGTATTAGTGCCCACATTTGAAATAACATGCAGCTCATGCAGGATGGCCCTACTGTGCATCTAATGACTTAATGTGTTAGCTGGCCATGTATATGTCAGAATTATAACATATACTGCACTTTTTATGATGCATATTATAGTTGGTTAAGTGCTAATTATGCCCTGTTCATGGACTGGTCACACTCACTCTAAAATCATACATTAATAACCCCTCCCCCTCTAGAAATCCTGCATTGCCCTTGTTGGTCATTTGCGACTGAATCGGGCCCTTAGCTAGCTATGTTTGACTGTTTAGTATTCTCTTTGTGAGCAGGGACAGAAAAAAACTAGTGTAGTACTCACTCTGCATCAGTCTCGTAACCTTTTTCTTTTGGTAATAATTATAATGGTTTGTTTTATGTTACTATGGGAATAAACTGATTTGTTCATTTTTTCTGTGTTTTTTATTCATTTTCTTTTTATGCAATACTTCATTGCTGTTTGAATGATTCATAATCAAAGCTGTATTTCAAAATATCTCTCTGCATATGTTCTTTAAGGTTCCTTCCCTGCGCTCTTTAACTCATCTATAAATCATGCACTCTGTTTTAGCTGCACAGAATAAATGTGCCCTGTTTAAATACTGCTCTCCTGCTGTAGACTATTAGATTGAGATAATCCAATTGTAACTGTTGTTAATATAAGTAGGGCACACAGCCATGTTAAATACAGGGATTATTTTTAACACAACAAATGACTCTTTAGAGGCCACAGTCTCACATGAGTCCCAGGAGATTAAAATATCTTGTGGCATCTTCTCAAAATGTAAAGATGATGAATTGCACTGTGGATAGCAAGTTTGTCACTGGATATAGATGGCGACATGGGGAAATTATTGAGCACAGATGTTTTCATTAGCAATTTATTTCATAAGTTAAGAGATACTGTAAACCACTAAATGTCAGACAGGTCTGCACTCACTTGATTTACATGGAAAATACAATGTGAAGTCATCATAAGAATGCTTTAATAATAGTCTCCCAATGATCAGAAATAGTACTTGGAAAATCACTTGTGACTCATCAGTTAATGACAACTGACAAATGACTCACAACAAAATAAACAAACTTTATTCTTGTATTCCCTCCCCTGTACGGTCTATAGGAAAACCAGGCAATCTGCAAGCCATACAGCACTTTGTAATAATAACACACTGTCAAAGACCTACAGTATGGACAGATTGCGTGTCTATCGCACTGAGCCGTAGTGTGAGCCGTCTCTTGGCTTCAGGTAATAAGGGAATCACAGGATGTTATCTCCGTTTATTTGCTGTGAAAGTGAAATCATTTGTTAATGTATAAACTTTGTTGAATTGGGGTAATTTGGGTTTTAATCCATTCCCACATAAATCAGGAAAGAGTAATCAGAAACTCACTAATAATGAGCCTGATTCAGAGGTAATGAGAGAAAGAACGAACATCAGCATACCTCCCAATATTCTCCAAGATGATGTAGAGACTGTTGCGGAAATGCTGCGATTGCAAGCCATGCCTCCCGTTTTTGTCACTGTGGGGTCATGCCCACTGATCTGTGAGCAGCTGGCATGCCCCCAGTACCTCTATCTCCCATGAATAGACATTTACCTTTGCTCAGCTAAGCAGAGCACCGAGTGACAGGGGCCTCCCAACTCCCCCACCACCATGGGACACTGCGGCCCGTGGGTGGGACAGTGGGACTATCCCACGAAAATCAGAACAGTTGGGAGGTATGCATTAGGAGCAATAAAGGGGCAAACTGCACATGCGCAGTCAGGAGAAAGTCCCACTGTGCACGCATGAAAAATCAGTGCAATGTCCAACAAAGATCATTGCATTCACTTAATTCGTCGCACAAACCTGGACAGGTGTGTAGTGGGTGTGAGCCCTGGCGGCCGTCACAAGATCTGCAAATGTGGGCGTGTTATGTGTGCATAGGTAACATTAAGTATTAACACACAATGCATACACACTTCAGGACAGATGAGACGCACTACACTTGCATAGAACATGAGACTAATAATGATAGATTGTAGGAACATTGATAATCAGGCCACAGTGTACACCATCAGATGCAGGTGAGATTACTCTTAATGTTATTATTAACATTTAAATAATTACCTAATACAGTGGTTTACAGTATCTACACACAACTATTACACTCAGATGTTAAGAACTTGCATTTGTGAAAATATTTACAATTTTTAACAATTACTTTTAACTGTATTTCTTAGACTTCAACAGGTTATACCCCTTTTACATTCGCGGCTCTGGTTATTCCCGGGAATGTGTCCCGGGATATTTCCCAGGACACATTCCCGGGAATGACCCTTTTACATTAAGCGGCCCGACCCGGCATATTGCCGGGTCGGTGACATCACTGCTGAGTCTCCCGGAGGCGGTGCTTGGAGATAATCTTCTCCGAGCACCGCCTCCTCCTATGCAGAGAACGGGTGCCGGGTCGCCTTGACCTGGTATACCCGTTTACACTGCACAGCTTCCCGGGACGGTCCCGGATTCAACCCAGGTCGAGACCTGGGTTGAAATCCCGGGATGCACGTCCCGGGAAATTGTCCCTGTACCCATTCACACTGAGAAAAATCCCGGGATGATGCGCGTTCACGTGCAATATCCCGGGATTTTTCTGCGAATGTAAAAGGGGTATGTATGATCTGTGTAGATCAAAAAACGTAATTCCTGACTCAATTCCTTTTACTATGTAGGCACACATGCACATACTTTAAAGTTAGACAGTCAATATGCTGAAAGGAAACACATATACAGTACCTATTTTAGCTGACACTTTGTCAGCCACATTTTTATAGCACATTTCCTAATCAAATACACATACCTACTTACAGTATGCATTTTTATTTTACATGTTCTCCATGAATATGATCTTTGTCCAAAGTGTAAACTTTGTATCAAAGTTCTAGTATATGTGATTTTTTTACTATATTCCAGGACCTTAGATGTATGAAGGACCCATATATTTACAGTAAAAACAGAAATTTGTAACACCCTAAAATAAATGTCACTAATATTTTTACCACACAAAACATTATATGGGAATTTACCCCACTAATATTAATAACACATGTTCCCACTTTTTACATGTCAAACATCACCCTTACATGAGATGCTCATGGACTTGTACCACCATCATATTTTTAAAATGCACACAAAAACTGTTTGGGGGAGGAGGGTTTATGTTTCAAAATGGAAGAAATATAAGAAAATATACTGCAAGTATTGCATACATCGACATACAGTACTCTGTGAACTGGCGCCAACGACATGACTGACCTTGGCCACTGTAGAGAAAAATACATAGTTATTAGTAGAGGTGTGCACCAGCTGAAATCTTGGATTTAGGGTTTTGGATCTGGATCTCCTTTGTGTTTTGTATCTGTACTGGTTTTGTAATAAACCTCCGTTGCGGGTTTTGGTTTTGTATCTGTATTTTTTTACAAAAATCATAAAAACAACTAAAAGATTTTTGGCCTGTTTTGGTTTCTACAGTATTATTAACCTCAATAACATTCATTTCCACTCATTTCCAGTCAATTTTGACCACCTCACAGCTCACAATATTGTTTTCATCCAGCGTCAGATCTTGTAGGTTTTGGATTCCATATAAGGGAACCTCAGCCGGGACTCAGCGCAGTTTCACTCCCTTACTGAGAGGATGTTTGTAATAAAGTGGAAATATTTTAATTAATACAACAATGAGTTGTGTATATTGGTCAAAAACATACATATTTATTTACATGGTACATACCTTGCGTAAAGCTGGCTGAAGCAACTTGAGGCACTCCACCCGTTGTTGGCAAACTACTCCAATGGGTGAATCCTTTTCCAGGTCAGACATAACTTTCAGGAACTGATCCTACATTGAGGCTGAAAATAATCTGTACAGATGATTACAGCATCTAAAAATATATATTGTACAATATATATTTTTAATTGTTTGAATTGTGGTCAAAACTGCCTGGAAATTAATGTTATTGGGGTTAATAATACTCTGGTCTGACACAGATTTTTATCAATAACTAGATCAGGGGCCCACGGGAGGTAGAGTATGTATGTAGTGGAAGGAAGGATTGATTAGTAATTTTATTTAATTTGTTTGATTTTAAAAATGTTAATTAATCATTGGCGGCATTGGTTACAGTCTGTATTGCATAGACCAGTGGTTCCCAAACTTTTTTGAATCATGGCACCCTAATATCAGAATTTTTTTCATGGCACCCCTAGGCCAAAAGATTCTTCTTGAGATATTCTGGAAGAAAAAAATTAAGAAAATTGTCCTCCTTATGTCATCCTTAGGATCAGTTATGTGGTGAGGGACAGGATTCCTTTCTGTTTGTCCACATATTTTATGATTGGAAGCCACAAGCACTGGTTTTGTCCTGTTACATTGACCATAAATAATTTTAATTGGTTCTGGACCACCAACTCAGGACACACCTGCAAGTACCCCACGGCACCCAGTTTGAGAACCACTGGCAAAGTCAACAATTTTTATTGGTTATTGCACTCATCTGACTCTTACTAATCTGACTTTTACTTTTTCTTTGCTGTTGCCCTGTCTTAAGCCGTCTATGCCCTTGGGCTTTGGCCTTAGTAGATGACGTTGATGGGCTTGTATCATCATGACTGGTGGCAGCATGTGCTTTCTGCTTTCCTCTCAATTATTCATCCTACATATCTATCAACAAACATGAACCAAGTGGGGTACAGCACACACCACAATTTGTACAAAAAGAATGTACCACCTGCAGTGTCACAATACGTGTATGAGTCAGAGATAATAATCTAATATTTTGGTTTACTTTCACCTGCAGTGTCACACAATACCTGTATGAGTCAGAAATAGTAATAGAACACTGCAGTTTAATTTCACCAGTGTTTGTGGTCCCAGTGCAGTATCAAACTGTAACTCAGTAAAACCTGTGTGTTTTCGGGAGGAAAGCTATTACTTTTAACACGCAATCTAATTGGATAGCCTGTAAAAAAATATTGGTGAAACATCAGGAAAAAGTGTGAAAAATTGACTTTTTTCGCTCCCAGTGTTTTACCGTATATAATTGGATACCCCCCGTATGTCACATTATGGGACTGCCAGAACACATTATGCAACACAGTGCCCCCCCAATTCACATTATGAAATAGTGGAGGTTATTCACACGTGGAATCAAACCAAAAAAGCAAGCAATTGGGCAAAACCATGTTGCACTGCAGGTAGGGCAGATGTAACATGTGCAGAGAGATTTAGATTTGGATGGGTTATATTGGGTTATATTGGATGGGTTATATTGTTTCTGTGCATGGTAAATACATGGTAAATACTGGCTGCTTTATATGTATACTGCAATTTAGATTTCAGTTTGAATACACCCCACCCAAATCTAACTCTCTCTGCACATGTTACTGTATATCTGCCCTACCTGCAGTGCAACATGGTTTTGCCCATTAGTGTACTTTTTTGGTTTGCTTACAAACCTGAATAAGGCCCAGTGTCCCCAGCTCATATTATGCCACATTATAGTGCCTCCACTTCATATTGTGCCAAATTACAATACCCTAGTTCATATTATTTAACATTATAATGATCTCAAGTTCATTTATTATCATATTACAATGAGCAGGTCCAGGGGCATAACTAGATATATTGCAGGCCTCAAGGCAAAACTTTGTAAGGGCCCCTAATGTATATAACACATGTAATTGTGACAGGAAGGTGGGCCCTTCTCATCCCTGGGCCCCATAGCAGTTGTACTCCATGCACCTATGGTAGCTACACCCTTGAATTTGGTGCATGTGGAGGTGTTGTGATTAGGTATATCACTGTAACTGTATCGGCCATGTCACAAATCATCACAGAAAGCTTACATTTGTCTTTTGTCTGCTGTCTTCACAGGTAACAAACATGCTTAGGCTGACACACAGGCAGAGGAAGACGCAACCGAGGAACCATGTCCTCACTAGTTACCACCTCCTGCACTCACCACATGTACTGTTCGGTGATTTCCATTAAGAGATTGAAGCCATTTATGTTAGTTAATATGTGTATTATTTTCTGTCAGCTAATGGGTAAAGACACAATACATAATAAAATTATTAATCAGTGTATTTGCTTGTAAATCTACAGGCATACAGTATACTGGCCCCAATAATCTGTACAACATTTTGTTGCTTTGCAAACGATCACCATTATTATCTATTGTAGTCTTGATTAGTTATAATTAGCATTAGAAATGGTTTCAAATGATGTACAGTAAGATGATGTAGGATTCGGGGCATTTTAGATCAGTGTACACAAGCTGACTTGTATAAACCTCAGCACTGAATATCCCATTTGCTTATTAGTGGGACAGGACTTTGCTCTCTGGGCCTAATTCAGACCTGATCGTAGATGTGCTAAATTTATCACATCTACGATCAGCACAGGGCTAGTCCACCCCACATGTCAGGCCTCACAAGTACAAAAGCATCACACTGCGGAGACACTTTTGTACTTGAAGAGTAGCTCCCTACCAGCGCAGCTCCTGTGTGCTGGCCGGGAGATACTCGTCGCTGTCCGGGTCACAGCAGCTGCGTGTGTCGTCCCACAGCCACCGCGGCCCGCCTCCTGCGTGGTCTGAACATGCCTGCATTGCCGGGAATACGCCCCTTAAATGGAAGCCAAACGCCGTTGGCACGCCCCCTCCCGCCCAGCGACCGCCTCTGCCTGTCAATCAGGCAGAGGCAATCGCAGGGCTTAGACGGCCGTCGGCTGTCTGGCATGCTCCAGCGCGTGCCGGCGCATGCGCAGTTCTGACCTGATCGTCTGCTGTGCGAAAACGCACAGCAGCTATCAGGTCTAAATTAGGCCCTCTGTTCAGCTGCTTTCCCTACTCCTTTGCACACAAGGGGGCACTGATTTTAACCACCAAGAACTACACAGAATACAATACATAGAATAGAAAATGTTCTTTTAGTGAAAACTTATTTTTCTTGAATATATGAAAATTAAAAAATATCAAAAAAGCCTTTAAAATGTATGTTTTTGTTATAATTCAAAGCTAATGCAATTTTGGCATGTTATATAAAGATCACCCACATATATGACACTCTGTCATGATGCCTTTGCTTCTCTTATGTGTTCCCATCTGTTTTCATTAGTGTTATGATTGCTTAGAAGTTGGTTGGAATCCTAGTGCCTGCGCGCCAAGCAAGCCAAAATAGAAACAAGCAATCTTTCCAAAACTGCAAATTATCTTTCACTTGTTTTGTTGTTCTATTTCCTCTTCAACTTTTGTTGCAGCATGTGTTCCAATGTGTAGCGTTGTTGTTTATTTACTCTTTTTTGTCATATAAAATATAAACAGGAAGGATCTATAAACACTGTTATTTTCATAAAAAAATGGAGTTTGTGACTCAATCAAACTGACAAATTTTATTTTAATTATTACACTATATGAGCATTCATTCTCAATGTTAAAGAGATTATAATCAAGTACTGTAATAAATTTGTTTAAAAAAGGGTATGTATATATATATATATATATATATATATATATATATATATAAAGCCGCTAATCGTTTTAATGTCATGTTATTGCTTATACAAATGTAATACTAGTTTCTGCTGCTGTATTTTTTTATCAAGATGATGTCTTGTGTGTAGTAGCAATTCTGTGTGTGCTGGGGTGATGGGTTAATTCTTACAGTTTAGGCACAATGTTATGATTACGTGTCTAAATCACTTAAATAAGTCTTTGTTCTGGACATACTGTTTACAGTGTAGATATTTGAACAGTGAAGCAAATTCATGGGTAGCCATAGAATCAAGTCACCTTGCTTCAGTGCTTCACTTAAGTTTTATTACATTTTCATAATTTCTGGGACCCCTCTTCCACAAACCATAGGGAACCAACTGTTTCCTGTCTGCCTCCAAGAATTACTTGAAGTTCAAATTGAAAAACCTACAAAACTCCCATGGCAGTCCTGAGAGGACTTGCATAGTGATGCCCATCAACTATCAATGGTTCATAACCATGGATGGTTTCTTTGCAAAAGTACATATATTTACAATTGATGGTAAATATATGTGGCAAATTCCCCTCACTGCATAATCCTAACTCATCGATGGTTTAACCATAACTAGTTTCCCAATAACAGTTAAAAGTCATGGAACATGGCTCTTCTTTGCCTTGGTTATTTTTCATCTTCTGCCTTCTCGGAAGTTCCTTTCTACCTCATACATCCACAGATTGATCTGTCACTCCCTGTTCAACCAGTGCAACATTGGCACTTCCCTTCTTGCTGACATTGTTTTCTTGAAGGTTCTCCTGGACTGAGTTGTGATTAATCTACATATTGTTATTAGCTCCTGTGCTCCCTCTTCACTGGTAACAGAAGGCTTGTAGATGTATAAATATCTACAAAAAACTAGATGTCTCCTGCGTTCCTAAATAGGTGTGACTGTGTTCACAGAAGGTAAACACTAATCACAATACTAAACATAAACAAGCAAAAAATAAACAAGTGTTTCCTTATAAGGGTGAATACACTTCAGCAATAATAAATCCACACTGTGGTAAGATACCAGTGTAACAGACCATTAAAAAATGTTTCCTTACAAGAATCAGTTTACTATAGAATATATAAGGGGTTGGGTTCGTGTGGCCTACCGCTGGTCATGATACCGACGCCGGGATCCCAGATTTTAGATGGCCGGCAGGGAAGGGGTGGGCGCAATGAAGCCCCTTGCAGGCTCCCTGTGCTTGCCACAGGTTCTATTCCCACTCTATGGGTGTTGTGGACACCCATGTGTGGGAATAATCCCTGTTGGTCGGCATGCCGACAGGTGTGCTATTCAGCATGCGGGATCCCAACATCGGTATTGTGACCACTGTCAGGACTGCTGGTCACATAACCACATCCCTATATAAGTCCACAACATAATAAGACTATCCAGATCCTTCCATGCAGGCTTGGTAACCTCCAAAAGAAGAAAAAAATAGGACATGTTTACAAAAGAAAACACATCATGGGTAGCTTCAAGTGATTATACTACTCACAAAAATGTGTTCTGCTCGCAGGCCTGAAATCAATAGTGTCTTAATACTATAGTCAAAACCCACCCATCTGGGTTTCACTTCATATAGAGCAGGAAAAATACTACACTTAGGGGGATATTCAATTTGTCTCCGAAGAGACATCAGGAGTAAAAACTCCGATGTTTCGTTGGGTGCTGCAGTTGGGCTATTTAATTAGCTCGGCTGGTAACGAGAGCAGTTACACCCGTTTTCGGGTGAAATAGCCCAGTTTTCGGATGAAAACAGGGCTGTTATAGGGCATCTTGTTTCGCCTGCCGGAGGCAGGTGAAGCGAAATCACCGATAAGCCGCGGCAAGCGGCTTATCAGGGCTAATTAGATAGCCCCCGATGGTGATGCTGTATACCCGGAATAGTTGCGGGCAAATTGAATATCCCCCATAGTGTAATACCATTTTCTTTAATTTTAATAACCATTATTAAATCACATATAGTGAAAAACATGCAATAAATCCAACATAAAGTGAGTGTAACAGAGTACCTAATTTTTGTAAGGTATAAAGTACACCAGGGATGGTGAAAGTTCCTAGCAATGTGGAGTCCTGATGTGGCAATCATTATCCTCCAAAGTGCTACATCCAAGGCGATTGCTAGCTCCTCACTGTCATCAATGCATTTCAACGATTGAAGTCTTTCTCAAGATGTAGTGCACACTGCATAATGGTGGAAGTTTGACATTTATACCCCTAACATCTAATCACAATTATGGAGGAATGCCATTATCAAAAAGGACATTTCTAATATCAAAACAATATAACACCTTTAGAAATATATCAGGGGAAAGTTCACCGCTTTTTAAAGTATAAAGGAAAGATTTAATGTTTGACAAAGCTGACTCATTATATGGAAAGAAGTATTTAGAGAGTAACATACTGTAGCTATTTTTAGAGTTTATTCCCATACTTTTGAGAGTTTCTTCCAGGGGCTTTGCTTTCCTTCCACAATCCAAAAATATACTGCAGGTTAATTGGCTCCCCGACAAAAATAAAATAATTCTAGTGTGTGCATGGGCAGACTAAATGGGCTTAGTGGTTTTTATCTGCCATCAAATTCTATGTTTCAAATTCTGTTACATGGTCCAATGGACTAAAAACAGCACAATTCAAAAGTAAAAGACCTCAGTTTTCATAAAAGATTTGGAAAGCCCACCTAGTTTACAGATTTGTAGCCAAACAGTAGACTTTTTATTATTCAATTGAAAGACCATTCCTGAGTGCCTTAGGAAAATACTGTAATAAAACAGAACTCAATGTCAAAAATAAAGGGTGGGATGTACTAAAGGACAAATGTGGCAAAAACCCTGTTTTGGGGGTCTTTACCACATTTTCAAATGGCACATCCCGGCTGTCGGGATTCCAGTGTCTGTCTTCTGACCCTATCAGGAATTTGGCGTTGGCATTATGATGGCTGTTGGGATTCTGCCATCGACATTCTGACTGCTGGGATCTCAACAGCCTGCATCTTGACAGCATCCCATCTAAAAGATGTATCAATCTTCAAACTAAGCACTTGAGAATAACCAATTTGTATAAAGTTAGTAGATAGTTACAATGTATCAGTCCAGCTGTTTTCAATAAAGAGAATTAACCTTTAATGCTGCTTAGTAGGTAAATGTATAGAATACATCAGGCCTTATTGGGAGAGCCTATGTCAGCTAGGCATACTCACTAATCAACAGATAATTTGAAGTAGTAGTTGCTAATAGCAATGGCTACTGACAACTTAACTGGATTACAAGGAAAGGCTTACTAGGTTGAACATGTATACACTGGGAAAGAGGCGTCTAAGAGGAGACATTATTAAAGTCTTCAAATATGTAAAGGGACATTACAAAGAGTTATCAGATGAATTATTTATTAAAAGAACTCTGTTTAGGACACGTGGGCACTCGCTGAGGCTGGAGGAGAGAATATTCTGCACGCAACGGAGGAAAGGGTTCTTCACTGTTAGGGCAATAAGGATTAGGAATTCACTGCCAGGGAAGGTGGTAATGGTGGACTCTGTAAATGCATTTAAAAGGGGATTGGATGGATTTCTGATTGAAAAGGATATCCAAGGTTACAACATTTAAAATATTGACGTTGTTAATACGGGTGTAACATGATTTATAGTTGTTAACTAGTCATAAAACATTCTTCAGCAGGTACAGTAAAATCAACTAAACTTAATACAAAATACAGGTTGAACCAGATGGTCATTTTGCCTCTTTTCAACCTCAATTACTATGTTACTATGTTACTATGTAACTTGGAGTAGCAAGTGTTGAATATTTACAAACATTCTGTTTAATAAGTAGTCAATGCAGCGACTTACTCCTTGGTGTAGGAGCGACCTCATTATCCAAATGAGAAGAACTGCTATAAGTGGAAGGCTGAAAGCCGCGTGTGGGTCTCTGTGAAGCTGATATATGGTGACCTACTGTAAGCAGTGATAGCCAGGAGGTGCTTCAATGAACAGCCTACTTGCCACTGAGGGCAGTTGGTCGGTGAGGTGCTGCAGTGAGCAGCCAGTTTGCTGCTGGAGGCTGCTGATTGTCTTAGAGCCGGTGCATACAATCGGTCAGTCAGAAATGAGAGACTGTGAGATCCATTCACTCAGAAGAGGCTTGTGAGTAGACCTTAACATGTTTCTCTGCCGTAGTACACTCCTTGTTTCTTCAGAAATGGTTTTGCTGTAAACAAAACCATTAAATTATGAAATCAAGCAATAGTAAGAAACCACCAATGAAATTGCCAATCTTTGGATAGAATTCCTACATGGTCTGGTTTCTGTCTGAGTTTGAGAAGGTCTCAGAATTTGTTCCCTCACCAAATTCCTCTGAACCAATATTTTATCACACTTACTACTACTACTACTAATGTCAGTGGCAACCTTCAGGCTGAGGGTGGTACGGAACAGGCTGAATCAATCAGAGGATGCTCCCCCCCCAGCTTCGATTGTATTTTAAATGCAAATGAAGTAGCTGGGAAGGATTCACTGTCTGCTCGCTCAACCGCTATCCAGGTCCTAGCAACTTGCAGTAACATAGTCACTGGGTATGACAGGATGGTTAGTTACTGTAACTGCTCGATGGGTAAGGTATTTAATTGAACTCACCATAACGTTGCTTTATTATGATTGGTTAACTATTGCTTACACCTACGTGACTCTCTACAGGAAATCTAAATATCTACAGAGAATAGGAAACCATAATATTTGAAGGAGTCCAATAATCCCAGTCGTGACTTTAATAAAGGTGTGCATGCAACAATCTGGGGGTTTCCCATGTCACACCCTTTAGGCTTCATGCACTGCACCCATGTTTCAAAGACTGCACAGCAGTCATGGGGCTGTGGGTGGCTCCAGCACCCATTGCCCTGAGCTACAAGTTACATTTATTGTTTAGAAAGATAAGGTACTTAATTTGTATAAGAGGAATAAGCTCCATTTAATTCTAATTCATGCAGTTAAATTATAGTTCAGGATCAAAAAGTCATCTCAATAAATTCAAAGGGAGATTTTAAGTAAATACCATATAAAAATAAAGGAGCCATAATACAAATAGTCTTGAAGATGTCCTCATTTCCTCATTTGAATGAACAAACTATATGGCTTAGACCTTATCTAGAGCAACTCTGAGTGCTTAGATAAATAGCTTTAGTATTTACAAGGACATTCATATCGGGTCATAACACATTTACATTTTTTTTCTTAATTTCTAGGTAAAATCATTAACTACTTGAATTAAAGACCTAATTTATATTGATGTAATATCCATGATTACTCTGCTCTACATTCTTTGCGCTCCGTATTCCTGCTTCCAATAATGTTTTGTAGTCACGCAACAAGTATTTAATTAAGCTGTAGATAAAGAAACATTAATAAATCTGAAAATAAATAACCAAATGACCTAACAATTGACATATTCAATCTATGTTACCTTAATAAAAAGAAATAAATTATTCTACATGCCTAAAATGAAAGCTGCCCTAGTTTTGATCCAGCTGAAGTAATTCAATTAGTGTTCTAGGGGTTAAGGACTCTTTGGCTATTCTTGTGTTTTAGATGCCATTACAGACTGGTTCTGGCTATTTTACTTTCATCACACAAGTTAATATATGTAATAGTCTATAATGTGCTATGGATTTGAAAGCATAAACATAATAACTTTGTGGTATATATTTTTAGCCATTTGCTTATTTGTTTATTTGCAACACACTTATCTTATATACAAATCTATTATTCACAAATAAACAATGGGTCTTAAACTGGATTCTGTAGAGGAAGGCGAACTAAAGAAGAAGATGAAGGAGAGGTTAAATCAGAATTATGAGATAGGAAGACATGGCAAGCAGAAGCATTGAGGATAGATTTAATAGGGAGAGGCATAACTGGAGAGTAGGAGATTATAGTAGTCCAGGTAGGACTTGACAAAGGCATGAATAAGAAATTTGGTCACCACCAGGGTCATGAGTATGAGGAGGTTAAATCATCAAGTTTTAGAGATAGCATGAATGTTGGTGGCAAAAGGGTAGCTTTAATAAAGGATGACATCCAGGCAGCAGAGTTGAGGAATAGGACAGAGTACAGTGTTAACAACAGAAAGAGTGAGTAGTAGGAGATTTGTGTATTTTCAGCATAAATGTGGTATTGTAGACCAGTGGAGCTGAAAAGATCAGCAAGGAGTGAAGTATATAAATAAAAGAGAAGTGTATCAAGGACAAAACTTTGGGCAATGGTAAGAGGAAAAGATGGAGAGGTAAAGACAAAGAAGGAACAGTTAGAAACATAGCAGGAAATCCATGAGAGGGTAGTGTCACAGAGCCCAAAAGAGTGTAGGGTTTGGGGATTAGGTTGTCATCAGTATCAAAGGCAGCTGACAGGTCAAGGACAATGAGAATGGAAAACTGACCCTTAGAGATTGATAGTGAGAGGGTCATTGCTGACTTTTTTTTAAGGGCGGAGACCATGGATTGAAGGGAGCAAAACTCAGATTGAAGCAGATTAAGGCACAGTATTGTATACAGGCAGGAGAGATTTACTGTAAGCGAGAATGATGGGATGTTTTGCACTAAAATGGGACCTGCATTATATGGTATTGGCTGTAATGAAGTGTTATTTGCTGAAAATAAAGCGGTATCAAATCATGGGATTATACAGTATAGTGAGGAAAGGGTGAGATCATGTGATTCACAGCACCATGCTTTCCATACCTCTTACCTGGACCTCCCCCACCGATATCTCAGGGAGAGCACCAGTAAGAAATATGAAGTAAATATCTGACTGGTTGCTCTGTGCAGCGCCACCTTTTCTGCAGAACAATTTTCATAGCTACTCTACAATGTGGGTCTTCATGAAAAAAATTGTGAACTGAGAATTTTTAGTTTTCAATTCTCAGCCTTCTCGTTCACAATTTTTTCAGAATTCATAATTTCTGTATAATAAATGTATCACTTCCGAAAAACTGCTCCTTTTGTGGACAGTTTAAAAAAAAAGTTATATATTTCCCCTAATTGCCGGGTCTCAGGGTCTTTCTGGCTGCAGTTGCGGCCCCCCTATCTCCTCCCCGCTGGCAACAGAGGTCTCCCCACTGCCTCATGTCACTTTACTGCCGGGAGCCCGCCAGATCACTGTAGCGGCAGACCCCGCATTTCAACCCCCCTGCGGGCTCCTTACTGTTTATGTGTCCATCCCCCTCGCCGGCACCATGCGCCTGTGGCAGCCCTCCAACCCCCCTGCCAGCTCCTTACTGTTGTATGTGTGTGCTGCAAGCCCCCACCCCGCAGGCACAGTGTGTCAGTGGGCGTTCACCCCCGTACCTTACTGATGTGCTCGCGGCCACCATCCCCCCCTTCCCTCACTGGCACCATATGTCTGCGGCTGTCCCCCTCTATGTGTCTGTGGCTACAGCTGGAGGAGATCAAGGTATACGGAGACATCGGAGGGGAAAGTAAGCCACACAGAACACAGCACAGTGGTGAGGGATATGAATAGATCCCACCACTACACACGCTGTTACACAAGCTGCCAGCAGCTTGTGAACACATTCGTGAAGCTGTACGCCATCTCAGGGTGGCGAACAGTTTTCCTTTCAAACTCAGAAAAAAATGCTTTTTCGTAGTTTAATGAATGTCACATTTTCTACATTCCCTCGGCAATGTATAAATTGTGACATTTAAATGATGATGAATATGCCCCTTAATGAGAATTGTAGTTTCTTTTGCGTTCATACATGTCTCTTAAACTAAAAAAGTTGGACTTGCAACTGTGACTACAATTAGGAAGCCTGGCTGGAGGTTGGAGTGGGCATGTAAATGAGGCAAGGGGATGTACATTAGATGCAGCTACGGCACAGTAAGGGCGTGGTGTGGGTGTGTAGATGCGAATTGAGGTAAAACGAAAATATTGCATCCTGCTGCACCTTACTTGCAGGTAATCAAACACTGGTGTAAACTGCGAACAGATGATAGCAGATGTAAATATACCCACTAATGCACACAAAGTGAATATGTAGCAACTGTATTTTAAAAGACACATTATTACCCTGCATTGAAAGCTCATTTTACACAAATAAAGTAAGTTTCATCAGGCCCGTAACTAGGTGTGAGTGGAGTGTGCCACTGTACATACCTATACAGTATTCATGAACTTAACTTGAGAGCTCTTTGTTATTCAGTCCCACTGCCTTTTATTACATTTCAAGATGCTGACATACCCGGGATTCAAGCCCATTGCCTGTGGTATTGCAGTCAGACACTCTATTAATTGAGCTATCTGCCCTTGCATAGGAAGCTAGAGAATTCTAACTATTTGAAGTTTACCTTTTACATTGTGATCAGCATTGCAGCTGAGCAGATCTATGTAGTGTGTGGCTGCAAGGGATTGGATGTGTGGCTGCACACTACATAGATCTGCTCAATTGCAATGCTAATTATAATTTTTTTACAAAGTTCAAGTAGCTTTATATAGCTGGTAATTTCATAGTTTTTATGCAGGATCAAATAGCTCAATGACTAGGTTGTTTGACTGAAATTCAACAGGTTATGGGTTTGAATCCTGGGTATGGCCGTATATTGAAATGTGTTATTTAATAAAGGGTATTGTAACTGAATAACAATGAGCTCTTAAGTTTCCTTCCTTATTACTTTTGCTTTCACCAGATATGTGTGATAGTTTTTAGCAATTGCCTATATTTTTTATTTTCTTCCCACCTCAGCCTAGCTCTTTATCATATACCTGCATTACCTATCTGTCCAAATCTGGTTGATAATTTAAATCTTTTGCATTTACAATAATACACCAGGCGCTCTCTCAATGAAAAAAAATAATTGTATCAATAAGTTATTTCTACCGAATTTTGTGTGACAGAAAGCAGATCCAGCCACATTATACAAAAGAGAAACATACAGGGCAAGTAATATAACAAAACAATAAGGAGGGAATTCAAATATGCATGAAAAATGTACAGCAATTTTTTGCCAGATATTTGTTTGTTTTTCCAATTAAATTACAGCTCATTCTTTTTGCATGAAAAAAATATATCCTACGTTTTTGGCTGAAAACACATAAGATCTGAGATAAGTTCCCTGATCCATGTGTTTTCATAGCCGCGATCGTGAAAATGGGGTTTGTATTTGGGAACTTTTTCACCTGCCTCCAGCCAATTGAAACAAAGTCCCAGATAGTGCTGGCTTTTGGGGCTAAGTTGATGGCCCCTGGGGTTTCAATTAGCCGCAGTAAATAACTGCGACAAACTGAATTCCCCCATAATGTAATAAAGGTAATGTATTTTTCTGATGCTTTGAATTTAAAAATGTTATTTATTTATTTTTTTGTAATTTGTGCGTGACTCATGGCCTTGATAGCTTTCTTGAATGTCTGAACAAATCTTTCCACTAATCCTTTGGTGGTTTGGTGGTACAGTATGGCCCTGAAAGGAAGTGCCTTTTAATATTCATTTTCATGAATCTGGAATTCTTCGGAAACAAAATGACATCCATTATCACTAAAATGGTTTCAGGTAACATTTCTGGAGAATATACGTATTTCTTAAAACAACAATAGTATACTTTATTTTGTGGGCTTCAGGCCAATTGGAATGTGCTTCCACTGCAATAGAAAACATGATCCACAAAGAAGCATTTTTAAACTTTTGACATCCATTGCAATTTTCAGTTAATGATTCAATCTGAAACTCAATTTCAGATCAGTATACATTTTCACTGTGCCAATGTGCATTGCCATGCAAACAATGGATCTCTTCTTGCTGAGAATCCTAACTACTGTATAATGCTTTGATCAATCTTAAATTGTAATATAAAAGACAGGTTGGATCAACACTGGTTCATTTCTGGTTTGTGAGTTGTGTACTGCATTATTTATTTATTAGAAGCTAATATGCCCATAATGAGTTATACAGATCTCTTTGGTCCATTTGGACAGATACATAAGTTTGTTGTAGAGGGCATGATGCCAATCAGTCAGCATTTCAGTGAAGTTTTATCCACTTAAAATTCAATATTATAAATGTGAATTCCCAAGAATGACAACCCTCATTGAAATCTGGTAGCTGTCATTGCAGCTGCTCCTGTAGCATTTAATATAGACTCATGAGGTTGGTGGTCTGTGACCAATATGAATATCTGTTCCTAAAGATAATGGTGTGTGAGGACTGATGTGACCTTCTCCTGTGTCTCTTATAAAGTCTTTTCACAATTTGTAGACCACTTCTATGGTCCACCATTTTCAAAAGTGCATTCAGCGGGTTCAACATTGTTGACATTGAGGTAGAAATGTGTGATAATAATTCACTTTGACTAGATAAGATCTCAACTAAGTCAACGATTATATGCTTAGTGCTCACAGTATCGGTTTAGTTAGGTCTTGTTACCCCCTTTATTGACAATTTCTTCTACACAGCAAGAAATTCCTTCTTTAAAGAATCCACATTCACCTTGATTGGCTCTCAGTCGATATTTGCATGATCTTGTGACGGGAGTATACTCTTAAGATTGTTTAAATGTTCTTCATATTGTTTTCCTGTTTTCCTAACTGACATTTTTCAAACACTGCCTGTGAGATGGCAGCTAGGACCTGATTGGCTGGTACTTTTTCACTCTCCATTTTATCACTTTCCAAGCGATGATGCATCTAGCCTTAATACTGGAAGATGTGCATTTATTCTACCACTGTGAGACAATATTTGTACTGACAGGGGCGTAGCCATAGGTTTGTTGGCCCCATAGCAACATTTTGAAGGGATCTCTGTTAGGGTTACCGGTATTCTACCGTATTAAATCTAAAATACTTTTACTCACATACAAGGCTATTAACCAAACTGCACCAACATGCATCTCTTCACTCATCTAAAAATATCTCCCTACCCGACCTCTCCGCTCTGCACAAGATCTACGTCTCTCATCCACACGCATTACTTGTTCACACTCAAAATTACAGGACTTTATCCGGGCTTCACCCACTCTGTGGAATTCTCTCCCACGCACAGTAAGACTCGCCTCTAGTCTCCAAACCTTTAAATGTTCCCTGAAAACTCACCTCTTCAGACAAGCCTATCAAATTCCAGACCCACCCACATAACCTTTAGTGCTTCCCTATCTAATGACATCCTCTGTAGAGTATTCATAACATCACATATCTTGTCTTTCTTTAGTCTCACACCCTCCTGACACTTGGCCAACTTTGTGGGGTATCATCACACAACCCATTAAGAACCTAGCAATCTGGTGGACCATTATGCAATAGGTAGCATCTATCCTTGTGTATCTATGCCTATTTCCCTATAGATTGTAAGCTTGCGAGCAGGGCCTTCCTACCTCTATGTCTGTTTGTTTTTACCCAGTTTTGTTCTATTACTGTTGTTCTAATTGTAAAGCACAACGGAATATGCTGCGCTATATAAGAAACTGTTAATAAATAAATAATAAAATCTCTGTACCAATGCTTCAGGAGAGGCCCTAGTTTATTTTATGAAGCATTGTAGTGCCCTAGTTCTTGTTGGGATGCCAACATATATTACGACAAAGTGTCCTCAGCTTATATTATACCACATTGCAGTGCCTCCACTTCATATTGTGCCATATTATAGTACATCCACTTAATACTGTGCCACATTACAGTGTCCTCAGTTTATATTATATAACATTATAATGCCCTCCAGTTCATTTTATATGACATCACAATCAGCAGGTCGACTAGATATATTGTAGGCCCAATGGTGAAAAATGTATATAGCACATGTAACTGTGACAGGGAAAGTGGGCCCCTCTCAGCTCTGGGCCCTATAGCAGCTGCACTCCCTGCACCTTTGGTATCTACGCCCTTGTATATTGATAATAACACCTTCGTGTTAACACCTGTTTAATGCATACAGTGTAAAATTAAGCAGAACGTTTGCTAATGGGCTAAATGGAAGCAAACTGCATAGGAACAGTAGATTAAATAACAGTTACTTACAATACCTGAATGAATAATAGCACACCAAAGTAATTTGGATTGTAAGCTTGCATGCAGGACCTTCATACCTCTATGACTGTCTGTTACTACCCAGTCTTGTTTTTTCACTGTTGTTTGCAATTGTTTTGTTTTATGTTATCACTGTTTGCAATTGTAATGTGCAACGAAATGTGCTGTGCTATATCAGAAACTGTTCATAAATAAATAATAATTAATTTACTATATATATATATATATATGTATGTATGTATGCATGTATGTATGTATGTATGTGTGTGTGTGTATATATATATATATATATATATAAAAGTATGCATTATTTTATTTTGTTCACTTACTCCAAGAATAGATAGCCTGTGGGCATCTTTAAAAACTCATGACTTGCACCCATTAGATACACATAAAATCTCCCTTTAACCATATTAAAATGGCTTTCTCTCATATAAACTGGAACTCTCCACCTTCTGATATTAACACAAAATACTTCCTTTATAACCTCCTCAAATGCCACTTGCTGAATGGAGTCATGTCAGCTAATGACCTGTCTTATGCACTTTGACCCTTGTTGCCCAGGTTGCTATATATGCTCAATCCTGACCTCTTGTCTATGTTTATTTTCCATGAGCCTAATTAGAATGTAAGTGCCTTAGGGCGGTGACCCCTTCCTTATGTTTATTTAAGTGCCTTTCAACACCCTTGTATTCATTTTCTTGTTTTGAAGTGTATTCTTTTATTTTGAAAAGCACGAGGCACCCACTGGTGGTAAATAAATGAACATACAGATGTACCAGACTTTGAGTTGACATTTAATGCATCACATGCCATTCATTTAAAAGATGTGATATACAGTGTCAATATGATAAAAGAAATAGAAAAATTATTAAAGGATTTTAGCGCATCCAGTGCACTGCAGCTGACAGGTAAACAAATAGTGACACCCCTATCACCAGGGGCGGATTGGGATCGAAAAACACCCCGGGAAATTTATGGAAGAAGACCTAATAGGAGGGGGGGGGGGGTCTGTTGAGGGGGTGGAGTCTGTCAAGTGGGCTGGATTACTGCTCAGTAGCCCTGAGCACACGTGACCACAAGCACGGATGGAAAGTGCGTGCCTGCGGCGCGCAGCAAAGTTTGAGGGGCATGGCTTCATGGGGAAGTGGCGTGGCCACATAATAGTGCCAATTCACATTACACCACACACTAGTGCCGCTTATACACATTGCACCAAGTAGAACCTCCTATACACACTGCACCAGGTAGAGCATGTTATACATATTGCGCCAGATAGACCACATTCTACACCTTGTGCCAGGTAGAGCACGGTATACACTTTGCGCCAAGCAGAGCACATTATACACATTGCACCAGGTAAAGCACATTATACACTTTGCACCAGGCAGAGCACATTATACACATTGCACCAGGTAGAGCCAGGGAGACAGAGTGGGGACATTACACAGGTAACGCAGCGATGGCCATCCCTAGTGAGTGAGGTGCACGTACCCAGGTGAGGTGTGAGAGGGGGTAGACAGGGTGGGGGAATTACACAGGTAATGCAGCGATGGCCATCTCTAGCGGGCAATGAGAGGCATGTACCCAGGTGGGCTGTGAGAGGGGGGAGATAGGGTGGGGGCATTACACAGGTAACGCAGCGATGGGCATCCCCAGCAGGCAGTGAGGTGAAGGGCATGTACCCAGGTGAGGTGATCACTGTTACCCCCGTCCTCCTCCCTTGTCACTGGGCATTAGCACAATCATAGTATTACTCCCCCTCCCCCCACATCAGCGCCTCCTGCCCCTGTTCACACCTCAAACGCAGGACAGCATCAGGATGGGGCAGGCGCCATGTTGCTTGCTCCCTATGGGCTCCGCAATGTTCGCTTAGTCTGTGTGAGCAGCAGATAGTGATGTATACAGTGAGTGGGGGGGCGGGAGGCAGCTGTCGGCGGGGACAGTGCTGCGGCCAATTAGAGAGAGAGTACGGGCTGTAACCTATGGAGAGCGGGCGGAGCGGAGGTCTATGGGAAGGAGAGTGGGCGGGGCGGAGCCTGTGGGAGGCACAGTGACTGGCCATGTGCTGGCTGAGTGACGAGCCACGGAGGGAGGGATGGTAAGCTCAGCTACAGGACACCGCGGCAGGGGGTAGGGGCTGGGAGGAGAGAAGGGGAGGGATCCACAGCTGCTTTCACGGCCGCTGGAGAGGAAGCTGTGCTGCTGGGCTAACGCTAAGCTCCGATCACGGCAGCTGGCCAGCATGTGGGATGACGGCGGCCACTGAAGGGACGCCTGGACCAGCCAAACGGAATCTGGTCCGGCGTCCCAATCCGCCAACCCGCCACTGCCTATCACTGTGTACAGTATGTCATTTCTATGAAATAAATACATTACCCTTTCCATCGCTGTGACAAAAGACTTCTTATATAAAGCTGAAATGCTACAAATGAAACAGAGGAACAATAAGTGATGAAAGATGGAAAGAAATTCTTTCAAATGTCAAAAAGAATTGTCAGTCCCAATAACCACACCGAAAATGGTAAGTGAGGATTCAATACTCTTTTAATTAAGATCAGAAAATGTTATTGCTTAAATTTGCTTTTCTATATTTTGTTTGTTACCTTCCCCACAAATGGTAATTGATCTCATGTCCACTGTTCTGATATTATGCAACAGAACAGAATAAAATAAAATAATCTAGCACAACATGGGGCCTAATTCAGACCTGATCAAGGCAGCAAATTTGTTAGCAGATTGGCAAAACCATGGCCCTCATTCCGAGTTGTTCGCTCGCTAGCTGCTTTTAGCAGCATTGCACACGCTAAGCCGCCGCCTACTGGGAGTGTATCTTAGCATAGCAGAATTACAAATGAAAGATTAGCAGAACTGCGAATAGAAAATTCTTAGCAGTTTCTGAGTAGCTCGAGACTTACTCCTACACTGCGATCAGTTCAGTCAGTTTCGTTCCTGGTTTGACGTCACAAACACACCCAGCGTTCGCCCAGACACTCCCCCGTTTCTTCAGACACTCCCGCGTTTTTCCCAGAAACGCCAGCGTTTTTTCGCACACTCCCAGAAAACGGCCAGTTTCCGCCCAGAAACACCCACTTCCTGTCAATCACACTACGATCACCAGAACGATGAAAAATCCTCATTAGGCCGTGAGTAAAATACCAAACTTTTGTGCTAATTTACTTGGCGCAGGCGCACTGCGAACATTGCGCATGCGCAGTTTGCGAGTAATCGCTCCGTAGCGGAAAAAAAATAACGAGCGAACAACTCGTAATGACCCCCCCATGTGCACTGCAAGGGGGGCAGAGAGAGTTAGATTTGGGTGGATTATATTGTGTCTGTGCAGGGTAAATACCGGCTGCTTTATTTTCACACTGCAATTTAGATTTCCGTTTTAACACACCCCACCCAAATCTAACTCTCTCTGCACATGTTATATCTGCCCCCCCCTGCAGTGCAGCGTGGTTATGCCCATCTGCTAACAAATTTGGTGCTACGATCAGTTCTGAATTAGGCCCATTGTTTGTGTAAAAATCTATGTAACAAATTTTAATATATTACACTTACATATTTCACTTACAAACACACATACATACAACCATACACACATACAAAAACAATTGGATCTCCTACCAGAGATCATGCATAATACGGTGAAATTGAACATGACGGTACGGATGGTGTAATGGTTAGCGTTACTGCCTTACAGCACTGAGGTCATGGGTTAGATTCCCGCCATGGCCCTAACTGTGTGGAGTATGTATATTCTCCCCGTACTTGCGTGGGTTTCCTCTGGGTACTCCGGTTTCCTCCCACAATTCAAAAATATACTGTAGGCTAATTTGCTCCCACCACCACAAAAAAATTAACCCTAGTGTGTGCATATACATGGGCAAACTAGATGGGCCAAGTGGCTCTTATTAAATTCTACGTTTCTATGTAACATATGCTGAGCTTAGTACCTGGTTTCCCCTGTTTTCTGTACTGCTCCTTCCAGATGGTAATAACATTTTTTGATGCCGTGTATCTTTTTCAATAGATTGTCTATTAAAAAAACAAAAAAAAAACGTTGAAACGTATATTACGCGTAACCTCTGAATGCATAAAAGGTGGCCAGTTTCTTCACTTGGGTTGGTGTATAACAAAGTACAGAGTCATCTCTCACGCAAAAAGTGTGTGTGTGTGTGTGTGTGTGTGGGGGGGGGGGTGACCACGATGCCATGTCCCCTTGTGTATGATGTTTTGGGGGCATGACTGTGTGTTATGCCCCCATTCTTGTCACGCTGGGGGGTTACTCAGTGATCTGGGAGCTGCTTGCCAGACCCCAGTCTCTCCCGGCACAGTTTGGATGATGCTCCGATGCGTATGTCATCCATCACCCCTGCTAAGTGATACCATCTGATTGGGGGGCCACCAAAATAGCAGAGCAGCTCTGCTATTTTGGTCTCGGATAGTGTTACTCAGGGTGGTCCACACCCCAACATATACCCCTTGTGAGGCCACTTGGTGTGGCTACTGGGATTGAGAATTCCTGTTGGTATTTGGAAGAATTTAATTCAACCTTTCATCACACAGGGGTCTATTTACTAGAGATGAGCGCCTGAAATTTTTCGGGTTTTGTGTTTTGGTTTTGGGTTCGGTTCCGCGGCCGTGTTATGGGTTCGACCGCGTTTTGGCAAAACCTCACCGAATTTTTTTTGTCGGATTCGGGTGTGTTTTGGATTCGGGTGTTTTTTTCAAAAAACCCTAAAAAACAGCTTAAATCATAGAATTTGGGGGTAATTTTGATCCCAAAGTATTATTAACCTCAAAAAACATAATTTACACTCATTTTCAGCCTATTCTGAACACATCACACCTCACAATATTATTTTTAGTCCTAAAATTTGCACCGAGGTCGCTGTGTGAGTAAGATAAGCGACCCTAGTGGCCGACACAAACACCGGGCCCATCTAGGAGTGGCACTGCAGTGTCACGCAGGATGTCCCTTCCAAAAAACCCTCCCCAAACAGCACATGACGCAAAGAAAAAAAGAGGCGCAATGAGGTAGCTGACTGTGTGAGAAAGATAAGCGACCCTAGTGGCCGACACAAACACCGGGCCCATCTAGGAGTGGCACTGCAGTGTCACGCAGGATGTCCCTTCCAAAAAACCCTCCCCAATCAGCACATGATGCAAAGAAAAAGAAAAGAAAAAAGAGGTGCAAGATGGAATTATCCTTGGGCCCTCCCACCCACCCTTATGTTGTATAAACAAAACAGGACATGCACACTTTAACCAACCCATCATTTCAGTGACAGGGTCTGCCACACGACTGTGACTGATATGACGGGTTGGTTTGGACCCCCCCCAAAAAAGAAGCAATTAATCTCTCCTTGCACAAACTGGCTCTACAGAGGCAAGATGTCCACCTCATCTTCACCCTCCGATATATCACCGTGTACATCCCCCTCCTCACAGATTATCAATTCGTCCCCACTGGAATCCACCATCTCAGCTCCCTGTGTACTTTGTGGAGGCAATTGCTGCTGATCAATGTCTCCGCGGAGGAATTGATTATAATTCATTTTAATGAACATCATCTTCTCCACATTTTCTGGATGTAACCTCGTACGCCGATTGCTGACAAGGTGAGCGGCGGCACTAAACACTCTTTCGGAGTACACACTTGTGGGAGGGCAACTTAGGTAGAATAAAGCCAGTTTGTGCAAGGGCCTCCAAATTGCCTCTTTTTCCTGCCAGTATAAGTACGGACTGTGTGACGTGCCTACTTGGATGCGGTCACTCATATAATCCTCCACCATTCTATCAATGTTGAGAGAATCATATGCAGTGACAGTAGACGACATGTCCGTAATCGTTGTCAGGTCCTTCAGTCCGGACCAGATGTCAGCATCAGCAGTCGCTCCAGACTGCCCTGCATCACCGCCAGCGGGTGGGCTCGGAATTCTGAGCCTTTTCCTCGCACCCCCAGTTGCGGGAGAATGTGAAGGAGGAGATGTTGACAGGTCGCGTTCCGCTTGACTTGACAATTTTGTCACCAGCAGGTCTTTCAACCCCAGCAGACCTGTGTCTGCCGGAAAGAGAGATCCAAGGTAGGCTTTAAATCTAGGATCGAGCACGGTGGCCAAAATGTAGTGCTCTGATTTCAACAGATTGACCACCCGTGAATCCTTGTTAAGCGAATTAAGGGCTGCATCCACAAGTCCCACATGCCTAGCGGAATCGCTCCGTGTTAGCTCCTTCTTCAATGCCTCCAGCTTCTTCTGCAAAAGCCTGATGAGGGGAATGACCTGACTCAGGCTGGCAGTGTCTGAACTGACTTCACGTGTGGCAAGTTCAAAGGGCATCAGAACCTTGCACAACGTTGAAATCATTCTCCACTGCACTTGAGACAGGTGCATTCCATCTCCTATATCGTGCTCAATTGTATAGGCTTGAATGGCCTTTTGCTGCTCCTCCAACCTCTGAAGCATATAGAGGGTTGAATTCCACCTCGTTACCACTTCTTGCTTCAGATGATGGCAGGGCAGGTTCAGTAGTTTTTGGTGGTGCTCCAGTCTTCTGTACGTGGTGCCTGTACGCCGAAAGTGTCCCGCAATTTTTCTGGCCACCGACAGCATCTCTTGCACGCCCCTGTCGTTTTTTAAAAAATTCTGCACCACCAAATTCAAGGTATGTGCAAAACATGGGACGTGCTGGAATTTGCCCATATTTAATGCACACACAATATTGCTGGCGTTGTCCGATGCCACAAATCCACAGGAGAGTCCAATTGGGGTAAGCCATTCCGCGATGATCTTCCTCAGTTGCCGTAAGAGGTTTTCAGCTGTGTGCGTATTCTGGAAAGCGGTGATACAAAGCGTAGCCTGCCTAGGAAAGAGTTGGCGTTTGCGAGATGCTGCTACTGGTGCCGCCGCTGCTGTTCTTGCGGCGGGAGTCCATACATCTACCCAGTGGGCTGTCACAGTCATATAGTCCTGACCCTGCCCTGCTCCACTTGTCCACATGTCCGTGGTTAAGTGGACATTGGGTACAACTGCATTTTTTAGGACACTGGTGAGTCTTTTTCTGACGTCCGTGTACATTCTCGGTATCGCCTGCCTAGAGAAGTGGAACCTAGATGGTATTTGGTAACGGGGGCACACTGCCTCAATAAATTGTCTAGTTCCCTGTGAACTAACGGCGGATACCGGACGCACGTCTAACACCAACATAGTTGTCAAGGACTCAGTTATCCGCTTTGCAGTAGGATGACTGCTGTGATATTTCATCTTCCTCGCAAAGGACTGTTGAACAGTCAATTGCTTACTGGAAGTAGTACAAGTGGGCTTACGACTTCCCCTCTGGGATGACCATCGACTCCCAGCGGCAACAACAGCAGCGCCAGCAGCAGTAGGCGTTACACGCAAGGATGCATCGGAGGAATCACAGGCAGGAGAGGACTCGTCAGACTTGCCAGTGACATGGCCTGCAGGACTATTGGCATTCCTGGGGAAGGAGGAAATTGACACTGAGGGAGTTGGTGGGGTGGTTTGCGTGAGCTTGGTTACAAGAGGAAGGGATTTACTGGTCAGTGGACTGCTTCCGCTGTCACCCAAAGTTTTTGAACTTGTCACTGACTTATTATGAATGCGCTGCAGGTGACGTATAAGGGAGGATGTTCCGAGGTGGTTAACGTCCTTACCCCTACTTATTACAGCTTGACAAAGGGAACACACGGCTTGACACCTGTTGTCCGCATTTCTGGTGAAATACCTCCACACCGAAGAGCTGATTTTTTTGGTATTTTCACCTGGCATGTCAACGGCCATATTCCTCCCACGGACAACAGGTGTCTCCCCGGGTGCCTGACTTAAACAAACCACCTCACCATCAGAATCCTCCTGGTCAATTTCCTCCCCAGCGCCAGCAACACCCATATCCTCCTCATCCTGGTGTACTTCAACACTGACATCTTCAATCTGACTATCAGGAACTGGACTGCGGGTGCTCCTTCCAGCACTTGCAGGGGGCATGCAAATAGTGGAAGGCGCATGCTCTTCACGTCCAGTGTTGGGAAGGTCAGGCATCGCAAACGACACAATTGGACTCTCCTTGTGGATTTGGGATTTCAAAGAACGCACAGTTCTTTGCGGTGCTTTTGCCAGCTTGAGTCTTTTCAGTTTTCTAGCGAGAGGCTGAGTGCTTCCATCCTCATGTGTAGCTGAACCACTAGCCATGAACATAGGCCAGGGCCTCAGCCGTTCCTTGCCACTCCGTGTGGTAAATGGCATATTGGCAAGTTTACGCTTCTCCTCCGACAATTTTATTTTAGGTTTTGGAGTCCTTTTTTTTCTGATATTTGGTGTTTTGGATTTGACATGCTCTGTACTATGACATTGGGCATCGGCCTTGGCAGACGACGTTGCTGGCATTTCATCGTCTCGGCCATGACTAGTGGCAGCAGCTTCAGCACGAGGTGGAAGTGGATCTTGATCTTTCCCTAATTTTGGAACCTCAACTTTTTTGTTCTCCATATTTTATAGGCAGAACTAAAAGGCACCTCAGGTAAACAATGGAGATGGATGGATTGGATACTAGTATACAATTATGGACGGACTGCCACGGTTAGGTGGTATAAAAAAACCACGGTTAGGTGGTATATATTATAATAATAATACAATTATGGATGGACGGACTGCCTGCCGACTGCCGACACAGAGGTAGCCACAGCCGTGAACTACCGCACTGTACACTGGTTGATAAAGAGATAGTAGTGTACTCGTAACAACTAGTATGACACTATGACGACGGTATAAAGAAAGAAAAAAAAATACCACAGTTAGGTGGTATATATTATAATAATAATACAATTATGGATGGACGGACTGCCTGCCGACTGCCGACACAGAGGTAGCCACAGCCGTGAACTACCGCACTGTACACTGGTTGATAAAGAGATAGTAGTATACTCGTAACAACTAGTATGACACTATGACGATGGTATAAAGAATGAAAAAAAAACCACGGTTAGGTGGTATATATTATAATAATAATACAATTATGGATGGACGGACTGCCTGCCGAGTGCCGACACAGAGGTAGCCACAGCCGTGAACTACCGCACTGTACACTGGTTGATAAAGAGATAGTAGTATACTCGTAACAACTAGTATGACACTATGATGACGGTATAAAGAAAGAAAAAAAAATACCACGGTTAGGTGGTATATATTATAATAATAATACAATTATGGATGGACGGACTGCCTGCCGACTGCCGACACAGAGGTAGCCACAGCCGTGAACTACCGCACTGTACACTGGTTGATAAAGAGATAGTAGTATACTCGTAACAACTAGTATGACACTATGACGACGGTATAAAGAAAGAAAAAAAAATACCACAGTTAGGTGGTATATATTATAATAATAATACAATTATGGATGGACGGACTGCCTGCCGACTGCCGACACAGAGGTAGCCACAGCCGTGAACTACCGCACTGTACACTGGTTGATAAAGAGATAGTAGTATACTCGTAACAACTAGTATGACACTATGACGACGGTATAAAGAATGAAAAAAAAAACCACGGTTAGGTGGTATATATTATAATAATAATACAATTATGGATGGACGGACTGCCTGCCGACTGCCGACACAGAGGTAGCCACAGCCGTGAACTACCGCACTGTACACTGGTTGATAAAGAGATAGTAGTATACTCGTAACAACTAGTATGACACTATGACGACGGTATAAAGAAAGAAAAAAAAATACCACAGTTAGGTGGTATATATTATAATAATAATACAATTATGGATGGACGGACTGCCTGCCGACTGCCGACACAGAGGTAGCCACAGCCGTGAACTACCGCACTGTACACTGGTTGATAAAGAGATAGTAGTATACTCGTAACAACTAGTATGACACTATGACGACGGTATAAAGAAAGAAAAAAAAATACCACAGTTAGGTGGTATATATTATAATAATAATACAATTATGGATGGACGGACTGCCTGCCGAGTGCCGACACAGAGGTAGCCACAGCCGTGAACTACCGCACTGTACACTGGTTGATAAAGAGATAGTAGTATACTCGTAACAACTAGTATGACACTATGACGACGGTATAAAGAATGAAAAAAAAACCACGGTTAGGTGGTATATATTATAATAATAATACAATTATGGATGGACGGACTGCCTGCCGACTGCCGACACAGAGATAGCCACAGCCGTGAACTACCGCACTGTACACTGGTTGATAAAGAGATAGTAGTATACTCGTAACAACTAGTATGACACTATGACGACGGTATAAAGAATGAAAAAAAAACCACGGTTAGGTGGTATATATTATAATAATAATACAATTATGGATGGACGGACTGCCTGCCGACTGCCGACACAGAGGTAGCCACAGCCGTGAACTACCGCACTGTACACTGGTTGATAAAGAGATAGTAGTATACTCGTAACAACTAGTATGACACTATGACGGTATAAAGAATGAAAAAAAAACCACGGTTAGGTGGTATATATTATAATAATAATACAATTATGGATGGACGGACTGCCTGCCGACTGCCGACACAGAGGTAGCCACAGCCGTGAACTACCGCACTGTACACTGGTTGATAAAGAGATAGTAGTATACTCGTAACAACTAGTATGACACTATGACGACGGTATAAAGAAAGAAAAAAAAATACCACGGTTAGGTGGTATATATTGTAATACAATTATGGATGGACGGACTGCCTGCCGAGTTCCGACTGCCGACACAGAGGTAGCCACAGCCGTGAACTACCGCACTGTACTGTGTCTGCTGCTAATATAGACTGGTTGATAAAGAGATAGTATACAATACATACAACAATATACTACTATACTGGTGGTCAGGCACTGGTCACCACTAGTCACACTGGCAGTGGCACTCCTGCAGCAAAAGTGTGCACTGTTTAATTTTAAATTAATATAATATTATGTACTCCTGGGGGCTCCTGCTATAACAACCTGCAGTGCTCCCCAGTCTCCCCCACAATTATTATAAGCTTTGCCTTTTATACATTGATGTGCAGCACACTGGGCTGAGCTGAGTGCACACAGACTGAGTCACACTGTGTGACTGGCTGCTGCTGTGTATCGTTTTTTTTCAGGCAGAGAACGGATATAGCAGAGAACGGATATATTATATTAAAATAAATAAAAGTTAACTAACAACAACTGCACTGGTCACTGTGGTAAACTCTGTCTGACTCTGCACAATCTCTCTCTCTCTTCTAATCTAATTTCTAATGGAGAGGACGCCAGCCACGTCCTCTCCCTATCAATCTCAATGCACGTGTGAAAATGGCGGCGACGCGCGGCTCCTTATATAGAATCCGAGTCTCGCGAGAATCCGACAGCGTCATGATGACGTTCGGGCGCGCTCGGGTTAACCGAGCAAGGCGGGAGGATCCGAGTCTGCTCGGACCCGTAAAAAAAACATGAAGTTCGTGCGGGTTCGGTTTCAGAGAAACCGAACCCGCTCATCTCTACTATTTACTAAGCCTGGGATGGAGATAAAGTCGCTGGAGATAAAGTACCAGCCAATCGGCTCCAAACAGCTATGCCACAGACTGTGTTTGAAAAATGACAGTTGGGAGCTGATTGGCTGGGATTTTATCTCCAGTGACTTTATCTCCATCCAAGGCTTAGTAAATAGACCCCTTAGTTATTATACACAAGTGTCCAAATTGCTCTGTAAAAATGTATTTATTTCATATGTTTGGGAATCCAAGTACCCGTGCCGGCCGGTTCAATTAGCGGAGTTTACCTCATGTATTAAAACACAGAGGTGGACTTTTTCCTCACAGCTTCTGGAGCTGCAAGAATAGTTTGCAATAAATGGCACCCTCTGGGGTTTAATCCATTATGCATTTTACGTGGAATCTATCAATCGAGCGTTAGTCCATGGAGAAAAGGCAGTTATATTGAATTGCTCCAACGTGAAACTTGGAGCTATTCCCCTACTGGCAATAGCTCACAAATACACATTCAGAAAGTACACAGGTGTGTGTGTGTGTGTGTGTGTGTGTGTGTGTGTGTGTGTGTGTGTGTGTGTGTGTGTGTGTGTGTGTGTGTGTGTGTGTGTGTGTGTGTGTGTGTGTGTGTGTGTGTGTGTGTGTGTGTAATGATAACTTAGATATTTTTACTTATCTTTTGCAATTGTGTCTTATTTGCAAGACATTGTGCAGACCTCTAGGTCTGAAATGATGCACATCTGTAAATCTACAGTATGGCTACTGGAAGATTTGTGTGAAATATAAAATAGGAGACAAGTTTATTTCTTTCAAGGCAGACACAGGTAAATGAAATAGTAAATCAGTGACGCTATTTGCCACTTGCAATCAGATTTATATGTATACATGTGTAACATTTTTATGGCTTCATATTCACAAATATAAAGTGATTCACTTAAATAAAATAAAACATAAGGTTCTGCACCTGACCACCAATCATATAGTTATGAAATGCTGGTTGAGAAAGTGAGGGGGACTTGAGGGTATGTACTGTACATTCATTTTCTAATGTTGAAATTAATGTAAATATAGATATTATATAATTATATATAATATATGTTGTCAGTTTATTAATAACTAATTATATACCATTAAACACACTATTGCAAAATTATTTAAACCTGTTTGCAAAGCTATAACCAATAATTTGCCTGTTCAAATATTGCAAGGATAATTGTTTTCATGTCTGGAAAGATTGCACACAAGACTTAATTTCATTTAAAGTAATAAGTGTACTCATCTAACAACATACAGTATACACCCCTGAAAACGAGCATTCTTTATTATTACATATAACGGCAATAAGGCATATATATTTTTGGTGGTATGTATCTTGGTTCAAAATACTGTGAGCAAAGGGTACATAGACACTCAGATCAGTAACAGTATTGGGCCCTATACACTTGGTGATTTTGCCGATGTTATCGATTGACGATATTATTGTTGCCCGATTTTTCTTCAGTGATTTTAAGCATACACAGTGGACGATATCTATGGCCGATTTGGACGATATGACATTACATACATCGATATCATCCAAATTGGCTTGCATGTTTAAACGATGATCGATCAACGATGAACGATTGCGGGGATGCGCATCATTCATCGTTGTTGCAAAACACTGATATATCGTTCATTTTTTAACGATATCTTTCATATCTTTCAAAGATATCGCCAAGTGTGTAGGGCCCATATAACTGGTGACAGATCTTCCAAACAGAAGAGGACATACTGTAGTCCTTTAAATTCTTATATAAAGTAAGTAGTGCAGCAGTGGTGATACTTTAAGTTCAGTACCACAGGTGACATTTGCATAGGACTTCCAATTGCAGAAAACAGACAGAATTGTGACTGCATTACTCAGAACCAGGCCCTGAAAGTTTGTAGTGGTAGTAGTTTCAATCATGAGGAGTCACTTATACTTTGGGGCGATTTAGTAAAGACAGAGAGCGGAGGACATTTAATATGTCTATAGTGACATAAAATTCTGAGTAGTATACTGAATGAAGCAGCAAAGACAGGTGGAGGTGTATCTATAGTAACTGCTTGACATATGGGGTTGTTGAGGAATCAGGTGATGGGAGGGGATTAGCCCTTATGAGGGGAGGATTGATTAAGTTCTCCCTCTTTTCCTCAGGAAAAATTGAACAGTGAAGTGCTCTGTGTTTGTGTTGCACTGAACTGTTTATAATTGTGAATTTGTTGTATTTTCTTCTCCATTTCCTTTCACTCTTTACTACTCTCTATTTTTTCTCCTCCTTTTTTCTTTAATCTTTACTTTTTTCTAACTATTCTGTTCTTAAACATGCCGAGGCCCAGTAGTGCTGCAGGTCCCCCTATCCGTTTTATTGAAAGCGGTGGAAGGGGTACAGCGGAGTCTGTGTCAGGTGGGGGACAGGATATTACAGTACAGGGAAGACGGTGGGGTGTAGTAAATGTGGGTGGTAATACTGCCGCCATGGGTTGGGCTCGACCTCCTGAGAGAGCTGTGGTGGGCAGAGCTGCATCACACAGAGGCCGGGTGACCAGCACATCTGTGTCACGCACTGGTGGTGTACTTAGTGGTGTGAGTGCTGTTTCTTTGGAAGCGCAAACCGAAAAAATTATGTCTCGAAGCATTGGTGCCCTGGTGAAATCACGGAGTAGGGTGATGCAGAGAGTGGTAGCATCGAGAGGGGTTACCTCAGGATTGCATGTTCCATATGTGCACCACGGTCATCCCATGAGCCCGCGGGGTACCCTGGCGGGCAGAGGCGTTCGTTACTGAACCGGACTTTCCAGAGGTGAGCAATCTGGAAGGGGCACAAGTAAACAATTGGTGGTGCAAAGATTGGGAGCACCCAAGAGAGGCGGTAACAGGGAGAGGGTCAATTTGGAATTACAGAGGGAGTTGGTCAGCGCGCGGGTATTCCAGGCCTTGCAAATGCTGGCGTGCAGCAGAGAATTGAGCCTGTTAACTTGAGTATGAGGGGCAGTAGTGTGGCATCTGAGGTAATGCAAAGCAGGCTCACAGTTCCTAGGTGGTCATATGCAAATGCAGTGCGTTTAGGGCGCAAAGGTGCTGGTTGGAATTCGTCTGAG